>NC_142463.1:38431604-38736479 GCF_049115385.1 Moschus berezovskii
TCCCTTGCAGGAAACTCCAAAATTTCTCTAGTAGGTCTAACTCTACTGTCAGGGTAAAGCTTCACTTGAAGCAGCTCGGGGGTCAGGCAGTAATGGGGATTTTCAGGTGCAGGAGAAATGTCTATCTTCAGCTGAGCTGCATACAAAAATACATCATAAAAACAACATAAACATGTCATACAGAGTGAAGTAATTCAGCAAACAAAAAACAGGTATCATGTATTAATGCACGTGTATGGAATCTAGAAAGATGATAACAGATGAGCCTGTCTGCAGGGCAGGAACAGACATGCAGTCATAGGGAACAGACAGGTGGACATGGCAGAGGGAGTAGGGAAAGAGAGGGTGAAACGAAGGGAGAGAACAGAACTGACATATACCACCATGTGTAAACACACAGTCAGCGGAAACTGACACAGACCACCATGTGTGAACACACAGTCAGCGGGAACCTGCTACATAACACAGTGGACTCAGCTTGCTGCTCTGTGACAGTGGGAGTCAGGGGGAAGGGGGCTCAAAAGGGAGGGGATATATGTATACACATAGCTGATTCACACTGTTGTACCGGAGAAGCTAACACAACACCGTAAAGCAATTATACTCCAAAAAAAAATTTTAATAAAATAAAAAATAATAATAAACAACAACCTCACACTGAAGTATTTTTGGAAGGATTTAAATCCTATTTCTTCAAAAAGCCTGGAAAGAAACCAAAATTGCTATCACCTCAGACCTCTAAATTATTTCATCATATCATATCTCAAACTACTAATACAGATATAAAAAGATATAATAAATGCTTACTGAATGAATGAATGGAAAGGAAGGAAGAGGCAAAGGAGAAGAAAAAAAACACAGGAATCTTATAGGGAAACAAGCCAACATTTCAAAGATTAAATGATTTACCTTAAACTTTTGTGCTCATGCTCAGTCATGTCCAACTCTTAAGAAACCCTGGGGACTATAGCCCTCCCGCTCTGTCCATGGCATTCTCCAAGCAAGAATACTGGAGTGGGTGGCCATGCCCGCCTCCAGGGGTCTTCCTGACCCAGGGATCAAACCCGCATCTCCAGGGTCTCCTGCATTACCACTGGGCCACAGGAGGAGTGCCAGTTTAAACTAAACCTGGTTGTTGTTCACTCGCTCCGTCATGTCTGACTCTTTGCGACCCCATGGACCACAGAACGCCAGGCTTCCCTGTCCTTCACCATCTCCCGGAGTTTGCTCAAACTTGGTAGACTTCAAGATAGTTTTACTCTGGCATAGTTTGCTGTGATCACAATATAAACCTATTTCTGAATATCTACCATTACATGTATTTTTCTTCCCTCTAGAAAATAACTTTAAGCCACAATATTATTCATCATTCTCATTTCAGTACTCAAATTATCAAAGGTACTGAATCCTGCACCCAAACTGTTAGACTACATGAGAGTAGAACATTAAAATGAAGAAGACTGACAGGTATTGAGTACAGAAAGACACACGGGTCTGATATGAGAAAAAAGAACACGTTATTACAAAAAATACAATTTTTAATGATGATAATAGCTGTCATCATGCCTACACAAAAATGTTTAAATACCCGTAATAGGTCTTAGTCGCCGTAAAACAGAAGATGGCCTTCTCATATCAGCTAGGAACTTGTACAGATCTTCATCACTTAATCGATCTCCTTCCTAATAATAAAAATAGAGGAAAAATTTTTTTATCAAAATAATATAATACACTGAAAATAAATTTATATTGCCTATTAATTAATCCTGCCCTTCTTCCTTCAGCTTAGTCTGGATGAAAAGTTAAATTAACACAATTATGATTAAAAATAAATATGCTAAATTATTTTCTTCTTTCTATGCTTTTAAGTTATAATATTGCTATCTATGTTTATAAGGTACTACAGGACATTCTAAAATATAGAAAAATCAATGCAAGTTAGAAGCAGATGAAGAAAAATAGACATAAAAACATATATGTGTGTATATATATATATACACATATATATCTAAATGACAGTATTTAAATTTGTTACACTTGCATTTTCATTTGTCTTTGCAACTTTATATTGCCAAATTTCTTAAAAGCAAAATACAGAGCATTGGCTAAATTTGAAAATGAAAAGAAAGAAATAACAACAAAAAACTATACTTAAAAAACCACAACTACCCTGATAATATGACTAAAAAGAAAACTCTAAAAGGACCTCAATCAATGGGAAGACACACACAAAAAACAAGACAAGGTCTAATTAACAAAGAATTTCCAATTTACTGTAATTTTTTTTCTTACAGTTAAAAGAGGCAGTGATTGACTTTTTCTTTTATTTAAGAGTCAGTCTTTAGATTAATCCAAATCTCCTGCATTTGAAATTTTTTTAATGCACAGTTCATATAGTATCTTTTTATCTTATTTGATAATAAATATATTGAAGGCTCCTTTATTACTGTCACTTCACCTTGAGCCAGATCCCAGTAGTTGACTATTATATTCTAAGCAGGATACAGAACTTTTTACAGATCTTCTTTTATCCCATTATCCCATTATTTTGAATAGTGATTTTTACTTTCTAAGTGGTTAGAGATTTTTGTTGATACTTGTATAAATGGTTTTTAGCTTTACTGAGTTATAGTTAGAGAATTTGACTTCATGAAGATTTTTTCAGTGACCTAATATATGAACTATAAATTTATTTTCAGTGACCTAAACTATTGTAAATGTTTTATCAGTCACTGAAACAGTATATTCTTTCCTTTTGAGTATAGAAATTAATACAGACCTTTAAATTTAAATGACCCTTATTTAGAATACATTCAGATTATCTTAAGACTTAGTTATTTCTATCTACTTAACTTGTTAAACCAATTATATTAATGGCCTCCATTCTTTTTACTCCCCATTCCCATGCCTTTTGCTGCATGGGACATAAGTCCCTTCCCTAGGGTTGGCCATGTGACTTGTTCTAACCAGTAAACAAACATTTTATAGAGACTTGAAAAACGCTTGCAAAAATAAGCTTGCTCCCTCTCTGGAACTTCTGTCACTCCCATAAGAACACAATTGATCTGGCCTGCTAGATGTTAAGAGTGAGCAACATGTAAAAAGTCTGAACCATTTCAGTTTTCCCAGCAGAAGTCAGTCTAGGTCAACTGACTCTTATCAATCTCCAAACACATGAAGAAGCCTAGCTGACATTCATTCCTCCACACTGCATGTTCACTGCTATGTGTTCCTGAAGCAACATATAACTTCTACACCTGTCAACAATAGAACAAATATCCTTATAATGTACGGATTTAATTTGTTTTTAAATCTTTATGCATTTCTAATCATTTTGGCCTGACACATTTCAAATCTGTACATAAACACTCCTGATTACTGTATCAAATCATGGACAGTAATCACTCATCAATTAAAAAAACAAAATGAGAAAAAAACTTGCCTTCTGTATCTTATTTAGGAGAAACCTGTACCTTGAATTCTACTTTATTAAACTTGTAATGTCTGCTTTTTTACTTAGTTTGCACTTGCTGACACACAATATTCAAACTATTTATAAAAATACTTATAAAAGTCATACATGTTAAGTTAAAAATTACAGAACTGCACAAAAGTTAGGTGTAAGTGCTTTCCATTTCTCCATATATCCAGAAACCATCATTTTTTAAGTTTTTATAATTACTTTGTTCCAGTTTCCAGTTACTAGTCTTCAGTAGGGTTCTGTAGATAATGAATGCTCAAAAAATGTTTACTGGATAAGTAGGTAGGTGGGTGGATTGATGCTCAGTACATGGTGAATGCTCAAAAAGCATCTGTTGAATCAACAGGTGGGTAGGTGGTTGGATGACTTGTTGTTTAAGATTACAATAGTAGTTGAATAATAAAGGAGGCTGAATTAAACCCAAAAGGAACTGAGGAAATAGTGGCAGAAGTGGTACACCAGTTGAAGAAGGAAAAAGAGAAATGTTATAGCTACAAGTAAACAAGTAACAGGTAAATCTACTGCCTTCTTTCCACAGCTAAGTTTGGCCTATTACCTCATCCAAGTAACACTATGGCGTTACTTAGATAGCATTTTCTAGACTCTTTCTTGCACTATTACCATAATAATAAGACCCTTACCACTTCAGACACTTCTCACCTGCTTTGTTTTCCATTTGAGTCTCTCAGAGCAGCTGCCTGTGAACATTACTGATACATACCTGTGAGAAGGGCTTCAAGTAGGTGACTACCTGTCAAATCACAACACAACCTGCCCTAAACACCTTGCCCTCTCAAGTTACAAGGTGTCACTAAGCCAGGATTTTCTCTTCCTATTTAGAATAACACCTCAGAAGGAGAAATTTTGAGACAATACTTAGCCTTTTCCTTTAATCTGCTCCAAAATATATGCATGGTACCCTTCGACAGTTTGTCACACAAATACAAATTTTCTCCCATTCTTATTATAGTTCTGGTTGTCTGGTTACTTTAAACATACTTCCAAAATTTTCTGATCTTGATTCAGAGTATAAAATTCATTTTACATCAAAATCCAGTAGCACATATACCACATAAGGACATACAGACAGGTATGCACACACGCAAAACTTAGAAGGAAAAAAGCCTACTGAACCAACACTTAACTTCATGAAATGCAATGCACTATGAATTTTTTATTCAACTTGCTTCTTTTTTTTTTAAGCTGAGTGTTATTTACTAAATTTATATTACCATTAATGGATCATGACCAGCATTTGAAAACTACTGATCTGACTCACAAGTTGAAGTACAGAAAATAACACTTGCAAAGAACAAAATATCTTTAATCAAGAACTGTTTAGACTTATAAACTCACCTATAAAAATAATTTTAGCACAAAAATGAACTATTAGAGCCTGAAACTTCTACTCCATATACCATGGATGTGGTATTTCAGGTCAAAAAAAACATGGGTGGTGAGGACAGACATAATCCCATTAAGTTTAATTGACTAAGAAAATTCATAAACCATCAATGCTTAAGAAAAGTTAAAATATTAAAACTAAGAAATAGGATACAGAAGCAGATGACTGATTTTGAAGCATTACTAGTCAATATCAACATTTAAATAAATATGATAAAACAACAGGAATAATATTATTTCTTATACTTTTTATTTTTATTCTTAATGCTTTTTTAACTTCTTGAAAGCACAATCAATTATTACATGTACATGTACTACATGGACAATTATGATTTTTATGGAGTCAAGAAAAATTTATGTACAAGTAGCCCACTAGAATTCCTCCATGACAGAACAATACCTGCTTAAAAAAATTTGTTACTGTGAGAGTAGCAGGTCGAAAGCTGGTCAAGTTACAAGCATCATCTCCACTTGTTGTCCTTTCAAGTGATCTTCTTCCAACAATACTAGAATTCCTCCTCTCGGACCAAGACCCCTTTCGTTCTACCAAGGAAGAAAAGTAAGATATTCATTTCAATGATATTTAAAATGTATCAGCTTTACAAACACAGGAAAATATCCACTAAAGTTGAAAACTTTAGTCCCTTCAGCATACTGTTTACAGTAGAAGAATTTAACTCCTGCAGAAATCTGTAAGGAAGCATTTCACCTAAATCTTTGGGTTCTTTCTTAAAACTTCTCCAGTGTAAAATAAATCACTACCACGTAAAGATTATGCAAATAACCAAAGATGAGCTAAGAAAAGCACATAGAAAGGCACTATGTATTTACTAGAAAATATTCACATAATGTAAATTTTAGTTACTTTATAATGGTCCTACAGTCTTAGCACTTGAGTGTGAAACTGAATTTAAGATAATTTGCATTCAAAGTCTTTGCAAGATAAACTTATTATTCAAAACCAACAGAGCAACTATGTTGAAGATCAACAAGGAAATAGAAAACAAACAAAGCTATACACAAACTAGATCTAAAAGTCATCTACAGTCTATACTACACTAAACAAAAGCATAATTAGATTCTTCTCAAGCACACACAGGAAATTCTCTAAGACAAGACTATACACTAAGTTACAGAACAAAATACAATAAATTCCAAGTGACTGAAATCATCTAAGACATGTTTTCCAAGAATAATAGAAATTAACCTATAAATCAATCACAAAAGAAAATTTGGGAAATTCATAAGCATGTGGAAATTAAACAGCACACTTCTGAATAACTGACTAATCAAAGACAAAATAAGAAGGGAAATTAAAAAACACTTAAGATATAGGAAAGTGAAAATATAAAATCCCCAAACATTTAATATATCACTAAGGAAGCTCTCGGAGAGGGCAATGGCAAGCCACTCCAGTACTCTTGCCTGGTAGATCCCATGGATGGAGGAGCCTGGTAGGCTGCAGTCCGTGGGGTCACTGAGGGTCGGACACGACTGAACGACTTCACTTTCACTTTTCACTTTCCACTTTCACACATTGGAGAAGGAAATGGCAACCCACTCCAGTGTTCTTGCCTGGAGAATCCCAGGGACAGGGGAGCCTGGTGGGCTTCTGTCTATGGGGTCACACAGAGTCGGACACGACTGAAGTGACTTAGCAGCAGCAGCAGCAAGGAAGCTCTCATATGGAAATGTATAGTTGTAAATGTTTATATTAGAAAAAGAAGTCTCTAATCAGTAACTTAAATTTACATCTTAGGAAATCAGAAAAAGAAGAGAAAGCTAAATCCAAAGCAAACATTAGAAAGGGTATCAAAAAGACAACAGTTGAATGGAAATAAATGAAATATAAACTAGGAAAACAACAGGAAAAAAAAATCACTGAAACCAAACATGGACTCTTTAAAAAGATAGCATTTTTAAAACTTTAACTAAAGTGATAAAGAAAAAAATACATAAAAAGGACTCAAATTACTTAAATCAGGAATAAAAGAGGGGACAGCACTACAGATCTTACAGAGAAAAAGGATTATATTGAAATATTACAAATACCTGTAGGTCAACAGTTAGATTAGACAACAATAAGATGATTTGAATGAAATAAGTATTTTTCTAGAAAGACAGACATTACTAAAACTGACTCAAGAAGGAAGAGAAAATATGAATAGATCTAAAATAAGAGACCTAATTAGTAAAGAAAATACTAACCACAAAGAAAAGACCAAGCCAAAATGGCTTCACTACTGAAAACTTTCAAACTTTCAATGAAAAATTTACACCAGCTGTTTAGAAACTCTTCCAAAAACAGAAATAAGAATTCACAATTCATTTCTATGACACCAGTATTATCCTGATACCAAAATAAGAGATTACAAGGAAGAAAAACTAAACACCAATATCCCTCAGGAACATATTAATAGAAGCAAAATCACTATACAAAATACTAGGAAACAGGTTCTAAATAAACACCTATACAAATTATTAACATATATCATGACCAAGTGGGACTTCTCCCAGAAATTTAAGATTAGTTTAACATCCAAAAACAATCAATTGATGCAACACACCATACAAAAAGACTACGGGACAAAAACCAGACAAGTCATCTCAATAAAAGCAGAGAATGCAATTTACTAATATAAAATCCAATATTCTTCCCTGATAAAAACACTCAAAAAGTTAGGACTAGAAAGGAACTTCCTCAAAATACTGTATTACATCTATGGAAAATCTACAGCAAATGTCATACTTGATAATGAAAAGACTGAATGCATTCCCTCTACGTCAGGAATAAGGTGAGGACTTATACATTAGGTTCTTGTCAAGATAGTTAGAAAAGAAAAATAAATAAAGACATTGAAATGGAAAAGGGAAAAGTAAACCAATTTTTATGTGTAGATGACATGATCTTGTATATGGAATCCAGAGAAGAAAAAAAAATAGAATTAAAAGGTTCAAAAAGGATTCAAAGTACAAGATCAATATTAAAAAGCCAGTTGAATTTCAACCTCTAGAAATGAACATTATAAAAGTGAAATTAAGAAAACAATTCCATTTAAAATAGCATCAAAAAATAAAAAAATACAAGAACATGCATTTAACAGAAGGGCAAGACCTGTACATTGAAAACTACAAAACACTGTTTAAAAAAACTTAGATCTAAATAAACTGAAAAAAAATTTCATGGATTGGAAGACTTAATGTTGTTAGGAGGGAAACTCTCCCCAAATTGATCTACCAAATCAATGTAATTTCTACCAAAATTCCAGCTGCCTTTGTGTAGAAATTAATAGCAGATTCTAAACTTCTTATGAAAATAAAGAGCTCAAAATAGTCATAAAAATCTTGAAAAAGAACTGGAGTACCCACATTCCCCATTTCAAAACTTACTGCGAAGCTAAAATTATAAAGACAGTATAAAATAGCATAAGCTTAGACATATCCATCAATGAAACAGAGTCCAGAAATAAACCCACATATCTACAGTCAATTGATTTTCGACAATTATGCCAAGACCATTTAATAGTGCAAGAATCTTTTCAACAAATGGTGTAGGAACAACTAGATATCTACTCAGAAAAGATGAAGCTAACCCTTACTTCTTATCACATACAAAAATTAACTCAAAATGAACTATACCCAAATGTAACAGTTGTAATGTATAAAACACTTAGACAAAAACAAACAAGTAGCTCCTTTTCAGTGTTGAATTAGGTAATGCTATCTTAGGTACAATAGCAAAAGTACAAGCAACGAAAGAAAAAAAAAAGAAATTGAACATCAAAATTTAAAACTTTAGTGCTTCAAGCAATGCCATCAAGAGAGTAAAAGAACAATCCACAGGATGGGAGAAAATATCTTTAAATCCTTTATTAGATAAGGGACTTGTATCCAGAATATGCAGGACAAGAAGCGAGTTAGAACTGGACATGGAACAACGCACGAGTTCAAAACTGGGAAAGGAGTATGTCAAAGCTGTATATGGTCACCTGCTTATTTAAATTATATGCAGAGCACATCATGCAAAACGCTAGGCTGGATGAATCACAAGTTGGACTCAAGATTTCTGGGAGAATTATCAACAGTCTTGATACACAAATGATACCACTCTAATGGCAGAAACTGAAGAGGAACTAAAGAGCCTCTTAATGAGGGTCAAAGAGGAGAGTGGAAAAGGTGGCTGAAAACTCAACATTCAAAAAATGAAGATCATGGCATCTGGCCCCTTAACTTTATGGCAAATACATGGGGGAAAAGTGGAAACAGTGACAGATTTTATTTTCTTGGGCTCTAAAATCACTGCAGATGATGACTGCAGCCATGAAATTAAAACACATTTATGCCTTGGAAGAAAAGCTACGACAAACCTAGACGGTATATTAAAAAGCAGAGACATCAATTTGCTGACAAAGATCTATACAAAGTTTTGTTTTTCCAGTTGTCATGTATGAATGTGAGAGTAGGACAATAAAGAAGGCTGAGCACTGAAGAATTGATAATTTTTAACTGTGGCACTGGAGAAGACTCTTGA
The DNA here is from genome assembly GCF_049115385.1 of Moschus berezovskii. Classification (NCBI taxonomy): domain Eukaryota; kingdom Metazoa; phylum Chordata; class Mammalia; order Artiodactyla; family Moschidae; genus Moschus; species Moschus berezovskii. The sequence goes on from NC_142463.1 coordinate 38,441,021, forward strand.
AAATCTCTTGGACAACAAAGAGACCAAATCATCAATCGTAAAGGAAATAAACCCTGAATATTCACTAGAAGGACTGATGCTGAAGCTGAAGCTTCAATACTTTGGCTACCTGATGTGAAGAGATAAACTCATTGGAAAAGACTCAGATGCTGGGAAAAATTGAGGGCAGAGGAGAAAGGGGCAACAGAGGAGGAGATGGTTGGATGGCATCACTGACTCAATGGACATGAGTTTGGGCAATCTCACAGCAGATGGTAAAGGAAGGAAAGCCTGGCGTGCTGCAGTCCACAGGGTCACAAAGAGTTGTACATGACTTAACGACTGAACAACAAATCTAGAACATATAAGTGACTATTTATATAGTCATTTATAAATTATAACTATTAATTATAACTTAATGACAAGAATACAAAAAAAGCAGTTAAAAAATGAGCACCAATAGTAAGAAAAGTCACTAAAAAACAGGAAAAAGATATAATTATATATTTCTCCAGAGAAGATGTACAAACAATAAATGCACACAAAATGAAACTCAACATCATTAGCTATCAGAGAAAGGCAATTCCAAACCACAATGAGATACCACTTGATCTGCACTGCTGCTGCTGCTAAGTCACTTCAGTCGTGTTCGACTCTGTGCGATCCCATAGACGGCAGCCCACCAGGCTCCCCCGTCCCTGGGATTCTCCAGGCAAGAACACTGGAGTGGGTTGCCATTTCCTTCTCCAGTGCATGAAAGGGAAAAGGGAAAGTGAAATCGCTCAGTGGTGTCCGACTCTTAGCGACCCCATGGACTGCAGCCTACTAGATTTTCCAGGCACTAGGATGGCTATATTCAAAGGACAGATAATAAAAGTACTGGCAAAGATGTGGAGAAACTGGAACTTCATACACTGCTAGTGTAATTTTTAAATGCTGTGGCCACAATGGAAAACAGTCTGGCAGTTCTTCAAAAGGTTAAACAAAGAATTATATTACCAGAAATTTCATTTATAGCTATATGTCCAAGAGAAATGAAAGCATATGTCCACACAAAAGTGTGTACATGAATTTTCCTTGCAGCATTATTTATAATAAACAAAAAATTGAAACAATCCAAATGTCTATCAACTGATGAATGGATAATAAAATGTAGTATATCCATACAAGGGACTATTATTCAGCAATAAAAAAAATAAAATATTGATACATTTACAACATGAATGAACCTTTCAAACATTATGCTAAGTGAAAGAAGGCAGTCAAAAGATTACATATTGTATAATTCTATCGATATGAAATGTCTGGCACAGGCAAACCCATACAGACTAAACAGATTACCGGTTGGTTAGCACTGAGTGTGGGGACTTGAGGATGAATAGTGACCACCAGTGAGTATGAAAGTGTGTCAAAATTAGATTGTGGTGACAGTTGTAGAACCTTATGAATATAACAAAAAACACTGAATTAGAAACCTTAAATGGGTAAATTATATGTGAATTACATCTCAATAAACCTGTTAAGGTGAAAAAGAAAACCCTTTCAATGCCTCGTTACATTGCAAAGTTGACAAATAAAACAAGCCTGCTGCTGCTGCTGCTAAGTCACTTCAGTCGTGTCCGACTCTGTGCAACCCCAGAGACGGCAGCCGACCAGGCTCCACTGTCCCTGGAATTCTCCAGGCAAGAACACTGGAGTGGGTTGCCATAAGCAAAAATTATAGAACTATTTTATATAAAACACTCTTACCTCCAGTGCTTATTTCTACCTCTGTAGAATCTCTTTCCAAACTCCCAGCGCTGCTAACAATATTCATTAAATGGATTGCAGTCCAAGCAAAAGGCATGCGATACTTCCCAAGTCTTTGACAAAACTGATCAGCTTGACTTTTCAGCTTCTCCAATTTTTCCTTATTCTGTAAAACAAAACTTTATACATTATATGATTATGCTCAAAAGAAATGAATTAAAGGCTATATCATAATATATAAAGGAAAATATAAAGGTTAACAGTTTTCAATTCTTAGCAAGATGGAGAAACAATCCACGCAATCAATTAACAGTGTGTGCATACATGCTAATTTGCTTCAGTCATGTCTTAGCGACTCTATGGACTGTAGCCTACCAGGCTCCTCTGTCCAGGGGATTCTCCAGGCAAGAATACTGGAGTGTTGCCATGCCCTCCTCCAGGGGATCTTCCCCACCCAGGGTTTGAACTTGCATTTCCTGCCAATTCCTACATTGCAGACCAATTCTGTACTGCTGAGCCACTGGGGAAGCCCCAATTAACAGTATATTAACTACTAAAGAACCTTAACCAGTTCTACAAATGCATCTAAAAGTCTTTCAAATTTGTTTGTGATGATCTTATTTTGGGATAAAAGAAAGGAGAGCAAGTGTCAAGCATGTTTATGTACTGCATGTACTATTTTATGAAAGAAATATAGCTGTGTTCCAGTCATCAACTGTCAATCGCAAAATATTCTAGGTTCAGTTCAGTTCAGTTCAGTCACTCAGTCGTGTCCGACTCTCCGCGACCCCATGAATCACAGCACGCCAGGCCTCCCTGTCCATCACCAACTCCCGGAGTACACTCAAACTCATGTCCACAGAGTCGGTGATGCCATCCAGCCATCTCATTCTCTGTCGTCCCCTTCTCCTCCCGCCCCCAACCTTTCCCAGCATCAGAGTCTTTTCCAGTGAGTCAACTCGTCACATGAGGTGGCCAAAGTATTGCAGTTTCAGCTTTAGCATCAGTCCCTCCAATGAACATCCAGGATTGATCTCCTCTAGAATGGACTGGTTGGATCTCCTTGCAGTATAAGGGACTCTCAAGAGTCTTCTCCAACACCACAGTTCAAAAGCATCGATTCTTCGGCGGTCAGCCTTCTTCACAGTCCAACTCTCACATCCATACATGACCACAGGAAAAACCATTGCCTTGACTAGACGGACCGTTGTTGGCAAAGTAATGTCTCTGCTTTTTAATATACTATCAAGGTTGGTCATAACTTTCCAAGGAGCAAGCATCTTTTAATTTCATGGCTGCAATCAGCATCTGCAGTGATTTTGGAGCCCAAAAAAACAAAGTCTGACACTGTTTCCACTGTTTTTCCATCTATTTCCCATGAAGTGATGGGACCAGATGCCATGATCTTTGTCTTCTGAATGTTGAGCTTCAAGCCAACCTTTTCACTCTCCTCTTTCACTTTCATCAAGAGGCTTTTGAGTTCCTCTTCACTTTCTGCCATAAGGGTAGTGTCATCTGCATATCTGAGGTTACTGATATTTCTCCCAGCAATCTTGATTCCAGCTTGTGCTTCTTCCAGCCCAGCGTTCCTCATGATGTACTCTGCATAGAAGTTAAATAAGCAAGGTGACAATATACAACCTTGACGTACATCTTTTCCTATTTGGAACCAGTCTGTTGTTCCATGTCCAGTTCTAACAGTTGCTTCCTGACCTGCATACAGGTTTCTCAAGAGGCAGGTCAGGTGGTCTGGGATTCCCATCTCTTTCAGAATGTTCCACAGTTTATTGTGATCCACACAGTCAAAGGCTTTGGCATAGTCAATGAAGCAGAAATAGATGTTTTTCTGAAACTCTCTTGCTTTCTCCATGATCCAGCGGATGTTGGCAATTTGCTCTCTGGTGCCTCTGCCTTTTCTAAAACCTGCTTGAACATCTGGGAGTTCACGGTTTACATACTGCTGAAGCCTGGCTTGGAGAATTTTGAGCATGACTTTACTAGCGTGTGAGATGAGTGCAATTGTGCGGTAGTTTGAGCATTCTTTGGCATTGCCTTTCTTTGGGATTGGAATGAAGACTGACCTCTTCCAGTCCTGTGGCCACTGCTGAGTTTTCCAAATCTGCTGGCATATTGAGTGCAGCACTTTCACAGCATCATCTTTCAAGACTTGAAATAGCTCAACTGGAATTTCATCACCTCCACTAGCTTTGTTCGTAGTGATGCTTTCTAAGGCCCACTTGACTTCACATTCCAAGATGTCTGGCTCTAGGTCAGTGATCACGTTATCGTGACTATCTTGGTCGTGAAGATCTTTTTTGTACAGTTCTTCTGTGTATTTCTGCCACCTCTTCTTAATATCTTCTGCTTCTGTTAGGTCCATACCATTTCTGTCCTTTATCGAGCCCATCTTTTCATGAAATGTTCCCTTGGAATCTCTAATTTTCTTGAAGAGCTCTCTTGTTTTTCCTAGTCTGTTGTTTTCCTCTTATTTCTTTGCATTGATCACTGAGGAAGGCTTTCTTATCTCTCCTTGCTATTCTTTGGAACTCTGCATTCAGATGCTTATATCTTTCCTTTTCTCCTTTGCTTTTCGCCTCTCTTCTTTTCACAGCTATTTGTAAGGCCTCCTCAGACAGCCATTTCGCTCTTTTGCATTTCTTTTCCATGGGGATGGTCTTGGTCCCTCCCTGTCTCCTGTACAATGTCACGAACCTCCATCCAGAGTTCATCAGGCACTCTATCAATCAGATCTAGTCCCTTAAATCTATTTCTCACTTCCACTGTATAATCATAAGGGATTTGATTGAGGTCATATCTGAATGGTCTAGTGGTTTTCCCTACTTTCTTCAATTTAAGTCTGAACTTCGCAATAAGGAGTTCATGATCTGAGCCAGAGTCAGCTCCTGGTCTTGTTTTCGCTAACTGTATACAGCTTCTCCATCTTTGGTTGCAAAGAATATAATCAATCCGATTTCGGTGTTGACCATCTGGTGATGTCCATGTGTAGAGTCTTCTCTTGTGTTGTTGGAAGAGGGTGTTTGCTATGACCAGTGCATTCTCTTGACAAAACTCTATTAGCCTTTGCCCTGCTTCATTCCGTGCTCCAAGGCCAAATTTGCCAGTTATTCCAGGTGTTTCTTGACTTCCTACTTTTGCATTCCAGTCCCCTATAATGAAAAGGACATCTTTTTTGGGTGTTAGTTCTAAAAGGTCTTGTAGGTCTTCATAGAACCGATTAACTTCAGCTTCTTCAGCATTACTGGTTGGGGCATAGGCCTGGATTACTGTAATATTGAATGGTTTGCCTTGGAAACAAACAGAAATCATCCTGTCATTTTTAAGATTGCATCCAAGTACTGCATTTCGGACTCTTTTGTTGACCATGATGGCTACTCCATTTCTTCTAAGGGATTCCTGCCCACAGTAGTAGATATAATGGTCATCTGAGTTAAATTCACCCATTCCAGTCCATTTTAATTCACTGATTCCTAGAATGTCAACGGGGCAGACGTGACGCGAGAGACGCCGGGTCCGGGCGCAACGAACGACGCAAAGAGGTGCGGCCGTGAGGAGCTACCCCACGCCTGAGGCCAGGGCCGGCGGCCGAGAGGAGCTACCGCACGTCCAACAGGCGGTAGCTGCGCGGGCGCAAGAGGGTGGAGAGGAGCTACTCCGCGTTCAAGGTCAGGAGGGGCGGCCTTGAGGAGATACCCCTCACCCAAGGTAAGGTACAGCGGCTGCACTTTGCTGGAACAGCTGTGAAGAGATTTTCCACGACCAAAGTAAGAGAAATAAGACGGTAGGTATTGCTAGGGGGCACCAGAGGGCGGACAGACTGAAATCATAATCACAGGAAACTAGCCGATCTGATCACATGGACCACAGCCGAATGTGGTCCACTGGAGAAGGGAATGGCAAACCACTTCAGTATACTTGCCTTGAGAACCCCATGAACAGTAACAAAGGGCAAAATGATAGGATACTGAATGAGGAATTCCCCAGGTCAGTAGGGGCCCAGTATGCTACTGGAGCTCAGTGGAGAAATAACTATAGAAGGAATAAAGGGATGGAGCAAAAGCAAAACCAATACCCAGTTGTGGATGTGACCAGTGATAGAAGCAAGGTCCGGTGCTGTAAAGAGCAATATTGCATAGGAACCTGGAATGTTAGGTCCATGAATCAAGGCAAATTGGAAGTGGTCAAAGAGGAGATGGCAAGAGTGAACGTTGACATTCTAGGAATCAGTGAATTCTAGGTTATGACTTATTAAATTTTTTTTATTCTATTAAAAAAAAGATGGAAGCATTTGGGCCACTTTGAAATAATCACTAACTTATGACAACTATGATGTAGAAGTAGGTAGGGCACAAACAGACCAACAATATGTCCAGAATTGTGATAAAAGAAGCAAACAAAAAAAGTACAAGGGGACTAAACCCTTGAAAAAGAATAATAATCCAAACAATACATGCTCTGGAAGACAAACTGAACCTGGCTCAACTTTTAGGCTATCCCTGAAACAAACACTAATATGGCCTGCATTAATCAATCCACAGTTCAAGGGTGAAAATCTACACCAAAATCTCTCACATGCTCTTTCCATACAGGATGTCAGTGAGGTCATACTCTAATGGCAGTGTCCTACCACGGGACTCAGGACTGAGAAAAGATGAAGGGATACCGAAATAATAAGAATGTTTTATGGTATATCTATTATACCTCCAAAATAGGCCCTTGCTTTAGGAGTGCTTACAGAGAATTAAGGGCCCATATCGAAATTATGTAAATACGTTAAGGGAAGAGTGAAATAAGCCACAATGACACACCTATGAGCTTCATATAACAGAGAAAATTTAATTTGTAAAATGACGACCTGGGGAAAGTCAGAATACTTTAACCCTACTTTCAACCAGATATCTAGGATCTAGGAATCTGAGAACACCATGTGCTCAGATGTACCCATATTGGCAAAAAAAAAGGCACAATTCTTGTTATAAATCTCAGAAAAACAAAAAGCAACAATTTTCTAAATTTTGGTGATTTGTCCAATACTCCTCAATCAAACTTCTCCTGCCTGTTTGACATTAAATCATGTGTTCAAAGATCCAAAAATCACCTTTTATTCTTATAGCTAACTCAGAGTATCTAGAATTTGGTACCAATTATTCACCAGCTATTTTTGCTTTATAAGTTTATCCAAGTTCTATAAATTTCTTATCTGATGGCAAAGGGGAGAGTATATTTTCTATTTTTAAAATATTCCTTAACTATCCACCACTAGACTGATACCCAAAATACATCTGCTTTGCTAGAAAAAGTCTCATCAAAATCACTGTTTGGTTAAAAAAAAAAAAAAAATCACGGTCCAGTGGTTTGAATTCCACAAATCCACTGCAGGGAGTATGGATCCCATTCTTGGCTGGGAATCCCAAAAGCTGCAAAGCGATGCCAAAAAAATAAATAAATAAATCACTATTTTGTAAATACAGAAAATTTTTCATTATTTAGTAATTAAACTGAATTACGTTCTCTCCAAGAAAAAAAAAATTAAGAGTCAAATAGTTTGTGGGTTGGGGAGATGTCAAAGAATAGCATAGCACATGACTCAAACCAGACTACAAAGGAAATAAAGAAGAAAACAAGTAGGCCATCAGAAAAAGAAAATAAAATTTTAGTAGTAAAATCAGTAGTAAAATTATTTAAAATGCTCAGTATAGCACCCTCTCAGATTATAATTTTGGAGATTAGAGACTATTTAGGGTTGGGTTTGGTGATCTGAGGGGAATGGAGAGTGACTGCTAATGACTATGAACGTGTGGGGAATAAGAGGCATGAAATTCTACCTTGGTGGCATCGGCTTCTTTGAAAATCATATATGGTTCTGCACACTCTCCAATGTCTCCCTGCTGCAGCACTTTCTCTAGCTGTCAAAGGCAAAAAAAGGAAAGATTAATTAAGCTTAAAAATAAAAGTAATCAGCCTGGAATGCAAGGATGGTTCAACATACAAAAATCAATCAACTTAATACATCACATTAACAGAATAACAGAACAAAACCACAGGACCATGTTAATTATTGCAGAAAAAAGAATTGGACAATTCAACACCCTTTCATGATTAAAAAAAAAAAAATCAACAAACGGAAAAGAAGAAAACTACCCCAATAGGAGCCCATCTATGAAAAGTCTACATCTAACATATTATTCAAAGTTGAAAAACTGAAAGTTTTTCCTTTAGAATCAGGAACAGGATAAGAATGTTAACTTTTGCCAATACTATTGAACAAAATACTGGAAGTCTGAGCCAGAGCAATGTGACAAGAAAAAAGAAGCCCAAAAAAGAAACAAAAACTTTCAAATTAAAAAAGGAAGAATTTTTTTTAAAAAAAATGAAGAATTTAAATTATCTCTATTTACAGCCAACACAATCTTTTACAGCAAAAATCCTAATATTCCACAAAAAAACGATTCAGTTCAGTTCACTCAGTTGTGTCTGACTCTTTGCAACCCCATGAACCACAGCACACCAGGCCTCCCTGTCCATCACCAACTCCCAGAGTACACCCAAACCCATGTCCATTGAGTCGGTGATGCCATCCAACCATTTCATCCTCTGTCGTCCCCTTCTCCTGCCCTCAATCTTTTCCAGCATCAGGGTCTTTTCCAATGAGTCAGCTCTAAGCATCAGGTGGCCAAAATACTGGAGTTTCAGCTTTAGCCTCAGTCCTTCCAATGAACACTCAGGACTGATCTCTTTTAGGATGGACTTGTTTGATCTTCTTGCAGTCCAAGGGACTCTCAAGAATCTTCTCCAACAACAGAGTTCAAAAGCATCAATTCTTCGAAGATCAGCTTTCTTTATAGTCCAACTTTCACATCCATGCATGACCACTGGAAAAACCATAGCCTTGACTAGACGGGCCTTTGTTGGCAAAGTAATGTCTCTGCTTTTTAATATGCTGTCCAGGTTGGTCATAACTTTCCTTCCAAGGAGTAAGCGTCTTTTAATTTCATGACTGCAATCACCATCTGCAGTGATTTTGGAGCCCAGAAAAATAGTCAGCCATTGTTTCCACTGTTTTCCCATCTATTTGCCATGAAATGATGGGACCGGATGCCATGATCTTAGTTTTATAAATAAATTCAGCAAAGTTGCAGGATACAAAATGAACAAAAATCAGTTGTATTTCTATACCCTAACAGGCAATTCAAAAAGGAAATTAAGAAAATAATTTCATTTATAATATCAAAAAGAATAAAGTACTAAGGTATAAAACAAAAAGCTGAAAGATTTATAATCTGAAAACTGTAAAGAGTTAAATAATTTTCTACAAGAATGCCAAGACTATTAAATGAGGAAAGAACAGTTTTTCCAACAAATGGTATTTAAAAAAAAACCCTGAATTTCTAAATGCAAAAGAATAAAGTTGAACCCTCACATTATATACAAAAATTAACTCAAAACAGATCAAAGACTCCCCCCCAAAAAAAACCCTAAAACTATAAAATTCCTAGAAGAAAAATAAAGGAAAAGCTTCATGTGATTAGATTTAGTAATATATTCTTGGATTTTACACAATAAAAGCAAAGGCAACAGAAGGAAAAATCATTAAACTGGATTACATCAAAATTTAAAACTTTTGTATATGTACGACACAATCAACTGGGTGAAAAGGCAACTCACAGAATGAGAGAAAATATTTGTAAATCATATAACTGATAAAGAATTAATATCCAAAACAAATAAAGAAATCCTACAACTCAACAAAAGAATAGCAAATAACCTGATTTTTAAATGAGCAAAGCATTTGAACAGACATTTCTCCAAAGAAGCCAAACAAATGTCTAAGAAACATGTAATGAACAAACTCAACATCACTAATCAATCTGCTTTTGTTGTTTAGTTGATAAGTCATGCCCGACTCTTCTGTGACTCCATGGACTGTAGCCTGCCAGGCTCCTCTGTCCATGGGACTTCCCAGGCAAGAATACTAGAATCTGTTACCAATTCCTTCTCCAGGGGAATCTTCCTGATCCAGGGATCGAACTGGCATCACCTGCATTGGCAGATGGATTCTTTATCACTGAGCCACCTGAGAAGCCCTTCACTAATCACTGCGCTTCCCTGGTGGCTCAGAGGTATCACTGGGCTTCCCTGTGATGCTGGTGATTTAACTGAACCAAGTATGTAAATCAACTGACCAGCCTACAGACACCCAGAAGGAGCACAAGCACCTAACAGGGTACAGCCTAGCTCAGCTGACCTCCAGACAGCTTAGACGCATGAACTAAAAAAATGCTTCCTGCTGGATGCCACTGAGACTTTTGTCTTTTTGTTCTTATAGAGGAATAACTATAATAATAATATATAGACCAAGGGAATTTTTCTCTCAAAAAACAAAATTATATTGCAGGACTATGATAAAAGAAAACTTTAAAATATAATTTCTTTAAAATTTGTATACATCTTAACTTGTTCATATCTTTGAAATTACACAAAAGTCTTTTTCTGTTCATATACAAACTCTTATGTGTGTTTAGGTATATGTGTATGTATTTTACACAATTGGGACCATATGGTATGAATCATCTCATTTTCAAGCAGGCAGTATTCCAATCATCATCGTTATCTTTCTAGTTCATTCCCTCAAATATGTTCTATTTTATGAAAACTTACTATTTTCCCATGTAAAATAATGGTGTACACACATCTGTCAATTATTTTAATATCTAGAACTTTACTTATAAGTGAGTTTCTGAAGACCACTGCTGCCAAATCTTTGCTTGGAGAATTGTTCACTGTAACTAAGATTTATTTTAACCTGAATTCATAGGAATCTATCCACAAATTAGGACATTATTCCTGTGGGTAAATAAAATTCATTTCATGACAATCTACTTTATAACCTTATTATAAAATTCATTACCTTTTTATGATAATTTTATATAAATAAAGGTAAAATGATTAAAGACTATATTTTAGGCAACTCTGAAGTCAAGGTCAAGTTAAGGTAAATTATTATTAACTTACCCTAAGCTAGGTAGCTTAGTAATATTCAAATTTTAGTATCTGTAATCCTTATTCTTAATTGATTGATAGTCAAATCATAATGCTCCATGATTTCAATGATTTAGATTTTAATATTTATATAATTTAGGAACTGCATGATAAAACCACAGTATAGCTCCATATCCAAATGGTTAATTTAATATGCCAACACAGCTAAATTATCAAACACCAGTCAAGATGCTGTGAAGGTATTTTTTTAGAGGTGATTAACTTTTAAATCAGGAGACTGAGTAAAGCAGATTACCCTTCATAATGTGGGTGGGCCTTATCCAATAGTTGAAGACCTCAAGAACAAAGACAAAGGTTTCTCAAAGATGGATTCTCAAGACTACAACATAGCAATCCTCTATGTGTATATGTATCTTCCTCCTATTGATCTGTTTATCTAGAGAATTCTAATAAAGCTCCCCACTCAAGAAAAATTTAGGTAGCACCTATAGTACACTTCCAATAATATGTTAAAAAATATTAGCATGAAAAAATAGGCAAAGATAAAGTCTTTGACCTTAAAAAGCTTGTAACATTGACAGGCAGACAAGCACACAGACATAACACAAATAAACAAATATATTTAACATTATTCTAACCTTTATTACAAGGAAAACATCTTGGGAAGGATAAGTGATAGAAAAAATAGCTGATCTTGCCAGGGTGGTAATGGCAGCAGGTGGTACATGTGGACGTAATAATCCTTTCATCTGCTCAGAATTAAGGTCAAAATAAAAGTTTTCTGAAATCTAAAAAACATATTCATATGTTAAATTTAAAACCTGTGCATTTTATAAACACTCACAAAAATCATAAATATTCAGTCTTAAAATATTAGATATTAAACAATTATACTAATATACAATGTACCATGCATTTCACTATCAGTGAAGATATATAAAGATCTTTACATATCTAAATCAAAGCAAAAAAAATTAATGCAAAAACATATTCTAAAGAACCATATCCCATACTCTTTTAGTAAGAAATTTAACTTCTGATAAAGTATATATATTCTGATAAACTATTATTAAGATGAATTACCCCAAGTTGAGTCTTTGAAAACTTAAATAACATTTCAGAAGACGTGATTTAGTAAATACAAGATGCTGGAGTAGGATTCCACTACAGAAATCCACAATACGCTGACAGCAGAAGTCATTAAAGGCATTTCAACTTTCTACTACATGGTAGGCTTAGAATACTAAAAATGCTGTATGATAAATCCTCTGAAAAACTCCTAAGTGTAACAAAGATATAACAGCAAAACCAAGAGCAATATTTTAGACAAGAGTATTTAAAATATAAATAAATGATCTTTTAATAATAGTGAGAATTTAAAAATTACATCAACAAAACTTCACTGTCACCATCAATCTAACTCTTTATACATCATTTGCCTAAGATGTTTTTCTTGTATTTTTTTCTATTTCTTACACTAAAAGAAAGTTGCTCCTGCTACTTCTTTTTGGAACTCTTTCAATAAAACAAAAAATAAGTCAACTAAACTATTTTACAGTAGGAAAATAATGTCTCACAGTTCTATTTTTTTAAAAAATCCATGTTCAATAACAGTCTCAAAAAATCATTATCTTATAAAACAAATTAGAAACAAGTTTCAGAACCTCTGATTGTGACAAAAGACTACATTCAAATTATATAACCTTACCTTTTTCTTTTCTTTCACATCATATAAAGCCAAACTTGCAAAAATGGGTTCAATTTCAATCTCAAACCTTTAGGAAGGAGAAGGATGAATTTTAAATATATACATAAAATACACAGTTGGAGAGAAATTCTCATTCCAAACACAAATTCTCTCTATACCTTGTACTTTTCTCTACCTGTGCTATACCATCTATACTTCCCATCTTCCTTGAACACACTTTTCCATGTATATCTTCCACAGTCTAAATCAACCATTAGCACATACTTCAAAAGCTTAAAAAAAAAGTCCACCCCCTGGTGGCGCTAGTGGTAAAGAACCGGCCTGCCAAGGCAGGAGACATAAGAGACGTGGATTTGATCCCTGAGTGGGGAAGAGAAAAGCATGGCAACCCACTCCAGTATTCCTGCCTGGAGAATCCCATGGACAGAGGAGCCCCACGGGATACCGTCCACAGCATCACAAAGAATCAGACACGACTGAAGCGACTTAATACACACCGTGAAACAAATACAAAATCAACTCTAAGGAAAAGATACTATTGATATTCCTCAAGCCAAGAACAGTGTCTGATAAATACTACAGATTTCAGTGAATGTTTTTTTCAAGTTTTAAGACAATTATATAACTGAGGCAGAGTCATCTTCACCTGTGAGCCAAAAGTGCTCTGAAGTTCAGCTTCGCAGGTAAGGTTAAATGCTTCGAAGCATTTAAAATTATGTACAGAACACTACTTTTCAAAAGGACACAAACACAAGTATAAAATCCACTAGGATTTTTTTATACTGGTACTCAAAACATTACTCCAGAAAAGAAAAGTTATATAGTAAACAAAATAAATACTCACTTGAGTGATAAACATTTTACAAGAAGTCTTTGACCAAAATGTTCTTTGGGCACATCAGGAACACTAAGTCGTTCTATTGGCTCTTCCTGCAAATTGACAAGAAACACCCAAATGAACATGCTTACCACGTTTCAACCCTTTACAATTTATTTTTTAAGAACTTATTTTATTAACCTACTACTTTTAGTCTTCACAAGGAAGCAAAGAAAAGGATGGCCTATTTATCCTCAAACAAAAGTCATTAGATTGTAAGTGTGCTCAGTTATATTTCATCTACAAAAAGCATAGCTATATTTCCATTAAGTTTTATTCCCCACGTTTATCATAAAACTATTATTATATACAGTTCATACTCCCAAAACACCTATCTCTATAATCTTTTGCTTCTTTATATCCAAATATCTATACCTCATCTGGTGATGGATGCAAGGCAAAGAGTTCCTTGTGACGATTTGATTTCCTTTGGTCATCATTCTGACGGTCTATTTCCTCATTTGGAGTTCGATCAAGTAAATTGGGAAGCAAAGCATCAGGAAGTGAATTTTTCAAGTCAAAAATACTGCAGGCCCAGCTACCCCTTGGAGTATCGTCTATTGACATTGAACGTCTTTTAAGATCATCCTGCCATGCAAAACATTAAATATATTAATCACTGAATAAAAAATAAACTATTTTTTAAAAATGCCTTATAGTCATCTAAAAATAAAAGTATTACTTGTTCATCCTGGTAGTTGTTGCCATCTGGAGCTTCATCGGATTCAAACACCTGCTTCGGCAAACCTTTTTGCCTTTCTTTCTGTTTATCTAATGTATTAGGATTAAATCCTGTTCCCAGTTTATGATATCTGTTCAAAATAAAAGTTAAGTAAATATCAATTTTCTGAAAATTTTTAATTTTCATCATCATTATATAATAAGCTAACTCTTCTCCATACCATTTCTTTACATAGTAATAATATATTCTGGCGGTTTTGAGTATATATTAAACATTAAAGAAGAAATGAAGTCACCCAATCATGTCCAGCTCTTTGCGACCCCATGGACTGTAGCCTGCCAGGCTCCTCCATCCATTGGATTTTCCAGGCAAAAATACTGGAGTGGGTTGCCATTTCCTTTTCCAGGGGATCTTCCTGACCCAAGGACTGAACCGGGGTCTCCCACATTACAGGCAGACTCCTTAACGTCTGAGCCAACAGGGGAGTCCCATTAAACATTTAACCAAAGGTTTAAGAAAACGTCCATCCAAAGTTCCTTTAATCCAACTAGACAGCAGATTATGAGTTTCCAGAGGTATATCATTATATCCTTCTTTTCATGATAATCCTGTGGATATACTGTAATTGAAGTTGTACTTTCAATTAAGAAAACTGGTCAGTAAAAGGAAATGATGGGAAGCCAGCTTAAAAATAAAATGAAAGAGTAGAAAATATAAACTGTAGTCATAACAGTGTAAATTTTTAAAAGACAAAATATATAGAGAGCATTGAACCATAAAGTTCCAAACAGCCAAAAAAAATTTTTGCTATATCTCATTATATATAAAAGATCTCAAGCAACCTAAAGCTTCAGACTTCTAAAAAGAAAAACAGCAAGATCTACACCACTGTGTCTGTGTGTGTATATATAAATATATATATATATACTTATATTGTTATATAATATAGATATATTAGGCTAAGAACTCTTAAATTAATACAAGCTTTTTTCCAAACAACCCAATATCCAAGATTATCAGAGACATTACAATCGAGGGCATTTACTGTGCCATACTTCATATAGTCACACTGGGGAAAATTTTAATTGAAGTATAAACAATTATAATTACCAGAGGATATTATGGTTTATCAGTCAACTGATGACACAGTAAATAAACACACCCAATACAAATTATTCACATTGTGTCTTGTTGCTAAAGGTACTGAAATAGCAGCTACATGATGTTCATATCACAGCATAATCATAGAATAAAAGACAGTTTTCTCTGGAAAAATCAATATAAAGATATGCAATATAGTAACACGAAAGGTATTACTCAAAAGCAGATGTTCTAATAATTCATGAAAGTTTAAAGTGCCTTAATTTGTATAAAAGTGTTTGTAAAGTGACAAAGTTTGATTCAAACACAAGCCTGATTAACTAAAAACCATGTTAACTAAAGACAAATAGATAAAACTTTATAGCCAAAACCATCACTGGATAATTTCTGAAAGATACTGAACTGTTTTCTAGTCTCTGCATCTTTTGATCTCAATGGAAATATTTGTATTTTAAAGGACAGAATAAACTGCTGCTTTTCTATATGAAAAAGTTTTCTTTAAAAATATTTTATTATTACAGAACCAATCCATGTTCATTGCTGAAATTTTAAAAATACAGACTGATAAAAGTAAAATCATTATATTTCTACTACTCAGAGATTATCAGTGTTGAACACTCCTATTATTTAACTAACTGGACCTTTTCCTAGGTGTATGTACAATCATAAGATAAATATACATATATTATGTACACACATACATACTTACAGTACTTGTATTTTTTAATAAAAATGAGATACAGTGGAAAAAAGTACCTTCCTTTGTGAAGTTTTATATCTAAGCTACTCTAATAAGCCAGAATACTGTTGAATTTTATGTTCTAAAAAATCAATAGTATGAAATTCAAGAGTACTAAGGACATGATTTATGATTAATACTCGTCTGTATTATCATTCTGTTCTTCTAGTTAGTTGCTATAAGGCTCTACATGATCATCCATCCACCACCATTTCTTTGACTTTGTATCTTAGCATTCTCCCCTTCAAATTACTCTGTTCCAGCCACATTGATCATTTGGTACTTCTTGAACAGTCCTAGCATGCTTCCAATATGGAACCATTGCATGTACTGCTCTTTCTCTGTCAAATACACTCTTTCCCATGATACACAGACCCTTACTCCTTAACTTCCTTTAGGTCTTTGCTCAAATTCATCTTATCAGAAAGGCCTTTTCTGATTAGTTATATAAAGTAAAAACACCTCTGCTTGGCTTGCCCTGCCCCCACATATTACTTTCTTTCTCTACAAGACTTCCCTCCACCACAACTATTAAATATTTATCTGTGTTTGTTTATTGTCTATTGCCCTCAACCCCAAGTAGAATGCAGGCTCCATGAAGGCATGGAGTCTGTTTTGTTGACCGATGTATCATTACTGCTTAGTACAGTGCCTGGCACCTACAGCCTCACAATAAGTATCTTTTGAATAAATGAATGAATATTAAGTACTTTCTATCCTTTCACCCTTCTGTGCTGAATTATGGAAGGATTTTTTGGTTTCGTCTCACAACTTACTATTCCACTTTTCAGTCACATCTACTCCACCATTAAACCCATGCACTGAGTTTTAAATATTTTTTCACTGAACAAAATTTTCACTTCCACAGATAACTAGTTGAGTTTTTACACAGTTACAGTATCTTCTCACATTTCTTTGAGGATAGCAGTTATACATATGGTTCTTGATCTGTGTTCTAATAACTACTTCCTAAATCATTAGTTCTTTTCTTTGTGGTTTGATAATTCTCTTTCAAGTGCACTTTGGTTTAGATTGGTTGTATGTCCTCAACCATGTCCGACTCTTTGAGACCCCATAGACTGTAGCCCACCAGGCTCCTGTGTCCATGGAGTTTCCTAGGCAAGAATACTGCAGTGGGTTGCCATTCCCTACTACAGGGGATCTGCCCAACCCAGGGATTGATCCTACATCCCTTGCCTCTCCTGCATTGGCAGGCAGTTTCTTTACCAACTGCACCACCTTGGAAACCCACATGAACTGGTTCCCATCAACTAGCTGGCCATTCTAGGTTCTAACGCTCATTTTTTAATTTGGAATCGCATATCTCTCTGGGAAATACTGTATTTCCTTGGACAACACATCCAGTGATTATGAAGAAGAGGCACCTCGTGCTTTCAAGGTAGAGTCTGCCAGTCTTCTGGGTATGAAGGCTCCTTCTTTTTATTCCAAGGTATGCCCACCCTGGGCACTACAGTATGATCTCTGTAGTGTGCTTAGTCGGTCATGTTCCACTCTCTGCAACCACATGGACTGTAGCCTGCCGGGCTCCTCAGTTCATGGGGATTCTCCAGGCAAGAATACTAGAGTGGGTTCCAGGCCCTCCCCCAGGCTATCTTCCCAATCCAGGTCTCCCGCATTGCAGGCAGATTTTTTACCATTTGAGCCACCAGGGAAGCACTAGGTTCTCAAGCCCCCACTATTCGTGCTCTTAAAATAGGGATACTTCTACTCCCATGTCTATGCATAAAGGCGTGAAGTGAAGTCACTCAGTCGTGTCTGACTCTTTGCGACCCCATGGACTGTAGACTACCAGGCTTCTCCGTCCATGGGATTCTCCAGGCAAGAATACTGGAGTGGGTTACCATTTCCTTCTCCAGGGGATCTTCCAGACCCAGGGATCACACCTGGGTCTCCCGCATTGGAGGCATATGCTTTAACCTCTGAGCCACGGGGGAAGCCCGCATAAAGGCACAGGAGGTTTTAAAATAACCAAATGTCCAACATTTACCCCAGGTCCCCCTTCTACTGCCTGTATTCACTGAGTCTAACATTCTATTGAATCTTGGGCATGTATCTTCTCCTTGGATTATTTTGTACTGTGGTTTTCTATTGTTTCCAATCACATCTATCTTTTCTATTTTAGGGATCATTTAAAACTTCTAGATTACCAAAAGTACCCCTTTCATCTTCCATTTACCACTAAAAATAATATCTAGTATAACAGAAAAAAATATAAACATTAGAATCTGATGCCCCTAGGTTCTAATCCTAGCAATCCCACTTTTTGGCTATGGGACCTCAAAGAAATTACTTAACTACTCTAAGTCAAAGTTACCTTATCTGTTGGAATCTTAAATAAGCATAAAGTACCCAACAAAATGCCCAGCATATAGCAAAAAAAACCCATAAATGTTAACTACCATACCCTCTTGGCTTAAATCAAGGTAAGCAACCCCATGACTACAGTTAAGTACCAAATTCCAGATTCCATGAGGTTAATATATTTTGCAACTAATCTCTTTTTGTTAACATTTCTGATTATAAGCTTCCAACATACAAACAGATGTAAAGACTTTTGAGTTATCTGACAGAGAAACGGTATTTTTCAGTAATCTGTAAAATCTGGCTATTGAAATACTTATCAAAATTGTAAGTTCATAAAAACAGCTCTTCTTTATAAAGGGTAGCAGACTGTGCTTTTATTAGGTCACACTAAAACTAAAAAGCATGTCAGCAGTATCCCCAAGAGTGATGCTTAGCACAATATTAAACGCAGTGAAATAAGACAGAAGGGCAACACAATAAGCAATGAACACATAACTGTTGCTAGTACAATTTAGCAATATTTCATTTCTCAATTTCATTTCTCAAAACTGTAATGTCTTAACAGAATTTTCCACTACTTCAGTAATTATTCTTCCTTTAGAAAAATAGAATGAGGCCAAGAACATTCAGCACAAAGACCCTCTTCGCTATGCAAGTTAGCAAAGGAAAAGTAATTTTACTTTATTTCTTAATCTGACTTGATATTTCAAACACCATCTACTAGGAACAAATTTTGTGGCAAAACATCATTTTTACAAATATTTACTTGGCTAGATTTACAGGTCAAGGACCTACAAATATTCAGCTGGTTAAGGCTGAGACCTTTCCAACAGCCTGATGTAGAAAACTAGCTGTTAAATTTAACTTAATCAATTCAATAAATTGGATGCATTTGACAAATATAAATTATTCATCAATATTTACCCATGATTTCCCAAAAGTATAATACTACAAGTCATTGTTATCACATATTATTAGTAATTATTAATGATCTGTGATAATAGAAATACTGTCCCCAGTTTGGTTCAGTTCAGTTGCTCAGTTGTGTCCAACTCTTTGCGACCCCATGGACCGCAGAACACCAGGCTTCCCTGTAAATCACCAACTCCCAGAGCTCACTCAAACTCATGTCCATCGAATATTATTTTATAAGGAAAATAAGAGAAAGTTAAGTGTGGAACTTCTAAGGAGAAAATATCTATATGCAAAGGTTCTTCTTTTACTTTTTCAGCTATTTTTCAAATAAATTTTCAGTTCTCATAATTAGTAGTAACCTACCTTACTTAATCCATTTATAGATCCTGTTCAGTATTTTTAAATATCACAATGAATATACAACTTACTTTCTGATCACAATTGCCCAGTCTTCTGTATAACTTCTAATACAATCTCTAACATGTGGATCCATTTCACTGTTTTAAAAAAGAAAATATATTTATAATTTAGACAGGAAAGCACTGATGTTTATGAATTTTGCTGCTGCATTCTTGTTGAATACCACCACAAGAAGCAGTATCTGAATAAAATAATGGAAGGCAGTTGTTTTATAGTTACACTAAAACCAGAAATAGGTAGATGTCTCCTTACCTTTCTTCAGGTACAGCTGAAACAAGAGTTCTACAGTCCCTAGGACTATACACCACTTCAATATCATCTGGAGGGAATTCAACCAAATCCCTTAAAGGTCCAGAATCCACAGCTAAAGGATGAGTAAGGAGGTAATCTTCCAAATCCACTGGGTCCACTGCTTCAGTAAGCGGCACCTTCATAAAGAGGGGTGGGTAGGAAGGAACAGATGGATACAAGAATTTAAAATATGTATTTTTCTCCAGTTATCTCTAAAATGTCAACAGATATTCAGCCAGATGCACTAAAGAAATCACAGGTGTTACCCTTCCTATAGTTCTTTGTGCTTGGGTCAAACTCTCTTTTGATCTTCTTGCTTCGATTTTGCCCTTCACGCCCACATAAAAACAGTAAGATAATTAACAGGTTTATAATACTTAACAATGACAAAATACTCATTGAAGGAATTCTTTTTTATAATTTGGAATTTTCATTTCTAAGTTTCTTTTGATGTGTTTATTGCTACTGCTGATTACCCTAATAAAAACATGTAACATACTGTGGTAAGCTGAAAAATGGCCCTCCAAAAGATCGCCACATCCCAATCCATGAACCTTAAATGTCAAAATAAACAGATAAATAATACAAAATAAAACACTGTTTGAAGATACCACTAAGGATCTTAAAACAGGGGCATTATCCTGAATTATCTGAGTGGGTCTGAAAGGCAATCATACATATCTTTATATGAAGACAGAAGGCGATATGGGCCACACCAAGGGGAAAACCATATGAAGAAACAGAAAAGAGAGATTTGAAGATTCTCGCCTTAATGATAGAAGTGATATAGCCACAAGCAGCCATCAGAATCTGGAAGAAGCAATAAAGTGATACTAAAAGGAGCCTCTGAAGAAAATGTGACCGACCTTGCCAATACTCTGATTTCTACCCATTGACACTGATTTGAAACTTCTGGACTCCAGCATTGTGAGAGAATACATTTCTGTTGTTTTAAGCCACCTAGCTTGCAGTAATTTGTTACAGCACCCAAAGAAACTAACATAGACCATATTAAAAGTATTATTAGCAATAACGGAGCATTTATGGCATTCCTTCAGTTCAGTTCAGTTCAGTCGCTCAGTCGTGTCCGACTCTCCGCGACCCCATGAATCACAGCACGCCAGGCCTCCCTGTCCATCACCAACTCCCGGAGTTCACTCAAACTCATGTCCACAGAGTCAGTGATGCCATCCAGCCATCTCATTCTCTGTCGTCCCCTTCTCCTCCCACCCCCAACCTTTCCCAGCATCAGAGTCTTTTCCAGTGAGTCAACTCGTCGCATGAGGTGGCCAAAGTAATGCAGTTTTGATAAGGTATTCTACTTCTTGTCTAATTCAAGAAAGAAAAATTATTCGAGCAAAACTATAAAGGATCTTATCTTTTCATATATTAACATAAAAAATGGGCAGCTGTAGATCAATGAAAATAAGAATATGTTATTTTTCAAGATAGTCAATTGGGTAAAAAATACTCCGACTTGCTACTATGCAAGTTCACATTACTACAAAGAAGGTGCTTTAATCTAAACTTCTCCAGACTGAACAATAAACAGAGCTGTTAAAACATTTTAAAGATATTAAGTAAAATACTGAATAACTATAATATCATAAACACTCAAAAGATAGTAACAATTATTGTCACTGTCTTTATGTGTTTTCTCATTTAAACCTCCCCCAAATCCTGTAAATTAAATATAATTATTATTTCAGTTCTACAAATAAAGACAATTGTGGTCAAAGAAGTTAACTTCTGGAAATAACAGCCACACAATGATGGAGCAAAATTTCAAATTGAGTCTTCAAAGTCTAAAATTCATGGTTTTCTCTCATAAGCATTCTATCTCACTATTTCAAGTACATAAATACACTATCATGACATTCTTTGTAGAAGCAAAGAAACAATTTATCAAGGAAAGGGAAATCTGTTTCAATTACTGTTGCTGGAAAAGTTGGGTAACTATATGCGGGTGGGGGATGAACCTCAATCCTTACATCACAACATGTACAAAAACTAAATTGAGATGGATCATAGATACAAATATAAATGCTAAAAACTACAAAGCTGCTAGAAGAAAACAGAATATCGTCAGAATATAGAAGCAGGCAGAGGTTTATATTTAGGTCTTGGATCCATTCTGAGTTTATCTTTGTGCATGGTGTTAGGAAGTATTCTGATTTCATTCTTTTGCATGTACCTGTCCAGTTTTCCTAGCACTACTTATTGAAGAGACTCTCAACACTAAATGACAGAGAAGATAAATGATCTTGCTTACCAAAGTCACAATGAAAGTCACTGGTTTTCTAGGTGTACTGTTAGCTAGACTTGGAACAAGGAACCAAGTATATGTTTGCTACAACTGTCTTCACTCTCCTTGCCTCCCATCAGACAACTGTCTGGGCTAGTTTTTGGATGTAGTGATAAGATGCTTACAACTATATATTATTTTGCAAGACTCCAAAGAAAGACCCTGTATTTACAGATCCAAGGGAGGAGACTGAAAAATGATTTCATAATAGAAAGTGACTAGACAGTAAGCAAGGTTAAAGGGTGACAACAAGAAGCAACAGTGAAGCACTAGAATCTCTTACAGGCAATGTGAGACACTGTCTTACTTCAACAATCTCTGTATTGGAATTGTGACTGATGTGTCTAGTGTTAAGATCTCTTTCAAACTCTTCAGGTATACCATCAAAATTCTTGTATTTGATTAGTGGTTATTTTGGGCTACAGGGAAGGGGGATTAATTAAAGAGTGATAGCCAAAGATTTCTTTTTGAGGTAATGAAAATGTTTTAAATTAACTATTATGATGATTGCACATATCTGTGAATATATTAAATCCACTGAATCATAAGTTAAATGGGTGAACTGTATGGTTATGTGAAATAAATCTCAATAAAGCCATTAAAAAAATGGACAGGGAGGCCTGGCGTGCTGATTCATGGGGTCGTAAAGAGTCGGACACAACTGAGCGACTGAACTGAATCATACACAGAAAACACAGAAGATAGGAAAACAAGTATACAAGGAAGAAATTTCAAAAAAGTTGAATCAGAATCTAATCAGTTACAGGAAATACAGGAAATAAAAAAACAAGTCTACAAGGAAGTATACATAAAATCCAAAGGGCAGGAAACTGTAAGACAACTAATCCAATTTCCTCAACAAGTCAATGGCACAAAAACAAACTTAAGAGTTGGGGGAGGGAATAGTATTCTACTGTATAGATACACTACATCTTCTTTATCCATTCATCTGTTAATGGACATGCAGGTTGCTTCTATATATTGGCTACTGTTAGTAATGTTGCTAGGAACACTGGGGTGTACCTTCTCGAATTAGTGTTTTCATTTCTTCAGATAAATACCCAAGAGTGGAACTGCTGGATCATATGGCTTTTTGAGGATCCTCCAAACTGTTTTCCCCAGTGGCTGTACCACTTTACATTCCCACCAACAGCGCACAAAGGTTCCCTTTTCTCCATATCCTTGCCAGCATTTACTATCACTTGTTGATGATAAACAACATCAAGGTTGGTTATCAACAACCTTATCACTTCTTGATGCTGCTGCTAAGTCGCTTCAGTCATGTGCACTTCTTGATGATGACCATTCTAACAAGTATGAGGGAATATTCTCATCGTGGTTTTAATTTCCATTTCTTTGATGATTAGTGATGTTGAGCACCTTTTCATGTATCTATTGGTCATCCGGATGACTTCTTTGGAAAAAATGTCCATTTAGTTCTTCTGCTCATTTTCAGCCCACTCCAATGTTCTTGCCTGGAGAATCTCAGGGACAGGAGGAGCCTGGTAGGCCGCTGTCTCTGGGGTCACACAGAGTCGGACACGACTGAAGCGACTTAGCAGCAGCAGCAGCAACAGCCCATTTTTAACTGGATTGCCTTTTTGCTATTAAGCTGCATGAGCTCTTTATGTATTTTGGATATTACCCCCTTACCTGAAATATATTTTGCAAAATTTTGTTCCCACTGTTATTGTTATTCAGTCACTCAGATATGCCCAACACCTTGAGACCCCATGGACTGCAGCACGCCAGGCTTCCCTGTCCTTCACTATTTCCCAGATCCTGCTCAAACTCATGTCCATTGAGTCAGTGAGGTCATCCATTCATCCTGTCCTCTGTCGTCCCCTTCTCCTCCTGTCTTCCATCTCTCCCAGCATCAGGGTCTTTTCTAATGAGTGCTCTTCACATCATGTAGCCAAAGTATTGGAGCTTCAGCTTCAGCATCAGTCCTTCCAATGAATAGTCAGTGCTGATTTCCTTTAGGATTGACTGGTTTGATCTCCTTGCTGTGCAAGGGACTCTCAAGAGTCTTCCCCAACACCACAGTTCAAAAGCATTAATTCTTCGGCGCTCAGCCTTCTTTATGGTCCAACTCTCACATGCATACATCACTACTGGAAAAACCATAACTTTGTCTAGACAGACCTTTGTTGGCAAAGTAATGTCTCTGCTTTTTAATATGCTGTCTAGGTTGGTCATCGTTTTTCTTCCAAGGAGCAAGCGTCTTTCAATTTCATGACTGCAATCACCATATGCTGTGATTTTGGAGCTGAGGAAAATAAAATCTTTCACTGCTTCCATTGTTTCCCCATCTATTTGCCATACAGTGATGGGACTGGATGCCATGATCTTCGTTTTTTGAATGCTGAGTTTTAAGCCAGCTTTTTCACTCTCCTCTTTCACCTTCAAGAAGCTCTTTAGTTCCTCTTCACTAAGGTGGTGTCATCTGCATATCTGAGGTTATTGACATTTTTCCTGGCAATCTTGATTCCAGCTTGGGCTTCATCCAGCCTGGCATTTCACACAATGTACTCTGCATATAAGTTCAATAAGCAGGGTGACAATATAGAGACTTGACGTATTCCTTTCCCAATGTGGAACCAGTCCGTTGTTCCATGTCCAGTACTAACTGTTGCTTCCTGACCTGCATACAGATTTCACAGGAGGCAGGTCAGGTGGTGTGGTATTCCCATCTCTTGAAGAATTTTCCAGTTTGTTGTAATCCACACAGTCAAAGGCTTTAGCGTAGTCAATGAAGCAGAAGTAGATGTTTTCCTGGAACTCTCATAGGATGCCTTTTGCTAAGTGTTTCTTTAGCTGTGCACAGCCTTTGAATTTGACACAGCCCCAGTCTGTGGACATTTGCTCTTGATATTTGTGCTTTTGGTATTATATCCAAAAAAAATCATTTCCAAGACCAAAATCAAGGAGTTTTTCCTCTACATTTTCTTCTAGGAGTTTTACACTATTACCTCTTCTGTTTAAGACTTTGATCCACTTCAAGCTAATTTTGGTGAGTGGTGTAAGATAGGGGACCAACTTCATTGCTCTGCATATGTGTATTTAGCATTCTCAGCACCATTTATTAACCAGACTACCATTTCCCCACTGTATGCTCCTGGCACCCTTGCAGAATATTAGCTCACCATATGAGCAACATATGGTGGTCTAATATTTGGAGAATATTATGCTTAGTCAAATACATCAGACAGAAAAAGACAAATATTTTACAGTATCACTCATATGTAGAATCTATAAAATAAAACAAACTAAAGAATACAGCAACAATAGCAAAAAAAAAAAAGAAAAAAAACCAGACTCACAGATATAGAGAATAAACCAGTGATTACCCGTGGGGAAACAGAACCAAGAAAGGGGTAGGAGATATCAGGCTTCCCTGGTGGCCCAGTGATAAAGAATCTGCCTACCAACGCAGAAGACATGTGTTCAACCCCTGATCTGGAAGATCCCACATGCTGCAAAGCAACGACGCCTGTGCACCACAACTATCAAGCACAGGAGGTACAACCACTGAGCACACAGGCCACAGCGATTGAAGCCCACACACCTGAGAGCCCACGTCCTGCAACAAGAAGCCCGCACACTGTAACGAGAGAGGAGCCCCTGCTCAAGGAACTAGAGAAACACCCCCACGGCAACAAAGACCCAGCACGGCCAAAAATAAATAAGTTACTACTATAAAATAAATAAGCTGTAAGAATATACTATACAGCAAAGGGAATAGAGTCAATTTTTATAACAGCTGTAAATAATACAATCATTAAAGATAGTGAAACACTGTGTTATACACATGAAATTTATTTAGTATTATAAATCAGCCCTATCTCAATATAAAAAAAAAAAAAGAGGAAGGAGAAACCACCCTCTTTTTTTAAATGCAAGTGATCTAAGACCAAATTCCATCTGTGGATTTTGTTTCATCCTGATTTGAATAAATCAACTACAAAAAGACAAGTGAGATAATTGAGAAAATTTAACATGCACTGGATAGTAGATGACACCAAAGAATTACAGACTGTCTATTTTGTTAAGTGTGATAACAGCATTGTGGCTAAATTAAAAAATATCAATGTTTTTACTTGGCTTCTACTTCTGTGTATGTTTGAAGATTCCCATAACTTGAAAAGAACTTTCTCAGAAAGAATATAAGAAGAGAAATTGAAGTCAGCAAGCTCTGACAACCCTTTGAAGGAATTCTGTTGCAAAGAAGAGCAAAGAAATAATGAAAGCGAGAGACTGATGGAAAAGTGGGGCAAAAAAAGAACTCTTTTAAATGGGAGAAATAACAGCACATCTGCATGTTTGTAAACTGATGGAATGTAATCCAGTAAACAGAAAAAGTAATGACATAAAAAAGCAGGGAGAATTACTAAAGTACTGTATTTTAGTAACAGAGAAGCTGGGATCTAGTTCACTAGTGGTTTATCTAAAGTAACTGGTGAATAGACAGACAATATGGGTACAGAAGATAAAAGGTGAATACACATGGTGGTAGGAGAATGTGGATGTCCCTGACTGCTTCAATTTTCTCAGTGAAACAGGAAGCCAGGTCATCCTAAGACTGAAAATACAGAAGAGCAACTAGGATTTTAAGGGAAGAGTAGGAGGCATGAAATGAGTCAACTAAAACAGCAGGAGAATGAAAAGACTAGGAAAACAAAATATTTTTAGTTTAAGCAATGTAGACATCTTCATGCATTAGTGGTCATATATGTAAAGTGAGACCAGTCAGGGAGACATGTGTATTTTTCTCCAGCCATAACCAGCTGCATGAGTGCTGACACGAAGGAAGCAGAAGGTTGGCTTTAAACAGTGCTGAGGTAGTGCCAATGACATGAGAAGTTAAGGAAATCAATGGTATATGCCAAAGAGTAATTATAAATTTCAACAAAAAATTTGAGTTTGGTAAGGAGAAGAAAAAAAGAACATCAAGGAGTGAGAGACCTAAAAATGTTAGCAGGATCAATTGAAGTCAGAGCACCAGAATAAGAGAGCAAGAGAGAGAAGAAGCGGTGGTCAGAGAAAAAGAACTGTGGAACTGAGATTACATAAGGCTTACAGTTATTCACAATGACCAAATCCAGGGGTGACTATGGAAATGAACAACAAAGGTGTACCACACAACACAGGAAATCAGTTGAAGAGAGGAGTTCAAGACACTCAAGAGGGTATTCTCTGTGCACACTGAAATCATCCAGAAATCTATGTATTATAAACTTTCTCCAATCAGTATGTTACTGTTGTTAAAAGTAAACTTCATATCTTAAAATTTAATAACAAACATTATAAACATGTCACTAAAAGCCATTCAAACTACTATGCTCTGGCATACCATGTTTGTTCAATAATTGGTACAATTTTACAGATAAAAAGAAAGTGTTAATATAACTTTACCCAACACACTCTTAACTACAAATGGAGCAGGTTTTTAATTCATATTCCTACTACAACTAAGTATCAGGGTTTTTCTTAATTAAAATTTATTATCCTCATGCCAGCCTCTTAAATAAAAAAACATATATTTATATCTCTGACACAGCTCCTGGTTTAAAGCAATAATTCAAAACTATCTATTCCTTTCTATCGAAGGAGATAGATAATACTATGAATCTACACAATTATGTAACATTTACTTCAGTATCTATTGGGGCTTCCCTGGTGGCTCAGAGTAAAGAATCTGCCTGCAATGTGGGAGACGTAGGTTTGATCCCTGGGTTGGTAAGATCCCCTGGAGAAGGGAATGGCAACCCACTCCAGTATTCTTGCCTGAAGAACCCTATGGACAGAGAAGCCTGGCAGGCTACAATCCATGCAGTCACAAAGAGTCACACACTACCAAATGACTTACTTTCATTACTTTCAGTAACTATGATTTCCAGAAAAGATTCCTGAATTTTCATGTATGAATCTACCTTGTGTTTGAGAAGTTCTATTAATAAAATTCCAGAGTTGATTAAATCCTGAATATAAAGTTTTGGAGTTGATTAGGAAATCAACACTTCTGTAACACCTCCCAACACTCCCCTGACTCAAATTTCAAAAAAGTGAGGTAGCAACCAATTGGAATGAGTACATTGTTCCATGTCCAGTTCTAACTGTTGCTTCTTGACCTGTATATAAATTTCTCAGGAGGCAGGTCAGGTGGCCTGGTATTCCCATCTCTTGTAGAATTTTCCACAGTTTGTTGTGATCCACACAGTCAAAGGCCTGGCTCCTATCTTTGCACTGTTTTTCATGGCCTAGTCAGAATGTAACAGTAACGTACCATATCTTAAACACATTACTTACTGTGGTATGATGGGATATATTGCCAACAATGTTGAGGTTTTTGAGCAGCTGGGGAGAGCCACTATACTGTCCAGAGATCTGCTTCCTGACTTCAGCAGCCACAGTTCTGCGACAAAAAAAGCAAATACATTGTTTGCAAAAAGAAATCAGCTTCATTTAAAATGGGAGAAAGCTAAGTATATTAAAAGTTCATTTAAAGAACAACAAAATCTCAGCATATCAGTAAGGTTATAAATTCATAAGCTATTTTGGTAAATACTGCTTATAATTACAGTAAAACGTCTTTATAATGCTGATGCAGGGTACAAAACTGACAGTCAACTTACATAAGGCTTCTTTTTGTATAAGACATTTCAGGAAAATATTCTGGCTTATGATAGAGCTGAAAGCTATAAGAAGTATATATCATAAAGTATATAAATTTTAAGGATATAAAATTAATTCTAAAATACTTTATAAACAATATTCATGCCCCATAAAATTAATCCCTATTTTTACTGAACTAATAAAAACTGTCTGCATACTCTGGTATTAATGGCTTTCTATACTTTGACCCTAATCACCTCTTCAGCTTTTATATTCTATCTCAAATTCTTCTCAACGAACATAAATTGCTTCCTAGAATGCTGTTTCTCTCCTGTATCCACAAATTCAACGCAACTATTTTAAAGGTAAAACTCATATGGCCATACTTCCATAAAAGCTTTTTGACTCACCACAGCTAAAATAATACCCTTCTTTAAAACTCTTAGACTAACTTGCATTTTTCTCCTTCCTAGTTATTTTTTCCACATTCATGTATGCCCTATATAAACAGAGTTAATGGTTTCATTTACTGCTATTTTCCCTAAAATATTTGGCATGTGGCACTTAAAACAGAGAAATGTTTATTCTCCTCTGGGTCAGCTTGATGATTCTTTTATTCTGGAGTGTTCTCAAATTAATGGTTCAGTTCAGAGCCCTGAACATCTTAGCGCCCATTCAAATTTCCAGTTGAATTTCTAGACAATCTCATTTTCCAAAAATTATCTGAATATTATATGATATAGTCTTTAGCCTCTTTCTTCTCTTCCATACTTCCTTACCTTTTTCATATTCAATCACTCCACACATACCTCTTGAGCACTGTTAGGAGCTGACTACTCAATTAGAAATTTTTGATACAAAGGTAAAAGCGTTATTTTTTAAGGCTCAAGATACTGAATTAGCTCAACTTTTTCTTTACTTGACTTGAAGTACTTTAGATCATATTTCTGTTTCATAAAAAGTTAACTTGTTATTTATAGTTACCAAAAGTTGAAAGCTTATTCTTGAACAGGTAAAAGGAGAAACAAACTGTAGTACATTCACACAATGGAATACTATTCAGCAACTAAAAAAAAAAAATGTGCTAGCAAGCCAAAGAAAAGAGACATGGAAGAACCTTAAGAGAATACTGCTAAGCGAAAGAGACAAGGTACTGTATGATTCCACCTACATGAGATTCTGGAAAAGGCAAAATATGGAGAGGAGAATAAAAAAACAAAACAGCGGTTGCCAGGGGTTGTAGGAGGAAGGAAAAGGAAGAGATGAATAAGTAATGCACAGGGGATTTTTAGGGCAGTGAAACTATTCTCTATGATACTATTATAATAGACACATATACTGTACATTTGTCAAAACCTAAAGAATGCACAACACAAAGACTAAGCCAAATGTAACTTTTGGACTTTAACTAATAATAATGTATTAATATTGGCTCATCTATTATAGCAAAGGTTTCACATTAATCCAAGATGTTAATAATAGGGGAAACCTGGTTGGGGTATAAACATGGGTGATCTCTTGACTTTCCACTCTTCTTTAAATCTAAAATTTCTCCCCCAAAAGTCTTAGTTTTTTAAAAAAAATAAGCAAATGAATAAAAAAGATTGACAACAGACAAGGGAGAAAGAGAAGAGCATGAAGAAACCATTAGAGGTTAGAGATGAAAGCTGAAGAGAAAAGGAAACCTCTGAAGGAGAATACAGATTGAGGAGAGGGCAAAGGGCAAAATCTGTAAAGCACCTGGATGTGAGAGGACAGGAATATTTACTTCAGTTTATGGCTCCCCTAGGTCTTTTAATGACACCTGCTACTGCTGCTGCTACTGCTAAGTTACTTCAGTCGTGTCCGACTCTGTGTGACCCCATGACGGAAGCCCACCAGGCTCCCCCATCCCTGGGATTCTCCAGGCAAGAACACTGGAGTGGGTTGCCATTTCCTTCTCCAATGTGTGAAAGTGAAAAGTGAAAGTGAAGTCGCTCAGTCGTGTCCAACCCTTAGCGTCCTCACGGACTGCAGCCTACCAGGCTCCTCCATCCATGGGATTTTCCAGGCAAGAGTACTGGAGTGGCTTGCCATTGCCTTCTCCGTTAATGACACCTATACACTGTGAATGTTCATTAGGTTTGGTTTAAAGGCCTTACAATCTCCTGATGGGTTGTCAAGACTGAGACGAAAATATGAAAACGCCTTTAAAGAGACAGAGAGAGGTAGAGAACAAATATCATATCTCTACCTTCCTCAGTGCTACTTAACTCAGTCTACCAACCTCAACACTACCTCAGTGTTTCTTTTTTTCAGTGCTTCTGTGGCTAAAGCATGAGTAATCTGAATTGTAAACTGCTATATTTCATCAAGGTCAAGATCTCACTAATTGTTAAGGCTTGTTGTTACTTCAGGTACAGCTAAGAAAGAAAAGCCTCGCTAATTAACCATTACACCATCAAATAACTGAAAGACATACTCTGATTTCACAAAATGGTAAAAAATGAAACAAAACTTAAAATGTTACTTCCAAAAAAGACAATCTTTTGCTTAATAACAGAGACATGCAATCTCCACAGAGACAGTAATTTCCACATTACAAATATTTGTCTTATTTGTACAAGACATGACTTCCCCCAAAGAGAAAATCAGCAAAAATTTGTAAAATAAGAACCATTTCCAAACTGAGCTATAAAGGTAATAAAAATATCTGTGACCCAGCAAAGGATGTATTTATATTGAGACTCTCTACATGAAAAGATTTCCTCAATGGTAACTGAGGAAATTTTCCCAAATAGAAAAGTTTCTCTTAACTACACCATGGTCCAAAGTATGCATGACAAGAAATGTAATAAATATAGTTCCTGATATCAGTTAAAAGGCTTTATCATAGATCACTTTTTTGATAATTTTTCCTATTCCTAATGTAGCTCATATAGTAAAGCAATACAAGGAAGTCTTTTTACTTCTAATAAGCTATTAACATCAACAGCAAAGTGGAAAGAGGTCAAAAATCCCACAGTTACTTATGCTCTTCAATTATAATAGCAGAATATCTTCTTCCCCTCCCTGAAGAACATGATTTAATATGTGACCTATTTATCTCCTTACGAACTCTCACCAGTTCCACAAACTCCCTCACTATGTCAACACGCATTACAGTTTTTACCAAAAAAAAAAAAAAAAAAATGCATTCACTAAGACCATTCATCATGGGACATTAGAAACAACAAAGAAAGGGTTCACATTCTGAGGGAAAATTATGTTGCATGTACCCTTTCATCTAACCTCATCCCACTTTCAGACGGCCCATCAACCATGATTTCCAAATGTCCTAAGACTAATCTGGGCCTCTCTCATCTCTACTTATTCTTCATGGGACCAGAGGAAACGCCCACGTGAAGATGGCAGGCTGATTCTTTACCACTGAGCCACCTGGGAAACCAAAGGAGAGTTTAGACTAAAAGAAGTTAGTTGAGCTACTCCTATAAAGTTTACCAAAAAAAAAGTCTGCAATGTAATATGTCAAATAAGAATAATATCTCTTGGAACTGGTACTGTTTATATTGAAGACAGAACTCAGGGAAGACGTGTAAGGAATATACCATGGAATATACCAGGTAAGGGAACATTTCAAACACAAGGCAAAAAGGGCTAGCTAAAAAGCCCCAAAAGAAAAAAGGTTAGAACAGATGATACTCTGATGCTGTGACGATACAAGTCCAAGACTGATGACCAACAGGTTGAATCATAGTTGGACCATTATTAATAGTTGGTATTAAAGACAAAAAGAGGCAAAAATAAATAAACAAATGCAACACTGTATCACTTTCCAAGTATTTGTGCCAAAAATGTCTAACCTGAACTGAATCAGACCTATATAACCATAAGTTTGCTTTTTAAGTCTGTAAGTCTATTTCTGTTTTGTAATAAGTTCATTTGTGTCTGTGTGTATATATGGTTATCAGGGGAGGATGGGGTGGGGAGGGATAGTCAGGGAGTTTGGAATTGACATATACACTGCTATATTTAAAATGGATAAGGAAAGGGTCTTCCATGGCGGTCCAGTGGCTAAAACTCCAGTTCCCGAGGCAGGGGACCCACGTTTGATCCCTGCTCAGGAAATTAGATCCCACGTGCCACAACTGAAAGATCCTGCATGCCACAACTAAGATTTGGTGCAGCCAAATAAATTTTTTTTTTAATTTTTAAAAATAAAATGGGTAACTGAAGAGGAACCACTGTATAGCACAGGAAACTGCTCAATACTCTATAACAACTAAATTGGAAAAGAATTTGAAAAAGAGTAGATACATATGTATGTATAACCGAATAACTTTTCTGTACACTGGAAACTAACATAACCCTGTTAGTCAACTACACACCAATATAAAATAAAAAGTTTAAAAACAAGCAAAAAAAAACCCTCTATATCTAACATCTAGATCACAAAAAATACAGAGAACAGTATTAACAATACTAAAAAAGGCAATCAGAAAAAACCAAAAGAAAAGTCATGTCTCTTAAACAAAGTCAATGTGATGAATAAATAAACGCAGCGGGCTAAGCTTTAGCACAAAAAAAGACATAAGGCTAAAAATTAAAGTCTATTCAAAAAGAGAAAAAAAGACTTAAATATAACCAAATACAGTGAATAGTTCTTAACTGGATCCTGGTTTGAATAAGATATTTCTAAGGAAAATGAGAAATCTGAACATGGACAAGGTATTACATATTTAAGAATTAGTGTTTTTTTTAATGTGAGAAACAGTATTATAATAATGGAGGAAAATGTCCTTATATTTTAGAAAGGCAAATGAGGTCTATAATTTAGCTTAAGGGCTTAAAACTCTTCAGTCATTACTACTCTGCCTTAACAGAGAAAACTAGAAAACTAAATATGGAATACAGGTATGGCAAATACTCTTCAAGAAGTGTATCATATCCTCTGTACATTCCTGACTGATTAATTCTGCCCCTTTTTTTCAGGTTAGACATTCATCCTCTGTGCTTTCAAAGCACTGTGTTTATCCTCATTCATTCAAAGTAATGGAGTTTCCAGGAGGCTCGTTCAGATAGGCAATGGACTAGTCAGACTGTTTTCTATGGTGGAATGAAAACCTGGCCTTGCAGACAGAGTTTGATCTCAGCAATAGGAAAACCCAATGTTTGTAAATATTCTCTTTGAAAGAAGCACATAAATTGCAATGGAGATTTTTCTAGAATGGTAGTAATGCAACGCACAAACGTAAAAGTATGGTGGGGAAAAAAAGAGTCTGGTGAAATACGAAAGATTTGGCTTCTCAAACCTGGTACACTCACTTTCCAGCGGTACCTTTGCAACCTCCTTGAGGAATGACTGAAGCCAAGGAAACTTTAATTCTGACAGGGGTATGTCTCTTTTTTTGTATAAATGTCTCAAAAGAGGTTAATTTCTGCCATTAAAGAAAATGTGTATTTTTTTCAACTGTCTGACGGCACTTTCCTATCAAAAACTACCTCATTGTGATAACTGAGCAGATACATAGCATGTATCAAACTGTTCTGAAATCTGTTTACCTGTCTCCTTATAAGGAACTAAGAAGTTAGTTTTACCTAGCTTAACACCCTCTAGGAGAGTGCCTAGAACACTCTGGGTACTTAATAAAGTTTAAAAAGCTGAAGTGAAAAATATGAGACTATAGAGAAATTCGGAAAACTCAACAGTGGCCACAGGACTGGAAAACGTCACTTTTCATTCCAATCCCAACGAAAGGCAATGCCAAAGAATGTTCAAACTACGGCACAATTGCACGCATCTCACACGTGAGCAAAGTAATGCTCAAAATTTTCCAAGCCAGGTTTCAGCAATAGAAGAACTGTGAACTTAAAGATGTTCAAGCTGGATTTAGAAAAGCAGAGGAACCAGAGATCAAATTGCCAACATCCACTGGATCATCGAAAAAGCAAGAGAGTTCCAAAAAAACCTACTTCTGCTTTACTGACTACACCAAAGTTTTTGACTGTGCACATCAAAACAAACTGTGAAAAATTCTTCAAGAGATGGAAATACCTGACCACCTTACCTGCCTCCTGAGAAGTCTATATGCAGGTCAAGAAACAACAGTTAGAACTGGACATGGAACAATGCACTCGTTCCAAATTGGGAAAGGATTATGCCAAAGCTGTATTTTGTCATCCTACTTATTTAACTTATATGCAGAATACATCATGCAAAATGCCAGGCTGGATGAAGCACAAGAAGGAATCAAGATTGCCAGGAGAAATATCAATAACTTCAGATATGTAGATGAACACCACCCTTATGGCAGAAAGTGAAGAGGAACTAAAGAGCCTCCTGATGAAAGTGAAAGAGGAGAGTGAAAAAGCTGGCTTAAAACTCAACATTCAAAAAACTAAGATCATAGCATCCAGTTCCATCACTTCATGGCAAATAGATGGGGAAACAATGGAAATAGTGAGAGACTTTATTTTCTTGGACTCCAAAATCACTGCAGATGGTGACTGCAGCCATGCATTTAAAAGACACTTACTTGCTCCTTGGAAGAATAGCTATGACCAACCTAGACAGCATGTTAAAAAGCAGAGACATCACTGCCAACACAGGTCTGTCTAGTCAAGGCTATGGTTTATCCAGTAGTCATGTATGGATGTGAGAGTTGAACCATAAAGAAAGCTAAGCACCGAAGCTTTTGAACTGAGGTACTGGAGAAGAGTTTTGAGAGTCCCTTGGACAGCAAGAAAATCAAACCAGTCAATCCTAAAGGAAATCAGTCCTGAATATTTATTGGAAGGACTGATGCTGAAGCTGAAGCTCCAATACTTTGGCCACTTGATGTGAAGAACTGACTCATTTGAAAAGACCCTGATGCTGGGAAAGACTGAAGACAGGAGGAGAAGGGGATGACAGAGGATGAGATGGCTGGACGGCATCATCGACTTGATGGACACAAGTTTGAGCAAGCTCCAGGAGTCGGTGATGGACAGGGAAGCCTGGCGTGCTTCAGTCCACGGAGTCATGAAGAGACAGACACAACTGAGCTACTGACCTGATAGAGAAATTCATAATTCCTCCTCCCAAAAAAGTAGTTCAATAAGAATGCTAGAATGGAACAATTGATATGAACCTCTTGAGAGCAGGAATTATATCTTATTAATCTTTATATCTTCAATGTCTAAAATAATTGAGACAATGGCAGGGAGAGAAAGTGGAATGGAGAGTGGAGAGAAAGAAAAGGAGGTAAGAAAAAAGGATGAACTTAGAGACTACCCAGTACATGAACTTTCCAAATGCTTATCAGAGTAAACTAACCTGTAAGTATTGTTGGTTTCTAAGTGATTGAAAGGAGACAAGAAGTATACCTTTTTATCTATTACTGTCAAATAATCAAGTAGGTGGTTGCTGGGGAGGAGAAAAGTCTGAATCAACAGAAGAGTTCTAAATGTATATAACTTTGTCTTTAAGAGCCGAGTAACATCATTACTATCCCATTTGTTAAGTGGTAAGTTTAAAAACTACTACTGAATCATAATGCTCTCCTATTCTATGTGAAACTCTTCTTAACAATCTTTTAATAAGACAACATGTTTACTTATCTCAAAGTAGTCTCTAATATGTCTTTAGCAAATCTGCCAAGGGCTGGTTCCAAAACTAAACTTAAAACTCTTTCAGTTCAGTTCAGTTCAGTCGCTCAGTCGTGTCCAACTCTTGGCGACCCCATGAATCACAGCACGCCAGGCCTCCCTGTCCATCACCAACTCCCGGAGTTCATCCAAACTCATGTCCATCAAGTCGGTGATGCCATTCAACTATCTCATCCTCTGTCGTCCCCTTCTCCTCCTACCCCTAATCCCTCTCAGCATCAGTCTTTTCCAGTGAGTCAACTCTTCACATGAGGTGGCCAAAGTATTGGAGTTTCAGCTTTAGCATCAGTCCTTCCAATGAACACCCAGGATTGATCTCCTTTACGATGGACTGGTTGGGTCTCCTTGCAGTCCAAGGGACTCTCAAGAGTCTTCTCCAACACCACAGTTCAAAAGCATCAATTCTTCGGCGATCAGCTTTCTTCACAGTCCAACTCTCACATCCATACATGACCACTGGAAAAACCATAGCCTTGACTAGACGGACCTTGGTTGGCAAAGTAATGTCTCTGCTTTTTAATATGCTATCTAAGTTGGTCATAACTTTCCTTCCAAGGAGTAAGCGTCTTTTAATTTCATGGCTGCAATCACCATCGGCAGTGATTTTGGAGCCCAAATTACATAAACACAGCTACTATGAGAAGTAGAGAAAATAAGATTTCCCAGTATGGAGAAAACACAAAACAACTTGATAAAAGACATCTTTTAAAAAAAAAAAGGAAACTGTACATGGTACTGGGCCATCCCAGGTGGCACTAGTGGTAAAGAACCCACCGGCCACTGCAAGAGACTTAAGAGATGAGATGTAAGAGATGCAGGTTGGATCCCTGGCTGGGGAAGATCCCCTGGAGGAGAAGCCTGGCAGTGCATGGGGGTAGGAGAGTCTGGACACAACTGGAGTGACTTGGCATGCACATACATTCATGGTACCAAAAACTCAAACCTGAACTTCCCCTGCTGGTCTAGTGGTTAAGACTTCGTGCTCCCAAAGCAAGGAGCATGGGTTTGATTCCTGGTCAGGGAAGATCCCACATGCCATGTGGTGCAGCCAAAAATAAATTAATTAATTAAATAAAACTCAAACTTCACAAAGAAGTAAAAACAAAAGGTCTATTTCTCTGCCCTTTCCAATCCCCGATCCCATTCCCCACATGTGACCACTTAATGTTTTCTTAGGGATACTTCAAGAAAAAGATGTGTGTATATCAGTGTATATATAAGAAATTCTTACTTTTTAATACTCACATATAACATCACACATAACCTTTTCTTGGTATCTTACATTATACACTTAATATATCTTGAGAATTTTTCCGTATCAGCACATAAAATTAATAATAATATTCTATCAATGTTTACCAAGCACTTACAATGTGCCAGATATTGTTTAAAGTGTCAGATTTCTTATACCTCACTTAATCTTCAGAAACACTCTATGAAGTGGGCACTATAAGAGGATACTGAAATTCCAAGACACTCAGGTCATATGAACCAATAAGGAATTGCCCTAAGATCTGAACTTAGAGAACTTACTCTTAACCACTGTTCTCCTCTTATCTAACATTAAATCCATGAAATGGATAAACTGCAACATATTCAACCACTCTCTACTGGTAGACATGTAAGCTATTTCTGGTCTGCAAAGATCATCACTAGAATGTAAGTTTCATTGAGAGATTTTTGTCTAAAGCAAGAATTACAGGTGAGTTTTACTTTCTCTTTTGGGCCTTTTGTCGTTCCAAATTTCGTGCAGTACTATATACTATTCTACAGCAAGGAAAAGTAGACATTTTTAGATAAATTTCAAAAATAGAGCAACTTTCCCAAGCTTATAAAAGGTAGACGCTGGGTTCGAATTCAGATCCATAAAACTCTGAAGGCCTCTTTGCATGGAAGAAAGTTTCCAAAGGTAAATAATTCTAATTATAGTTCATACTGGGCTTCTCTGGTGGCTCAGTGGTAAAGAATCCACCTGTCAATGCAGGAGACATAAGTTCAATTCCTGGGTCAGGAAGATCCCCTGGAGAAGAAAATGGCAGCCCACTCCAGTATTCTTGCCTGGGACAATCCCATGGACAGAGGAGCCTGGCAGGCTACAATCCTTGGGGTCGCAAAAGAGTCGGACACAACTTAGAGACTGAACAACAACAAATAGTTCATATTAATGATTTCTCTATTCTCCAAAATCTAGCCTATGAGGTCAGTTAAAGATACCCAGCGAAAATGCCTGATACACACTAACATATTAATAGGAACACTATAATAATTACTACCACTGGTATGATCTGCTTCTTATCTTTCATGAATGGTTAAATAAAACTCCCACCTGAAGCACTGTCATTTGTAAGTTATCCTGCATTAAATTCTTTAAGAACCTAGGTCCAGAGTGGACCAGTAATACTAAAAGTCCAAGAAAACAAAAACACATACTGGTTGATTTGTGAAACCAAAGAACAGAAATAATCCTTCTCTATAATACACTTCACATTTAAGACAGACTTCCTTTTGGGGCAGAATGAAAAAAAAAAAAAGGGATGTCAGATGACTCACGTATCCGATCTGACACTATCTGGGGATAACATTTAAGTTAAAGATTCAGAAAGCACTGTATTAAAAAGACTTGGAGATCTCCATCATTCTGATCTACAGCATTTCACTACATCTTAATTACCTCACCTAAAACATGGTGGTAACAATGCTCCCTACTTCATGGAACATATTAAACTATAGAAAAAAATTTTAAAACTTAGTATTTGTAAAAATTATCACTGACCTTAAATTGGCAACTAAAAAGAAAACTGAAGGGGGAAAATCTGTACTATAAAAAGTCAATTCTCCCAAAAGGAGCTTTATGGCAGCCCACTCCAGTGTTCTTGCCTGGAGAATCCCAGGGATGGGGGAGCCTGGTGGGCTGCCCTCTATGGGGTTCCACAGAGTCGGACACGACTGTAGCGACTTAGCAGCAGCAGACCTTAATTCCACTAGTTCACAAAAATAAAGCCAGAATCTCCTTTCCCATAAACTGTAACACTGTATACAGTTTATACCAAGATAAGATGAGATAAAAATTATATTCTGGTGTAAACTGTATACAATCAGTCGCTAAACTCTGTTCATCTTAAAAACTTCTCAAATCTTTGTCCCTTGCTTCCCTTTCCTACACTACCTGCCTCAGCTGAGTTCAGTCGCTCAGTCGTGTCCAACTCTTTGCAACCCCATGGAATGCAGCACGCCAGGCCTCCCTGCCCATCACCAACTCCTGGAGCTTACTCAAGCTCAAGTCCAACGAGTCGCTGTTGCCATCCAACCATCTCATCCTCTGTCGTCCCCTTCTCCTCATGTCTTCAATCTTTCCCAGCATCAGGGTCTTTTATAATGAGTCAGTTCTTCACACCAAGTGGCCAAAGTACTGGAGCTTCAGCTTCAGCATCAGTCCTTCCAATGAATATTCAGGACTGGTCTCCTTTAGGATGGATTGGTTGGATCTCCTTGCAGTCCAACGGACTCTCAAGAGTCTTCTCCAATATCACAGTTCAAAAGCATCAATTCTTCAGTGCTCAGCTTCTTTATAGTCCAAATCTCACATCCATACATGAATACTGGAAAAAACACAGCTTTGACTAGATGGACCTTTGTTGGCAAAGTAATGTATCTGCTTTTTAATATGCTGGCTAGGTTGGTCATAGCTTTTCTTCCAAGGAGCAAGCATCTTTTAATTTCATGGCTGCAGTCACCATGTGCAGTGACTTTAGAGCCCAAGAAAATAAAGTCTGTCACTGTTTCCACTGTTTCTCCATCTATTTGCCATGCAGTGATGGGACCAGATACCATGATCTTAGCTTTCCGAATGTTTGAGTTTTAAGCCAGCTTTTTCACTCTCCTCTTTCACTATCATCAAAAGGCTCTTTAGTTCTTCTTCACTTTCTGCCATAAGGGTGGTGTTCCTCTGCATATCTGAAGTTATTGATATTTCTCCCGGGAATCCTGATTCCAGCTTGTGCTTCATCCAGCATGGCATTTCACATTTTGTACTCTGCATGTAAGTAAAATAAGCAGGGTGACAATATACAGCCTTAACATACTCCTTTCCCTATCTGTAACCAGTCTGTTGTTCCATGTCCAGTTCTAACTGTTGCTTCTTGACCTGCATACAGATTTCTCAGGATGCAGGTCAGGTGGTCTGGTATTCCCATCTCTTGAAGAATTTTTCATTTTGTTGTGATCCACACAGTCAAAGGCTTTGCCGGAGTCAATAAAGCAAAAGTAGATGTTTTTCTAGAACTCTATTACTTTTTCAATGATCCAACAGATGCTGGCAATTTGATCTCTGGTTCCTCTGCCTTTTCTAAATCCAGCTTGAACATCTGGAAGTTCACGGTTCACATACCGTTGAAGTCTGGCTTGGAGAATTTTGAGAATTACTTTGCTAGCACGTGGGATGAGTGCAATTGTGCAGTAGTTTGAACATTCTTTGGCATTGCCTTTCTTTGGGATTGAATGAAAACTGACCTTTTCCTGCCCTGTAGCCACTGCTGAGTTTTCCAAATTTGCTGGCATACTGAGTGCAGCACTTTCACAGCATCATCTTTCAGGATTTGAAATAGCTCAAATGGAATTCAATCACCTCTACTAGCTTTGTTTGTAGTGATGCTTCCTAAGGCCCACTTGACTTCACACTCCAGGATGTCTGGCTTTAGGTGAGTGATCACACCATCATGGTTATCTGGGTCATGAACATTATCTTGTAACATTATCTGTTACATAACATTATCTGTAGGCAAGTAATAATTAAATGTTTAACTTAAACTTTTATAGTTAACTTAAATAGTTAAACTTAATAGTGAAATGCTTTCCTCCTAAGACTGGAATGAAAGCAATGATGTGCATTCTCACCATTTCTATTCAAAACTACACTGAAGGATCCAGGCAATGGAATTCAGGAAAGGGGAAAAGGAGGAAGGAAGCAAAGAAGGAAGAAAGGGAGAAGGAAAGGGAAACAGGGAGACAGAAAGGAAGGAAAGGGAAGAAATTAAAGGCATAAAGATTGGAAAGGAAGAAATAAACTCTTTACTCACAGACAATACATCCTATAAGCAGAAAAGTTTAAGGAATCCACCAAACATTTCTAGAATTAATAAATGAGTTCAGCAAGGTCAGAAGATACAAATTTAACAATCAAAATTCAATTGCATTTCTATATACTAGCAGCAAACTCACCAAAAATAATTCTTTAATTCCATTCATAACATCAAAAACAATAAAATACTTAAAAATAGATTTAACAGAAGTGTAAGACTTACACACTGAAAAGTTTAAAATTTTACTAAGAGAAATCAATAAAGCTCTAAATAAATGAAGACACAGTCTGTTTTCATGGATCTGAAGACTTAATATTGCTGATAGCAACTCGCTCCAAGCTAATCTACAGATTCAATGTAATCCTTACCAAAATCCTAACAGAAGAGTTGTAGAATTGGCAAAATTCATGTTGATACTGATCCTAAAATGCTTACAGAAATGTAAAAAGCAATTTTAAAAAAGAAAAAAAAAGCTGAAACACTTACACTTCCGGCTATCAAAACCCACTCCAGTGTTCTTGCCTGGAGAATCCCAGGGACTGGGGAGCCTGGTGGGCTGATGTCTATGGGGTCGCACAGAGTCGGACACGACTGAAGTGACTTAGCAGCAGCAGCAGAGCTGACTATACAGCTATATCTTTAAGTGGTTATAGTGATGCTACACAATTTCATGGGAAATAGATGGGGAAACAGTGGAAACAGTGTCAGACTTTATTTTGGGGGGCTCCAAAATCACTGCAGATGCTGACTGCAGCCATGAAATTAAAAGATGCTTACTCCTTGGAAGGAAAGTTATGACCAACCTAGACAGCATATTAAAAAGCAGAGACATTACTTTGCCATCAAAGATCCATCTAGTCAAGGCTATGATTTTTCCAGTGGTCATGTATGGATGTGAGAGTTGGACTGTGAAGAAAGCTGTTCGCCGAAGAATTGATGCTTTTGAACTGTGGTGCTGGAGAACTCTTGAGAGTCCCTTGGACTGCAAGGAAATCCAACCAGTCCATTCTAAAGGAGATCAATCCTGGGTGTTCCTTGGAAGGACTGATGCTAAAGCTGAAACTCAAATACTCTGGCCACCTCATGCGACGAGTTGACAAACTGGAAAAGAGTCTGATGTTGGGAGGG
This sequence comes from Moschus berezovskii, assembly GCF_049115385.1. Classification (NCBI taxonomy): domain Eukaryota; kingdom Metazoa; phylum Chordata; class Mammalia; order Artiodactyla; family Moschidae; genus Moschus; species Moschus berezovskii. The sequence goes on from NC_142463.1 coordinate 38,483,577, forward strand.
ATTGGGGGCGGGAGGAGAAGGGGACGACAGAGAATGAGATGGCTGGATGGCATCACCGACTCAATGGATATGAGTTTGAGTGAACTCCGGGAGTTGGTGATGGACAGGGAGGCCTGGCGCACTGTGATTCATGGGGTCGCAGAGTCAGACACGACTGAGCGACTGAACTGAATACAACCTCAAACAACTACTTTCAAAGAATATCACTTGTTTTGGGGACCAGCTCTCTGATCCTCCTTCTTTTGGTTATAAACTCCTTTTTGATAAGAAACTCATTCTTTGAGGTTGAGTGTTGCTGACACCATCATCTCTCTTCCCCAAGCCATAGAGGACATAGTACCCAGGACTGGTCAGAGTCCCCTGCATCCCTAAATATAATAATTGGTTCAAGGAAGGATCAGAGTAATATGATCCAAGCCAGACCAATAACTGAGTTCCTAAACCTTTTCTGCCACAACTTAACTTACAGGATTCAAGCCTGGACTGTCAATTCCCACTGTAATCCTTTTGTTACAACTCTGTGGAAAATCCAGCCAAGACAAGAAGATAAGAAGCCTGCATTAACATCACTGGACTGAATTAACCACTGGACCGAATGTACTCAGTTACATTAGTCAGCAACTTTTTGTATGTGCAAATTAATCTGATTTGAGGTTCTGTCACTTGAAACCAAGAAGTTTCTTCTATAAAAGGCCACTGAAAAAGTAGTGGGACATCTCGCGTGGTTGACAAAGGGATCTAAAAGATGCAACCCAGAAAGGAAAGGGAACTAACTCTGAGTTAGGAAGATTCAGGAGAAAAGCAGGTAGATAAATTCCCTTTTCTTTCAGAGTTCCATCTACAGATCTGAGGAACTGTTCTTCTGTCCAATGATATCCTGTATGGCCTAGCAAGCATACGTGCCAAACAATCTCTTCCTAGCTCTTTGTGAAGCAGTGGCCAACGAGATAAGGTATTATCTTACATTGTTTCCCATCTTTCTCTGCTTCACTTCCCTTTTCTCTTCTAATGCTCTAGGATTATGCCTCCCAGAAAAAGTCTCAACTTTTTATCTTTGTCTCAGCATCTGTTTTCTAGGGAACCCAAACCGAAAGAGATCTACAAAAACCTACAGTAACCATAAGGCTTAATACTAAGTGAAAACACTTTGAGATTATAAACAAATTGAGGATGTTGTTGTTCAATTGCTAAGTTGTGTCCAACTCTTTGCAACCCCATAGACTGCAGCATACCAGGCTCCCCTGTTCTTCACCATCTGAGTTTGTTCAGATTCACTCCATTGAGTTGGTGATGCTATCTAACCATCTAATCCTCTGCTGTCCCCTTTTCCTTTTGCCTTCAGCATCAGGGTCTTTTCCAATGAGTCAGCTCTTCACATCAGGTGGCCAAAGTATTGGAGCTTCAGCTTCAGCATCAGTGCTTCCAATGAATATTCAGGACTGATTCTCTTTACAATTGATTAGTTTGATCTCCTTGCAGTACAGGGAACTCTCAAGAGTCTTCTCTATCACCACAATTCAAAAGCATCAATTCTTCAGTGCTCAGCTTTCTTTATGGTCCAACTCTCACATCTGTACGTGACAACTGGAAAAACCATAGCTTTGACTATATGGACCTTTGTCGGCAAAGTGATGACACTCAGTATTAATACAATGTTGAATAGAAATGATATTAAAAATCTATACAGTAATGCAAGGTAATAATCTGCAGATCAACACAAAAAAATAAACCAGTTTCAAAAAAATACAACAAAATCCTTGATATTCATACAATACAGCTATGTACACAGAATAAACAAGGCCACAGGGCAGTAAGTAGGTTGACTGCAGCCTAATCTTCCCCTTCAGCTTTAGTCTGTCCTGTAACAGAGGTTTATCAGGTATGAAGCTGGAATATTATGCCTCCTAAAAAAGACTGACCCTGTGTTTTCCTGAGATAGTATAACAGTTCTAGTTGAATCAGTCCCACGATGCTGTTCTATAACAGCTTGAGGACCATCCAGAGTTGAAGACCCTATGCCCATTTTAAAGAACCAAGGATTATTATTAAATTTCGATTAAAAAATTTTTTTCCTGGGTAAAGAGTATAATTATTTTTATTAATTATTTTCTTCAAGGTATGATTTCATTTTTTAATTGTAAAGAAAAAGTATAAATAAGAAGCAAAACAAAAGATACAGACTAAAAGTAAAAAACTGGAGCAGACATTATCGGTGTAAAATAGCAACCAATGTCTAAAAGTAAAACTACAGATTGTCAGTACATTCTGCCCCTTAAAACCAATTCCTTTGTGCAAAATTAATTTGATATAACAAATTTGGAGGGCAAGGTTACCCATCGCTGTACCTAGGTCTATATTTTTTCTTTTTTTTAATTTAATTGGAGGCTAATTACTTTACAATATTGTGGTGGTTTCTGCCATCAGTTCAGCTCAGTTCAGTTCAGTCGCTCAGTCGTGTCCGACTCTCCGCGACCCCATGAATCACAGCACGCCAGGCCTCCCTGTCCATCACCAACTCCCGGAGTTCACTCAAACTCATGTCCACAGAGTCGGTGATGCCATCCAGCCATCTCATTCTTCGTCGTCCCCTTCTCCTCCCGCCCCCAACCTTTCCCAGCATCAGAGTCTTTTCCAGTGAATCAGCCTTGGGTGTACATGTGTTCCCCATCCCTCCCCCCCACCTCCCTCCCCATCCCATCTCTCAGGGTCATCCCAGTGCACCAGCCCTGAGCATCCTGTCTCATAAAAGAAAAAGAAAATACAAAGGAATACACATTTTTAGATTTAACAAGAGTTAAGCAAGATATATTATTATTTATTAGTCACTAAGTCATGTCTGACTCTTTTGTGACCCCATGGACTATTGCTCCCCAGGCTCCTCTGTCCATGGGATATTCTAGGCAAGAATATTGGAGTGGGTTGCCATTTCTTTCTCCAGGGTATCTTCTCAACCCAGGGATTGAACCCATATCTCCTGCACTGGCAGGCGGATTCTTTACCACTGAGTCACCTGGGAAGCCCAGCAAAGTATATCACTGATATATACCTAAAAATAAATCTAACAAAAGATATGCAAAACCTTGCAGAGAAAACTATAAAATTTCATTGTGTGATATAAAGACCTAAATAAATGGAGACATACACCACAATCATGAATTGGAAAGTCAATAATATATCATTTCTCCCCCAAATTGATGCATAGATTCAAAGCAATCCCAATCAAATTCTAAAAGGATCTGGCAGTTTTTCATTGGGGCGGGGGGGGGGGGGGTTGTTTTGTTTTGTTTTTTGGAGGACCTGAGGACCATCCAGAGTTGAAAAGTCTGTGACCATTTCAAAGAATCAAGGATTACTATTAAACTTTGATAAAAAAAAAAAAGAAAATACAAAATGGGTTGCCATTTTGTAGATGGTATAAAGTATAGTTGCTTTACAATTTACCTTAGTTTCTGTTGTACAGTAAAGTGAATCAGCCACACATACACATGTAACCCTTCTTCCCTGGATTTCCTTCCCATTTAGGTCACCAAAGATTTGGGAGCTTTTGTTTGTTTTTGGTAGATTCTAAAATATACACAGAAATTCAAAAAGCTAAGAGCAGCTAAGATACTATTTTTTAAGGTGGAAAGAGTTATCCTACCAAATTCTGAAACTTATTATAATGAAGACTGTTTATAATTAATGAAAAGATGTATAACCAGATCAATGGAACAAAACAGAGCCCATTAAAAATACCCGCAAATAAGGACACACACATATTTATAGAGATGGCAGGACAGATCAATAGCGAAAGGAGAATCTATTCTGAAAAAAATAAAATTTCACTTGATACACATATCAAGTCCAGGTGGAATATAAACCTAAATACAAAGGAGGTAATTACAAAGTTTATGATAAATATATGATACATAAATGACCTCAGGGTAATAAAATATTTCTTAAATAAGACTCCAAAACTACTATACATTAAAAAAAAAAAGTTATACTGCATTAAAGCTTAGTTTTCAAAAGATTCCAGAAAAGGATTAAAAACAAATCATAGTGTATGAAGATATTTGCAAAATATAACATCAATAAATAACTAATCTACTGAATATATGTAAGGTACTCACAAAAATCAATAAGAAAAAGAACCCAAAGGGAAGAAACAAAGAAAGAAAATGGCAAACTATTTAATTAGGTAATTTACAAAAGAGTAAATTCAAATGGTCAATAAACACACAAAAACAGGGCTCAATCTCATCAGTAATCAAATAAATATGTGTTAAAACTTTTACAATAAGATAGTACCATGCATTCATCAGACTGGCAAAAATGAGAAAGTTGGCCAAACCAAGTGATGGTAACTATGTAAAGCAACATTGTGGGAGTGTAAATTTGTACATCTATCTTAGAAAAGTTTGGCACTGCCTAACACATTTGACGATAAATAGAACTGCTACAACAAGCAATCAAGACCCAGCAACTTCACACCTGAATATACCCTAGAAAAACTCATGAACATATGTACCAGAATATATGTGTAGGAATGCTCATAGCAGCATTGTTTCTAATTGTCAAAAAATGGAAACAGTCCTTTTTGTCCCTTTCCGGCCTTCAAGATGTCGAAGTGAGGACGTGGTGGGTCCTCTAGTGCGAAATTCCGGATTTCCTTGGGTCTTCCGGTTGGAGCCGTGGTCAACTGTGCTGACAACACAGGAGCCAAAAATCTGTATATCATCTCTGTGAAGGGGTCAAGGGACGATTGAATAGACTTCCTGCTGCTGATGTGGGTGACATGGTGATGGCCACAGTCAAGAAAGGCAAACCAGAGCTCAGAAAAAACGTACATCCAGCGGTAGTAATTCGACAACGAAAGTCATATCAGAGAAAAGATGGTGTGTTTCTTTATTTTGAAGATAATGCAGGGGTCACAGTAAACCATAAAGGCAAGATGAAAGGTTCTGCCATCACAGGACCAGTTGCAAAGGAATGTGCAGACTTGTGGCCCAGGTTTGCATCCAATGCTGGCAGCACTGCATGAGTCGTTGGTGTATTTGTAAAAAAACAAAAATTATTTGCTCCCCAAAAAAAAAATTGGAAACAACCCAAATGTCCATCTACTGTAGAATGGAAAATTGTGGTTATGTTTATACAATGAAAAATATTAAGCAATGAAAATGAATGAACTTCAACTGCTTGTAATATCATGGCTGAATCTCTCAGATACAATTTTGAGCAAAAGAAGATAGAACAGCACACAAACATACAGTATGATTCTATTTAAATGAATTAAAAAATGTTCTAAATTAAATTACTTATGGATGCATTCATAGGTAGTAAAAATAAAGAAAAGCAAGAAAATGGTTATCCCAAATGTCAGGACAGCAGCTTGGAGTACTCTGAACCAAAGGGTAAGATTTAAAAGAGAAACGGCAGCATATATCAAAAACAACAGAACTGTTACAGAGATGGAAATGAGCAGAGCATTGTGGGGGTAAAGTGAAAACACCAGATTGACTAGTCCAAAATGTAAGCTCAAGAATAAGCAACAAGAGAAAGACCAGATTATAGATGACTTTTAAAATGCAAGCAGGGGCTTGGATTTAACCCCATAAAAAGTCACTTGTATACATTTTTTAACATAAGTATGCCATGATAAGGAGAAGGCAATGGCAACCCACTCCAGTACTCTTGTCTGGAAAATCCCATGGATGGAGGAGCCTTGGTAGGCTGCAGTCCCTGGGGTCACTAGGAGTCAAGACACGACTGAGCGACTTCACTTTCACTTTTCACTTTCATGCACTGGAGAAGGAAATGGCAACCCACTCCAGTGTTCTTGCCTGGAGAATCTCAGGGACGGCAGAGCCTGGTGGGCTGCCGTCTATGGGGTCGCACAAAGTCAGACACGACTGAAGTGACTTAGCAGCAGCATGCCATGATAAAAGCTGTTTTAGGGAGACTTCATTTGAAGCACATATGAATTAGAGGAGGAGGGACAAGATAAGCTACAAACTTATTGTGGTTATCTGTAAGTGAGGTTATGAAAGATGATTCAAGTGGCAGGGTGGTATTCATTCATACACTTTTTAGATGTCCAGTTTACACAAGATTATGTGCTAAGCACTGGAGATAAAAAGACCTAGTATGTGTGTGCTCAGCTGTGTCTGACTCTTTGCAACCCCCTGGACTGTAGCTTCCCAGGTTCCTCTGTCCATGGAATTATAAAGATTATATGGTGAAGTAAGAAAGGAGTTCCTCACTTATACTTCTGAAGATCCATCAATGTGGCTAACTTGAGGATAAGGAGGGATTATTGATGTGTAGTTGCTAAGTTGTGTCCAACGCTTTTGCAACCCCATGGACTGTACAGGAGTACAGACACCATGGAGCCACCAGGCTCCTCTATCCATGGGATTTTCCAGACAAAAATACTGGAATAGGTTGCCAATTCCTACTCCAGGGGATTTTCCCAAATCAAACTGGTGTCTCCTGCACTGCCAGGCAGATTCTTTACCACTGTGCCACCTGGGAAGCCCCAAAAGACCTAAACCAGTCCTCAAAGAGCTCTGAAAGCAGTATAAAAGAGGGGGAACGGAGAAAGGAGAGCAAGCAAGAGAACGCTAAAAAAAAAAACAAACCTGTAGCACATGAAATCAGTGACGAACAAAAGAAAAAAAGTCAACCATTCCTAATTCTCAAGAGGTCTACAATTCAAGTACACATAAGATAGCACAGTAAGCACTGCCATATGGCTACAAGATTGATGAGAAGGAGAACAGCAGGATGTAGTCGTGACTATACCACACACATGTGAGAAAGGTGACTATAAAAGAAAAAGGAATGACTGGTTGGCAGCTAGAAATGCCAGAAGACTCGACAGTTCTTCATTTTATGATGAGAGAGGCATGGTAAGTCTTATGGCTTAAGGGAAACATCCATGAAAAAGAACAGACTGAAGATGCTACAAAGGAAAGGGAAAATTGTGAGATCAAGGTTGGGAGCAGGTGGCAAGATACGAGGTTCAAAATACAATAAAATAGGTAAGTTTTAGGGACAAGACACCTTTTGGGTTCAAGAGAAGGACGGTTGAATGACATATTGGGACAGTCATAGGTCAAGGTTAAAATGAAGGTTAAAATGAAGTGGTATGGGGGCTTCCCATATGCTAACGGTAAATAATCTGCCTGCCAACGTAGAAGATATAAAAGATACAGGTTCGATTCCTAGGTCAGGAAGATCCCCTGAAGGAAGGATCCCCTGAAGGAGTGGAGGCAACCCACTCCAGTATTCTTGCCTGGAGAATTCCACGGACAGAGGAGCCTAGCAGGCTACAGTCCACGGGGTCACAAAGAGTTAGACACAACTGAACGACTTAGCACAGCACAGCACCATGTGATATGGTCCCAAAATTTTCAGTAAAAGATGGAGTAGGTAAACAAAGATGGTAAATGAGAGAAATTATTTGGAATAAACCTCATTTCAAATGAGAAGACATTAATTAATAAAAGATCAACTCTGGACTACTCCAGTCTCCTTCTAACACTACTCTGCAGCTCAGGAGCAAGAAATAGGTTAGATATTCAGCATTAACAGTTAGGGAGATGAGCACAACAGAAGGTCAGGGAGGTGGTATATGTGTCTAAAGCGATGAAACAGGCAGCACTGAAAGAGCTGATACTACGTGGAAATGATTTACTTTGATCAGGAGTGAGAAAATGAATTGAACAAAGTAGATTAAAAGATTGGGCCTATCCAGCCAGGGTTATGAACAGATTCTAGACTAAAAACAACTGAGGTTATAAATAAGCCTATATCCAGAAAAATCTTAAGATTTTCCTCAGAAATAAAGATCTGATGAAGTCTTTCATTAAATTCTGCTTCTTGGACAGCAAAATGATACCAAATTAACAAAGATTAAGAAAGCAAGGGTAACTTTGGGGATACTAATAGCAGCACTGTTAGAAAATCTAGAACTACCACAGAAAATATATTGCAGAAAGAAAATACAAATAGTAAGAGTTCAATACCTGAAATCAGAGGACTAGGATTTGAGCCTCAAATAAGACAAATAATCTCATTCTCTTAGCAGGCCTCAGTTCTGCATCTAGATTATAGGAATGGTAATTAATATAGGAATAATAGCTGCTGCTGCTGCTGCTGCTAAGTCACATCAGTCGTGTCCAACTCTGTGTGACCCCATAGACAGCAGCCCACCAGGCTCCTCCGTCCATGGGATTTCCCAGGCAAGAGTACTGGAGTGGGGTGCCATTGCCTTCTCCGAGGAATAATAGCAGCAGCTAACATTTTTTGAATGCTTATGTTTCAGGCACAGGTTTGTGTTTTACATGTATTATCTAATTTAATCCTCAAATTAACCCTATGGAGGTTTCAAGCTCCACTTTACTGATAAGCAAACCAAGACAAAGAGGTTAAATCAACTGCCCAGAATTACACAGCTATTATTCGTATAAGCAGAATTTCAACCTGAAAGATGTGACCTAGAGCCTACATTCCGTTCCATGTTCTTCTGCGTTCTGGGTTATGAAGGTGAGAATGTGGTAAAAAGTGTTTTAAGTATACACAAATGTTCATCATTACAGCTGATGACAAGAGACAGGACAAAATAATCCAAACAAAATCCTAGATCATTTATCTATAAACAACATTCCATAAATTGCACCCATTATACACTGCTGTTGTTCAGTCACTAAGTCGTGTCTGACTCTTTGCGACCCTATCAACTGTAGCCCGCCAGGTTCCTCTGTCCAAGAGGTTCTCCAGGCAAGAATACTGGAGTGAGTTGCCATTTCTTTCTCCATGAAATCTTCCCAGACCAGGGATTGAATCCACATCTCCTGCACTGGCAGGTGGATTTTTTACCACTAAGCCACCTGGGAAGCTCATTATATATGAGAGAGTGATTACAAAGGTTAACATAGCCTATGTCTTGTTCTCCAAAAGCGGGGAGAACAGACAAGAGGCAGTACTTGACATGAAGTCTGCTTTTCTATGATGAGCTAAGGTTAGTAGTGCAATCAGTGATACAGAATAAAGAGCTTCAAGAAATCACCAAATCACAGCCTCAAAAAACAACAGCACTAAAAGCAAAGGGCTAGGAAATAACTGAGCCAGAAAAGAGACCAGTATAATTCTTTTTAAAGTAAAGGTTTTTAAAAAACCATAAACCTTTGAAAAAGAAAAGTAAGTTTTCAGATAGCAATAGGCTTTTCACAAAGCAACAAAGTTCATACAAGTACATCATAAAAAGGATTATTACTTCCAAGAAATGGTCCTAAGCCATTTTATAAATCCCATAATAATTTTTAAAAAGTGATACTTACTGAGTACTCATTATCAAAAAAGCACTTCACGGGTACGAATTTATTTAACTCTTACAACCATCCTATAAGGTGAGTCCATATATCATTAACTCCATTTTATAGATAGGGAAAATGAGGTAAAACTGTGGGGAAATAAATTGCCCAAGTTTACTCTATGGGGGGCAGTGGCAGGATGTCAAACCAGACAGTTTGTTTTCAAACTGTACTATACTTCCCCTGGTAGGAAATTAAGAAGCAGAACAGGAATTTATTCAGCCGTATTTGATAACTAGGAGGAAAGCACCTTTCATTCACAATGACCAAATAAGCTGTTCTGCCCTTGGTCTTCCCTCCAAATTAAGTCCGAGCATTCCTCCTGAACTATCTCACCTACTCCTCTACTTTAACTACAGTCTACTTGCTGATTCGTCTAGTCAAGGTTATGGTTTTTCCAGTGGTCATGTATGGATGTAAGAGTTGGACTGTGAAGAAAGCTGAGCGCCAGAAAATTGATGCTTTTGAACTGTTGGAGAAGACTCTTGAGAGTCCCTTGGACTGCAAGCAGATCCAACCAGATCATCCTAAAGGAGACCAGTCCTGGGTGTTCATTGGAAGGACTGATGCTAAGGCTGAAACTCCAATACTTTGGCCACCTCATGTGAAGAGCTGACTCATTGGAAAAGACCCTGATGCTGGGAGGGATTGGGGGCAGAAGGAGAAGGGGACGACGGAGGAGGAGATGGCTGGATGGCATCACCGACTCGACGCACATGAGTTTGGATGAACTCCGGGAGTTGGTGATGGACAGGGAGGCCTGGTGTGCTGCGATTCATGGGGTCGCAAAGAGTCAGACACAACTGAGCGACTGAACTGAACTTGCTGATTACTCCCAAATCTATACCTCCAGTTCAATCTCCCTTCTGTACCTTAAACCTGTACCAACAGCCTCACAGACATTTCTCTATGAGTGCTCCACAGCACTTCAAAACTAACAAGTCCCAAACTGAATTAACATCTCCAGTACACACTTCCCACCCTCAGGCCCCTTCTTCCTCCTGCACCCCCCTTACCTCAACTATTGCCTCTAACCCTGTTGCTCAAATCAGAAACCTGGATGTCCTCCCAGACTCTTCAGTCTTTCTCACCTTCCACATCCAAACAATCATCAATCACGGCATGCCTACGTCTAAATATCTCTCCAATCAATTCATGTATCTTCATTTCTATTGCCTCATGTACTTTTATAACTTTACAAGGCAATGTTAATTTGAATTTTTTGTTGTTTTGCAAAACTGGTTATCTTTTTTCTTGTGTTTTGTCATGTCTATCTGAGGATAAATTCCATGACTGGAAAACAGACATTGTATATATTTCAGACCTAACTCCCTAATGTGCACTTTCTTGATCAGCACAGTGTTCTCAGAGATAAGCTTTTGGCTCTATTTAAGAGAAATTAATACTTAGCATGCATGTCAAGTAATATATCTATTTTTAAGTGACACTACCTTCAGAAACAAGATCAAATTATTTACAAGAAAAGAACAAAAGTAATAATTTCCTATTAAGTAAAAAGTCCTATTAAGTCTATCACAGCTCCCTAGATTATACTACTTATTGTAAAAGTTCAGTGATAGCTAGCAGGAGCCATACACCATCAAATTATGCCACAGTGTTTACAACAACTCTATGAGCTAGGTACATTTTTGGTTTGTTTTTAGCCATTATCCAGACCAGCTTAAAACTAAAGCTTAAGAGAACTTCATCAATTTGACCAAGGTGTCAACTTAGTAACAATCAGGATTTCAGCCCATGGCACAGACTGAGCCTCTATGCTCTTAAGCATTTGCTATTCTGCCTCCTGAGGAAATATGTTTTAAAGTTCGAAAGAAAAAAGAAAAGCTCAAAGCTTAAAGAGATGTTAGTTTTAAATGAAAAACGTAACCAAAATAGAGTAACACTATGGAAGTTCAGATAGTTAAGAAAGGATCTGTTTGGCAGGTCAAAAAATCTTCAAGAAATAACAGTAAATTAAAAAGATCCAGAGTCAAGGAAATATAATTGCCAAAAAAGTCATATATTTGAATGTTTCTTTTCCTGCGACTTCATAATTAACAAAATGTCTAGTATCATATACATTCGTATATTTCACAAGCAAAGTCTACAAATATTAGAATCCTCCACCGTAATTCAATTTTTAGTTTTAGAGGGGAGAAAGGCGGCAACATTCTCACCACAAATAGGTAAAAGAAAAGTCAGCCTTGATCGTTTACTTTTTACGTCTAGACTCCTAAAACACGAGTGAAAGGGCCGGCGTATAAAGAACATTGCCTATCATCCATCTTTCTCCGGAGCTACGAGAAACACAGGGTAATTTACATTCACGCGCTACTAGGATCAAGCTCCAGCGTACAATTCGGCAGATCCCGCAGCTGCACACCGAAGGTGCAAAGCACAGGTTCTCAACTTTTTATTCTGGCCGTACGTTTTCCATTCTGCGTGCACGCGCCCACTCTGAACAAGACCCCTGGGTGCAAAGAGGATTCGTGTCAGATTTCTGGGAAGGGTGAAGGGGCGTGAAGGAGGGGCGGCCTCCCTCCTCCGCCGGGAGCCCGCCGCGCACCGAACCTTTTGTTGGGGTGGAGACGAGGGCGGACCCCCCGCACCCTCCCGGGAGAACCGAGGGTGGGCGGGGAGAGGGAAAGGGCCCCGGCCAGCCCGGGGGTGGGGACACAAAGAATTCGGGAAGCGCGGAGCGGCCGGCCGCCGAGCTTACCCCGCCTGCCTTTCAATAAGCCGCCGCCAAACTCCAGGCCCGGGCGGCCGAGGAGCCCGGCGGAGGCGGGCGCGCGGGGCTCCCTGCGCCCCCGGGGTCGGCGCGGGCGGAGGGCCGAGGAGGAGCGCCGCGCGAGGCCTCGGCAGCCCCGGCCAGTCCCCTCGGCCCTCCGCCCAGCAGCCGACCAGGCCGCGGGATCCCGGCGCCCTGGTCGCCACACCCACCCGCCTCCTAGGCCGGGCCCGGGAGCGCTCTCCGGCTCTCCCTCCGGCTGCGGCGGCGCGCCACACGCCCCACATTTACCTGCTGATCTTCTGGGCGAAGGCGCGGCGCTCGGCCATGGCTGCTAAGGCGGCGGCGGCGGTCTGGGCGCGGACGGGCGGGCGGGCGCGTGCCTCCTCGCTCGCGCTCCCTCCCTCGCCGCCTCCTCCAGTCCCCGCTCCGGACCCGGGAGGCTGGGGCTGGCGGCCGGAGCCGGGAACGAGCCCAGCCGTAATGCTCCTGAGAGGCGCGCAGCAAGAAACCGCTCCTCCCGCAGCGCGTCAATCCCCGCGGGAACCCGGGCTTCGGAACGCAGCTCCGGCCCGCGGGAGCCAAGAGCCAAGAGTGGGGCGTGGAAGGACCCAGCCGCCGGCCGTGACCGCGCGGCGGCCGCGGCGCCCACATGATCAGAAGGACGCAGAGAGAGGCCAGCGACCTGGCGAGGCTCAGGAAAATAAGATAACCGAGCGCGTGGGGGGGAGCCTAGCTCTCCCAAAAAGGAAGGGAAGGAAATGGAAGTTAGGCTTGGCCGAGGGGGCTGTGCTCTGCCGCTCGGGATGGCTGGGTCCGTGTTCTTGCAGCGCCCATCTCCCAGCAGTTGAAAGCACTTTCTGTTCTGCTGCGACCTTGTGAATGGGGTCTCACTGGAGAAAGAATGGGTCTTCTTACAGAAGAAGAGCCAGAAAAGAGCTTTCTCTTGCAGAGGTCACGATAATAATAGTTGCTTGTGGTCCTAAGCCAGGCCCTGGGTTAGAGTTTTACACACACGATTTTAATCTTCACAACAGCTCTTGGAAATAAGTTGTTATTATCCCCATTTTAGAGAAAAGGAATTCGGTTCAGAGAAACTAAGCAAGTGGCCCTAGGTCACACAGATGGTAACCTCTTCAACCCAAATTCAAACCCAGAGCCCAAGCCTTTTCTTTGAGGACAAGTGTTTCTGCGGTAATAAGACTTCCTGAATCTATTTCTTTCCCCTTTTGAATCTCATTTTCCATTTGTCTGTGTTGAACCAGATGAGTTCTAATGTACTTTGCCATTTTGACGTTCTGCTAAGTAATTTGAATGTTTACCAATCAAACTGATCTTGCCCATCAAGTCTATAAAATAGGGACTGGTAGAAATCCTGTTTCATTATTCTGTTGTAATCCCATAGTGTCTAGTGTATTTGGCTCCTAATGCATATTTGCTGATCCGTCTAGTCAAGGCTATGGTTTTTCCCGTGGTCATGTATGGATGTGAGAGTTGGACTGTGAAGAAAGCTGATCGCCGAAGAATTGATGCTTTTGAACTGTGGTGCTGGAGAAGACTCTTGAGAGTCCCTTGGACTGCAAGGAAATCCAACCAGTCCATTCTAAAGGAGATCAGTCCTGGGTGTTCATTGGAAGGACTGATGCTAAAGCTGAAACTCCAATACTTTGGCCACCTCATACGACGTGTTGACTCACTGGAAAAGACTCTGATGCTGGGAAAGGTTGGGGGTCGGAGGAGAAGGGGACGACAGAGAATGAGATGGATGGATGGCATCACCGACTCGATGGACATGAGTTTGCGTGAACTCCAGGAGTTGGTGATGGACAGGGAGGCCTGGTGTGCTGTGATTCATGGGGTCGCAAAGAGTCAGACACGACTGAGCGACTGAACTGAACTGAATGTTACGGTGAAACCAAGAAAAAATACCTTAATTTTAGTAGCTTTCTCCTGTTGCAAGACTTTAATATGTATATTTGTGTGCATGCACACGCATGTGTGCTCAGTTGTGTCTGACTCTTTACGACACCATGGACTGTAGCCTGAAAGATTCCTCAATCCATGGTATTTTCCAGGCAAGAATATCGGAGTGGGATGCCAGTTCCTGCTCCAGGGGATCTTCCTGACTGCAGAATCATCCCCATGTCTCTTGCATCTCTCGCATTGGCAGACAGATTCTTCACCATTGTGCAACTTGGGAAGCCCTCCCTCTCTTTTACAGCTGGCAAATTATCAACATGGAGTTAAGTAGTCTGTAGAGTCACACATTGAGTCAGAGGTAAAAGCCTGTTAGTCAGATCCATAACTTCCTGTCTTACCTTCTTGTTCTAACCGTTGTGGAAGACTTCATTCATTTGTATAACAATGCTCATTCCTGTAAAGAGAGCCTATTCAAAAATGTACATATGTAGTCTCTCCCCGAGGGTAGTCCAAAGTGTAGTCCAAGTGTAGTCCAAACTGCTGCTCTCAGGAAGTTTGAGTTTGTTGGCAAACATGAAACAGCCTTTCAAAGAAACATTAGTCAAGACTAACACTGTATCTTAGCCTTTAAGACCCTCCTCCACCCATTGAGGAACCTAATCATATGCTCCCACCTCCTTCCTATGTGACCTTGAGCAAGTTACTTGATCTCAACTCTAAAATAGGGTAATAACTGTACCTACTTGAAAGAGTATAATGAGCATTCGTTAATTCACATACCATTCTTAGAACAGGGTCTGGCATATGGTTAAGTACTATATGTATTAGCTGCTGTTAATATTATCACTCTTATTATCATTATTCATCCTACCCTTAAGCTTGTCCTGGGTGCTTGATAGTCACTGAATCGTTTGTCTGCTCTCATGCTGCCAGCCAGATGTTATATGCCTTTATCTCTGCTCTCCAAACATCTTTTCAATACTCTCTCAGAGAACTAACCACATTCTGCTTTGAATGGTTCTTTGTGTACATGACTCACTAGTTGCCAAAGTATCTGAAAGGACATTACATGCACTGTGCAGCTTGCTGGGAACATTTAGAGCAGGAAGAGGACAAGCTGTAAGCAGGGTAGGCAGAGTCTGGGGAATACTTCAAGTGAGAATGATGGTCCCCACCTCTGGAGAAGAGCTAGTATCACAGACAAGCCCAGTGTGGGCAGAGTGGGCAAATATTCATGTAACACAGGAGTCCAATCTCAGGGAAATATATGGAGCTCAACAGAAGAACTGAGAGGGGAATATTTTTGGTTGACCAGTATTCAAGCTCTCCACGCTACCCCCAGCATGCACACATATGCATATGTGCGCACACACACACACACACACACACACACTGGTATCAATCGCCATACTTCTATACAGCTGATTCCCCACCCCAGTTACAAGGATAAGCCTTCGTCTAGGCCTGGCCAAGCCAACCAGCCCCTTCTCCTGGCTTCAGTGTCTGGTTTTGGGATAACCAAATGAGTCAAGCCAAGATGGTTGGGCCCAATCAGAACTAAAAATTGCATGTGTTATACCAGTGGCCTCCACTCAAAGAAGGCCTTCCTAAGAGTGAGCTCAGTCACAGCAGAGAAGAGAGCAAAAGATGGAAAAAGAATCCTTATGCATTATTTGAGCCTTGGACTTTGCAGTTACATGAACTAATAATGTGCTGGGGGGAGAAGTGTTGCTTTTCTTTTTTTAGTTTTTGCTTAAGCTAATTTGAGTTGTGTTTTCTGTCGTTAGCAAATGGGAAAAATTAGTACTACAACAGGAAAAATTCAGGACAGTACATATGAGTTCTAGACGGTATCAGTTCTCAGCATCAGGTGAAGACAAAATATTCATTTCTTTTTTTTTTTTGATAGTTATTTATTTGGCTGTACCAGGTCTTTAGTTGTGGCATGCAAACTCTTAGTTGCATCCTGTAGGATCTAGTTCCCTGACCAGGGGTGGCACCTGGGCCCCTGCATTGGGAGCACAGAGTCTTAGCCATAGGACCATCAGGGAGGTCCCAAAATGTTCAATTCATATGAGGTGGTGAAACTGGGCGGAGTTTACTTCATGTTTAACCCAATTCAAACTTTGTAGAAAGGCTCATTGGAACTCTGGGAGCACATTGACTAGGGTTCAAAACCCAAGTGCCCCCCTGGTGGAAAGATCCTGGTGAAGGAAGTACTTATCAGGGACCGGGACCAATTTGGCAGCATAGCCCCCAAGTCATTAATTTTAGGTAAGAAAGCCTCGGTATAGTTTCTAAAAAGCTTTTTAAAGTCTTTCAAACAGAAGACTAAGGGATAGAGAAGAAAAAAAATAAAAAAAAGAAAGGAAGGTCATATTAGTTTCACATTCTAACTTTTATCAAGCTCCAGTTTCCCCTATTAAAAAGTACTAAGGAGGACAGCAGTTGTGGCAAGGTCAAGGTTCTAAATCCACAGTACAAACAGGCAGTTTTTGTGTCATGAGGAATAAAGGGGGCTTCCCAGGTGGCAGAGTGGTAAAGAATCCATCTGCCAATGCCAGAGATGAAGGAGACGCAGGTTTGATCCCTAGTTTGGGGAGATCCCCTGGAGGAAGAAATGGCAACTCCAGTATTCTTGCCTGGAAAATCCTATGGACAGAGGAGCCTGGCAGACTACAGTCCATGGGGTCGCAAAGAGTCAGACATGACTGAGCACACATGCAAGAAATGAAGTTTTAGTTTTGCAGGTAGAATGTGTTCTCTTTGGGGATTTGGGGGAGGGTGGAGACTGGTTCCTCTTTTTCAGGCTTATGCTTTAATTAAGCACCACTAGATTCATGCAATAAGAGTGACATGGTGTTCCGTCTACTGAAGGCTCTAGGAAGGCTAAAGGGGTGTGGCCTGGGGGGAAGGGAGGACTGTGCCATGCCACTTGGGTTTGCCTCAGTCCCAAACTGAAGCCTGGGAGTTGGACACAAAGTTCAAGCTGGAGATGCTTTGGCTTGTCCTCAGTCATGTGTGCATGTATGCTCAGTTGCTAAGTCGTGTCCGACTCTGTGCGACTGTATCCCCTCAGTCCAGTGGATTTCCCAGGTAAGAATACTGGAGTGGGTTACCATTTCCTCCTCCAGGGAATTTTCCCAACCCAGGGGTCAAAGCTGCACCTCCTGAGACTCGTTCATTGGCAGGCGAATTCTTTACCACTGTGCCACCTGGGAAGCCCCTCTATCGTTCACTCTCTTCATGCCTAGCAAATGTGATTCAGGGATCCTAACCTGACCACATTTCACAGCTAGTAGCACTCATGTCTACCCTGTCATAATGCTGGATACATTACTCAGTTGTTGCCTATTTACTCATATACTCCATCAGGCTTAATCTCCTGTTCACTATCATATTTTCAGTATCTAAAACACTACCTAATCCATTATAATCACTCAGTAAATATTTCTGAGAGAATGGATGCCATGGACTAAAGTATTTTGAGATCATAATTATGAGATCCCTAATTTACATTTTCCTAAAGCAGAGCTTGAGACACAACTTGGAAGCAGGCAGTTTATTAGAGAAGAGATCCTAAGAAGCTGGAAAGAAGGAGTAGAGAGAGTGGACCAGAGGAGAGAAAGTCAGTAAAGTGGGCATTATTAGCTCTGTGAGCATCAAAGCTCAATCCTGCCTACCATTGTCAGGAGACTTGTCTAGTATGCACTTTAGAGCTGGCCCTCTGAGGTTGAGTATTTGGCTACCCTTGGTTGAAGGCTGACCCTAGGGACATTAACACTCCCACACTCTGCGCTGCAAAAAGTTGAGAGATACGGTAGGTGCTTCAGATGGGAAGCCACCTGTGGAGCATAACTGTCCACCAGGGCTGCCACTAAAATCAGATGAGCTGTGGGGAAGAAGTATGAAGCACCAGTAGTTTATGTTGCAGAACCCTGAAAGTAACACAGAGACTACAGTAACAATCCTCCTAGAAGAGAATATATTTGCTCTTCGTGGTTCTTTAGCTGGAAATGGCCAAAAGGCTAGACTATCCCAATCAACATGGCCTGAAATGTAAGCTCAGTGCCCCCTTTAAAAACAACCCCATGTTATGTCTTTTCTGAGCGAGCTGTATTTAAAGGTAGTCATACTTGATGAAGGAAAGTCCTTCTTTTAGAAGAATTCAAGCTAACAGCTGCAAAGGTAGTACAGACTCTGGTGAAATAGTGAATCTAGAACTGCACTATCCATTAACCACTTGCCATATGTAACCATTTACATTTTAATTAATTAAAGTTTAAAAATCACTTTTCAGTAGTATTAGGCATTTTCCAAGTATTCAATAACCACATGTGATTAGAGGCCTAGGACAGTTTATAGATAGAACATTTCCATCATCATAGAAATTTCTATTGGACAGTACTGACCCAAACATTATAGCTGATAAAACATTAAATAAGAGACTGTTGGGGAATTTTAAATGGTTGGGTCAGGCCAATAAGAACAGAACCCACTGATTAATCTTAATATCAAAAAAACTCAATCAGTCACTATATTCCTCCTCATATGGTATAAAGATGAGATGTTTACAGTGTATGCAGTACCACCTATGAAATATTTCTATCAGAACTTTCAACCCAAATCTGATCAAGCCTCTGGATCTAATTATGAGCCTATAAAAATATAGGGGCTTGGGGAACATGTTAAGTAATATCCTAGGGTTGCAATTTGCTTCCCAGTTGGCTCAATGGTAAAGAATACACCTGCCAATGAAGGACCTGCAGGAGACATGGGTTCGATCCCTGGGTGGGGAAGATCCCCTGGAGAAGGAAAAGGCAACCCATTCCAGTGTTCTTGCTGGGATAAACCCATGGACAGAGGAGCCTGGCAGACTACAGTAGCCCATGGGGTTGCAAAGTGTTGGGCCTGACTGAAGTGACAGCACACATGCATGAAGGGTTGCAATTAGCAAAACTGAGGATACGACAAATACTACAGGACATAATGACCTGGTTCCTTCAAGAAATAAATAGCAAGGAATTTTTAAAAGATTGAAAATAGAATAAAAGCACAAACAACAAAAGGTGAATTGGACATCATCAAAATTAACAACGTTTGTATTTCAAAAGATACCACCATCAAGAAAGTGAAAAACCAAAGAACAGGAGAAAATTTTTGCAAATCTTTTATTTCATAGGAGGCTTATGTCTCATATATATAAACAACTCTTATATGTCAATAGTTGAAATAGCCTAATTTTAAAATAGGCAAACAATTTGAATAGATGTTTCTCCAAAGAAGATATGCAAATGGCCAATACACATATAAATAATGTGTTCAACATCATTAGCCATGAAAGAAATGCAAATCAAAACCACCGAGAAATATCACTTCACATCCATTAGAATGACTAGAATCTAAAGGACAGATATTAATAAGTGTTGATGAGGATGTGAAGAAATTGGAATCCCCTTATATCGCTAATACGAATGTAAAATGGTTCTGCAATTTTTTGGAAAACAGTCTGGCAGGTCCACAACATGTTTATATATAGAGTCACCATGTGACCCAGAAATTCCATTCTTCGGTATATACCCAGAAGAAATGAAGACATATGTCCACACAAAAATTTGTCCATGAAATGTTTATAGCAGAATTCTTCATAATAGCCAAAAAGTGGAGACAGCCCAAATGCCAATCAACTAATGGATGAATAAAATGTTGTATATCCATATAATAGAATATTACTTGACAATAAAAATAAAGTACTGATACATGCTACAATGGATCTTGAAAACATGCTAAGTGAGAGAAACCAGACACAATGGGTCACAGTTTATATGAAGTGTGAAATAGACAAAGCCACAGAGACAGAAAGTAGATTAGTGCTCCCCAGGGGCTGAGACAAAGGGATAACGGAGAATGATTTCTTATAGGTGTATTGTTTCTTTGGGAGGCAGTTAAAATGTTCTGTAATTAATTGTGAGAGCTATACAACTCTGTGAATGTACTAAAATCTATATAAATTTGTGTATGTGTGTTTATTTTCTAATTAATTTTTATTGGAGCATAGTTGCTTTACAATGTTAATTTCTACTGTAAAGCAAAGTGAATCAGCTACATGTATACATATGTCCCCTCTTTTTTTGTATTTCCTTCCCATTCTCATTTACACATGGACATCACCAGATGGTCAACACCGAAATCAGATTGATTATATTCTTTGCAGCCAAAGATGGAGAAGCTCTATACAGTTAGCAAAAACAAGACCAGGAGCTGACTGTGGCTCAGATCATGAACTCCTTATTGCCAAATTCAGACTTAAATTTAAGAAAGTAGGGAAAACCACAAGACCATTCAGATATGACCTAAATCAAATCCCTTATGATTATACAGTGGAAGTGAGGAATAGATTTAAGGGACTAGATCTGATAGATAGAGTGCCTGATGAACTCTGGATGGAGGTTCGTGACACTGTAAAGGAGACAGGGACCAAGACCATCCCCATGGAAAAGAAATGCAAAAAAGCAAAATGGCTGTCTGAGAAGGCCTGTGAAAAGAAGAGAAGCGAAAAGCAAAGGAGAAAAAGAAAGATATAAGCATCTGAATGCAGAGTTCCAAAGAACAGCAAGGAGAGATAAGAAACCCTTCCTCAGTGATCAATGCAAAGAAATAGAGGAAAACAACAGAAAAGGAAAAACAAGAGATCTCTTCAAGAAAATTAGAGATTCCAAGGGAACATTTCATGCAAAGATGGGCTCGATAAAGGACAGAAATGGTATGGACCTAACAGAAGCAGAAGATATTAAGAAGAGGTGGCAAGAATACACAGAAGAACTGTACAAAAAAGATCTTCACAGCCAAGATAGTCACGATAACGTGATCACTGACCTAGAGCCAGACATCTTGGAATGTGAAGTCAAGTGGGCCTTAGAAAGCATCACTACGAACAAAGCTAGTGGTGGTGATGGAATTCCAGTTGAGCTATTTCAAATCTTGAAAGATGATGGTGTGAAAGTGCTGCACTCAATATGCCAGCAAATTTGGAAAACTCAGCAGTGGTCACAGGACTGGAAAAGGTCAGTCTTCATCCCAATCCCAAAGAAAGGGAATGCCAAAGAATGCTCAAACTGTCACACAATTGCCCTCATCTCACACGCTAGTAAAGTAATGCTCAAAATTCTCCAAGCCAGGCTTCAGCAATATGTGAACCGTGAACTTCCAGATGTTCAAGCAGGTTTTAGAAAAGGCAGAGGCACCAGAGATCAAATTGCCAATATCCGCTGGATCATGGAGAAAGCAAGAGAGTTCCAGAAGAGCATCTATTTCTGCTTCATTGACTATGCCAAAGCCTTTGACTGTGTGGATCACAATAAACTGTGGAACATTCTGAAAGAGATGGGCATACCAGACCACCTGACCTGCCTCTTGAGAAACCTGTATGCAGGTCAGAAAGCAACAGTCAGAACTGTACATGGAACAACAGACTGGTTCCAAATAGGAAAAGGAGTACGTCAAGGCTATATATTGTCACCTTGCTTATTTAACTTATATGCAGAGTACATCATGAGGAACTCTGGGCTGGAAGAAGCACAAGCTGGAATCAAGATTGCTGGGAGAAATATCAATAATCTCAGATATGCAGATGACACTACCCTTATGGCAGAAAGTGAAGAGGAACTCAAAAACCTCTTGATGAAAGTGAAAGAGGAGAGTGAAAAAGTTGCCTTTAAGCTCAACATTCAGAAAACAAAGATCATGGCATGTGGTCCCATCACTCCATGGGAAATAGATGGAAAAACAATGGAAACAGTGTCGGACTTTATTTTTGGGGGCTCCAAAATCACTGCAGATGCTGATTGCAGCCATGAAATTAAAAGACACTTACTCCTTGGAAGGAAAGTTATGACCAACCTTGATAATATATTAAAAAGCAGAGACATTACTTTGCCAACAACGGTCCGTCTAGTCAAGGCTATGGTTTTTCCCATGGTCATGTATGGATGTGAGAGTTGGACTGTGAAGAAAGCTGAGCACCGAAGAATTGATGCTTTTGAACTGTGGTGTTGGAGAAGACTCTTGAGAGTCCCTTGTACCGCAAGCAGATCCAACCAGTCCATTCTAAGGGAGATCGATCCTGGGTGTTCATTGGAAGGACTGATGCTAAAGCTGAAACTCCAATACTTTGGCCACCTCATGCGACGAGTTGACTCACTGGAAAAGACTCTGATGCTGGGAAATGTTGGGGGCGGGAGGAGAAGGGGACGACCGAGAATGAGATGGCTGGATAGCATCACCGACTCTGTGGACATGAGTTTGAGTGAACTCCGGGAGTTGGTGATGGACAAGGAGGCTTGGCGTTCTGTGATTTATGGGGTCGCGGAGAGTCAGACACGACTGAGCGACTGAACTGAACTCCCATTCTCATTACTTGTCTGTTTTATACATGGCATCAATAGTGTACATATGTCAATCCCAATCTTCCATTTCCTCCCACTACTCCCTAAAATCTACTTAAATTTTACACTTTAAATGGATGGATTGTATGAAATGTGAATTATATCTTGAACTGACTTTATTCACAACACTCTGACACCAAATATGAGGAGTTTTCCCCCCCCACACACAAACTAATTCTCTAACTCTCTGAACATCAATTGGGTGCCTGTAGTTCATTTCATGGCAACCCACTCCAGTATTCTTGCCTGGAGAATCCCAGGGACGGGCGAGCCTGGTGGGCTTCTGTCTATGGGGTCACACAGAGTCGGACACGACTGAAGTGACTTAGCAGCAGCAGTTCATTTCAGTTCTGACACTACCTACCTGGGGTTTGATTGACCCCACAAGTTAATCCTGCTCAATCCTGTAAGATTACCCCCAACTCAGATGACGGTTTCAAGTCAGAGGTCACTACTTGACTTCAGACCAACCAGGTATAAGTTCAGTAGGTTACCACAGTTCCCTTTCCAGTTTCACTAATTTGCGAGAATGGCTCACAGAACTCAAGTAGATTCTTTACTTACTATGACCAGCTTACATAAACACTACACAATGAATGGCCAGATAGAGATACTTAGGACAAGATCCAGAAGAGGCCCACAGGCCCTTCTGTCCCTGTGAAGTTGGGGTGGGTGCACTTGGCAGGTAAAGTGTCTATCAACTCAGAAACTCTCCAAACAATGTCATCTAGGGTTTCTATGGAGGTTTTATTTGTAGATACAACTGATTAAATCATCCACTACTGGTGACTGACCTCAATCTCCAGCTCCTCCTCTCCACAGAAGTCTATGGATAGGGATGAAATTTCCAAACCTATAATCTCCTTGTTGGTTCTTCTGGCAGCCAGCTCCCATCCTAATGCAATCTAGAGACCCACCAGGAGTCACCTTATTAGCATAAACCCATACAATTGAATTTTCCAATCCCAAAGAAAGGCAATGCCAAAGAATGCTCAAACTACCACACAAGCGCACTCATCTCACACGCTAGTAAAGTAATGCTCAGAATTCCCCAAGCCAGGCTTCAAATGTACGTGAACCAAGAACTTTCAGATGTTCAAGCTGGATTTACAAAAGGCAGAAAAACCAGAGATCAAATTGCCAACATCCATTAGATCATCGAAAAAGCAAGAGACTTCCAGAAAAACGTCTACTTCTGCTTTAATGACTATGCCAAAGTCTTTGACTGTGTTGATCACAAACTGACTGTGGAAAATTCTGAAAGAGAAGGGAATAACAGACCACCTGACCTACCTCTTGAGAAATCTGTATGCAGGTCAGGAAGCAACAGTTAGAACTGGACATGGAACAACAGACTGGTTCCAAATAGGAAAAGGAGTACGTCAAGGCTGTATATTGTTACCCTGCTTATTTAACTTATATGCAGAGCACATCATGAGAAATGCTGGGCTGAAGCACAAGCTGGAATCAAGATTGCTGGGAGAAATATCAATAACTTCAGATATGCAGATGACACCACCCTTATGGCAGAACATGAAGAAGAACTAGAGATCTTCTTGATGAAAGTGAAAGAGGAGAGTGAAAAAGTTGGCTTAAAACTCAACATTCAGAAAACAAAGATCATGGCATCTGGTCCCATTACTTCATGGCAAGTAGATGGAGAAACAGTGGAAACAGTGGCAGACTTTATTTTTGGGGGCTCCAAAATCACTGCAGATGGTGACTGCAGCCATGAAATTAAAAGACATTTGCTCCTTGGAAGAAAAGTTATGACCAACCTAGACAGCATATTAAAAAGCAGAGACTTACTTTGCCAACAAAGGTCCGTCCAGTCAAAGCTCTGGTTTTTCCAGGGGTCATGTGTGGATGTGAGAGTTGGACTATAAGGAAATCAGTCCTGAATGTTCATTGGAAGGACTGATGCTGAAGCTGAAACTCCCATACTTAGGCCACCTGATGCAAAGAACTGACTCATTTGAAAAGACCCTGATCCTGGGAAAGATTGAAGGTGAGAGCAGAAGGGGACGACAGAGGATGAGATGGTTGGATGGCATCACTGACTCAATGGACATGGGTTTGAGTAAACTCCGGGAGTTGGTGATGGACAGGGAGGCCTGGTATGCTGAAGTCCATAGGGTCGCTAAGAGTCGGACTCAACCGAACTGAACTGAACTGATAAAATTGAAAGGAGACTGTTAATGAATAACAAAAGACACTCCTAACATATCTATCACGGAGAAGGCAATGGCAAGCCACTCCAATACTCTTGCCTAGAAAATCCCATGGATGGAGGAGCCTGGTGGGCTGAAGTCCATGGGGTCGCTAAGGGTCGGATGCGACTGAGCGACTTCACTTTCACTTTTCACTTTCACACATTGGAGAAGGAAATGGCAACCCACTCCAGTGTTCTTGCCTGGAGAATCTCAGGGATGGGAGAGCCTTGTGGGCTTCCGTCTATGGGGTCACACAGAGTCGGACACGACTGAAGTGACTTAGCAGCAGCAACATATCTATCACCCAGGAAATTTCAAAGATTTTAGAAGTTCTGTGTCAGATATCAAGGACAAAGACCAGATATATGTATATCTTGTTGCATCAAATATCTCAATAAATCTATCATTAAAACATAGAATAAAATAGATGTAAGTAGAATACTGTATTAGGGTTCTCCAGAGAAATAGAACAAATTGGAGAAAGAGTGAGAGAAAAAAATAAGCGAAGGGAAAGAGAGTTGCTATAAAAAATTGGCTGGTATCATTCCAATTCAAAAACTAGGAGGCTCAAGATTCAGGAAGAAACAATGCTTCATTTTAAGGTAGAAAAACACACAAGTCCTAGCTGGAAAGCCATGCTGCTGCTGCTGCTGCTAAGTCACTTCAGTCGTGTCCGACTCTGTGCGACCCCATAGACGGCAGCCCACCAGGCTCCCCCGTCCCTGGGATTCTCCAGGCAAGAACACTGGAGTGGGTTGCCATTTCCTTTTCCAATGTGTGAAAGTAAAAAGTGAAAGTGAAGTCACTCAGTCGTGTCCGACTAGTAGTGACCCCATGGACTGCAGCCCACCAGGCTCCTCTGTCCATGTGATTTTCTAGGCAAGAGTACTGGAGTGGCTTGCCATTGCCTAGCTGGAAAGCCATAATCCCTCTTATTCCGCAGAAGTTGTATTTTTGTTCTATTTAGGCCTTCAACAGTTTGGAAGAGGCCTACGGATATTAAGGAGAACAGTGTGCTCAGTCTATTTATTTTTTAAATAATTTTGTTTTTGACTGCGCTTAGCCTTCATTGCAGCCCCTAGTTGCGGCATGCAGAAGCTACTCCTCAGTTCTGGTGCTCAGGCTTCCCGCTGCGGTGGCTTCGCTTGTTGTGGAGCGTGGGCACTAGGGTGTGCGGGCTTCAGTAGTTTTGGCTGAGGCACACAGGCTCTAGGGCACAGGCTCAATAGTTGTGCTGCATGGTCCAAGTTATTCCACAGCATGTGGCATCTTCCCAGACCAGAGACTGGGTCTCCTGCACTGGCAGGCAGATTCTTAACCACTGTGTCACCAGGGAAGCTCTCAGTCTATTTAAATATTAAACTCATCCAAAAACACTGCCACAGGAATACCCAGATTAGTGTTTGGTCAAATATCTAGGCACCTGATGACCTTAGTCAAACTGGAACATAAAATTATCCATCACACATTCTAACCCAAATACAATGTGTATAGTTTTGGGGTCCAA
Source organism: Moschus berezovskii (assembly GCF_049115385.1). NCBI lineage: Eukaryota > Metazoa > Chordata > Mammalia > Artiodactyla > Moschidae > Moschus > Moschus berezovskii. Next base: position 38,509,748 of record NC_142463.1, read on the forward strand.
AGAAAAAGACTAAAATAATACACTTTTGTGAAACACTCAGCAGTTTTTTATCACTGGCTGGGTGTTAAGTGATATTAAGAGTTATTATTTTCCGGATATTTTCCATTTGTTTCTTCAGAGTCACTCTCTACCTTCCTCTCTTCTCCAGAAGGCTGGCCTCTGGAACGCACACTCAGGCACACGCACACACACGTAACATATCAGAAGGCTCCCATGCTCTTTATCTATTAGATGGACTTGGCCAGTGAGAAATCCTGCAAGAGAACACAGGGTGGGAGGGGAGTAATGTCAAGGTATCACTTACTTGTCTTTCTCCCTGAAGGGAGGATTACTGTTGTGTCTCCTCACCAAAGGTCATTGCTTTTTTGGAGTACTCCACCCTACAGACTCTTTCTCCTGTTGGGTTCTGGTAACCATTCCCTCCTCATATTCTTATGGGTCTGGAGGTGGTGCCAACATAGTCACTTACCCTAGGTTAGTGCACTATACCTTGTGCTTTCTCTGTACCCACAACCTTTAAATAAACATTCCTAAAGTTATCTTATTTGAGTGTGTCATCGGTTTCCTGTGGAAACCTTGATTTAAGTGTGATAAGAGCTCTGTGGTTGTATAAAAAAAGTGTGTGTGGCAGGGGAGTCTTGTATTTTTTTATGATACCGTCTGAAATGTTAATTGATGAACTGATATACAGTCTGGAATTTGCCTTAAACATAATTCAACATGATTAGTGTTTCAGAATTAATAGGACAAGAGTTTCAGAATTAATAGGTGAAAAAGTTGCAGAGACTTGTTGTACAACAATATGAATACTACTGAACTTTACACATAAAAATGACTAAGATGGTAAATGTAATGTTATATAGTTTTTACCAAACACACAAAAAGGAAAATCCAACACGGGCTTGTGTAGATAATTGTTGAATCTGAGTGATGGAAGCATGGGGATTCATTACCTCATTCTTCCTAAGCAGAAAAAAAGAAAAAAAGCCCCAAAGAGTATGATATAAGAAAGAAGAAGATGACCTGCTGATCAGAGAATATAGAAAGAGACTTGAAAGCTCAGAGAATGAATTTATCATGTTCAGTTCAGTTGTTCAGTTGTGTCTGACTCTTTGCAACCCCATAGACTACAGCACACCAGGCTTCCGAGACCATCACCAACTCCCAGAGCTTGCTCAAATTCATGTCCATCGAGTCGGTGATGACATCCAGCCATCTCATTCTCTGTCGTCCCCTTCTCCTCCTGCCCCCAATCCTTCCCAGCATCAGAGTCTTTTCCAATGAGTCAACTCGTCGCATGAGGTGGCCAAAGTATTGGAGTTTCAGCTTTAGCATCAGTCCTTCCAATGAATATTCATGACTAATTTCCTTTAGGATGGACTGGTTGGATTTCCTTGCAGCCCAAGGGACTCTCAAGAATCTTCTGCAACACCACAGTTCAAAAGCATCAATTCTTTGGCACTCAGCTTTCTTTATAGTCCAACTCTCACATCCCTACATGATTACTGGAAAAGCAATACCTTTCACTAGACTGACCTTTGTCGGCAAAGTAATGGCTCTGCTTTTTAATATGCTATCTAGGTTTGTCATAGCTTTTCTTCCAAGGAGCAAGTGTCCTTTAATTTCATGGTTGCAGTCACCATCTGCAGTGATTTTGGAGCCCAAAAAAATAGTCTCTCACTGTTTCCATTGTTTCCCCATCTGTTTGCTATGATGGGACTGGATGCCATGATTTTAGTTTTTTGAACATTGAATTTTAAGCCAGCTCTTTCACTTTCATCAAGAGACTCCTTAGTTCCTTTTTGCTTTCTGCTATAAGGATGTTGTTCATCTGCATATCTGAGGTTATTGATATTTCCCCTGGCAATCTTGATTCTGGCTTGTGCTTCATCCAGCCCGGCATTTCACATGATGAACTCTGCATATAAGTTAAACAGGGTGACAATATATGCCTTGATGTACTCCTTGCCCAGTTTGGGGAGCGATTGGGGGTAGGAGGAGACGGGGACGACAGAGAATGAGGTGGCTGGATGGCATCACCGACTCGATGGACATGAGTTTGAGTGAACTCCAGGAGTTGGTGATGGACAGGGAGGCCTTTCGTGTTGTGGTTCATGGGGTCGCTAAGAGTCAGACACGACTGAGCAACTGAACTGAACTGATTGTTCTATGTATGGTTCTAACTGTTGCTTCTTGACCTGCATACAGATTTCTTAGGAGGTAGGTCAGGTGGTCTGGTATTTCGATCTCTCTCAAAATTTTCCACCATTTATTGTGATCCACACAGTCAAAGGCTTTGGCATAGTCAATAAAGCAGAAAGAGATGTTTTCTGGAACTCTCTTGCTTTTTTGATGATCCAACGGATGTTGGCAACTTGATCTCTAGTTCCTCTGCCTTTCCTAAAACCACCTTGAACATCTGGAAGTTCACGGTTCACATACTGTTGAAGCCTGCCTTGGAGAATTTTGAGCATTACTTTGCTCGTATGTGAGATGAATTCAGTTGTGCAGTAGTTTGAACATTCTTTGGCATTGCCTTTCTTTGGGATTGGAATGAAAATTGACATTTTCTAGTCCTGTGGTCACTGCTGAGTTTTCCAAATTCACTGGCATATATTGAATGCAGTGCTTTAACAGCATCATCTTTTAGGATTTAAAATAGCTCAGCTGGAATTCCATCACCTCCACTACCTTTGTTAGTAGTGATACTTCCTGAGGACCACTTGATTTCACACTCCAGGATGTCTGGCTCTAGGTGAGTGATCACACTATCATGGTTATCTGGGTCATTAAGATCTTTTTTGTATAGTTCTTCTGTGTATTCTTGCCACCTCCTCTTCTTAATATCTTCTGCCTCTGTTAGGTCCATACCATTTCTCTCCTTTATTGTGCCCATCTTTGAATGAAATATTCCCTTGGTATCTCTAATTTTCTTGAAGAGATCTCTAGTCTTTCCCATTCTATTTTTTCCTCTATTTCTTTGCATTGATCACTGAAGAAGTCTTTCTTATCTCTCCTCGCTTCTTTGGAACTCTGCATTTAGATGGGTATATCTTTCATTTTCTCCTTTGCCTTTAGCTTCTCCTCTTTTCTCAGCTATTTGTTAGGCCTCCTCAGACAACCATTTTGCCTTTTTGCATTTGTTTTTCTTGGGGATGGTCTTGATCACTGCCACCTGTACAATGTCATGAACCTCTGTCCATATTTCTTCAGGCACACTGTCTATCAGACCTAATTCCTTGAATCCATTTGTCATGTAGCCATGAGATTAAATTCATGAGAGTGAATTTATCATGCAGCCAGACTAAAAGACCTAAGTAGCTAGGGGTTAAGGAAATAAAGCAAGTAGAGGAAGCATTGGGTCACAGGGCCAGGTTGAAACCATTGTCAGTGGTACCCTATGTGCTATTCATTTTTCATATCACTGGGTGAGAATGTGAAACCAGCTTGGGGTTATCATTCTGGATCTGGGTCTGCTGCTGCTGCTGCTGCTAAGTCACTTCAGTCGTGTCCGACTCTGTGTGACCCCATAGACGGCAGCTCACCAGGCTCCCCCGTCCCTGGGACTCTCCAGGCAAGAACACTGGAGTGGGCTGCCATTTCCCTCTCCAATGTGTGATAGTGAAAAGTGAAGTCGCTCAGTTGTGTCCGACCCTTAGTGACCCCACAGACTGCAGCCTACCAGGCTCCTCCATCCATGGGATTTTCTAGGCAATAGTACTGGGTCTAGCTGAGGCCAATGTTCTTAGCAACAGTAGGGCAAATCTGTATCAAGCAGGTGTGACACAGTTTGGAAGCAGAAGCTCCAAAGTTCAAAAGAGTTAGAGTCATGCAAAGGTTCTGTCAGGTACAAGACCCTGTGTGTTGTATGTTGTGGGGAATGACTAAGAGTAGAATGAACAACTGAACATCGTAAAGAGACACTTGATACCCTTGAGATAAAGAAGTACCTTTCCTCTGGTACCTGGGGAGGGAAGAAAAGGATGGAAAAATCACATAGCATTTTAGAGGTAGAAATAAGGAAATTGAGGTAGCTGCCTTCAGATAGCATTTCATTTTCTCACTAAATATCACCATGTAATCCTGGTATGTTTATTTTCAGTCCCTATATAACCAAAGGTGACCACCACCATACAGTCATCACAAAATATAACCTATCAAGTGAGTACCTAGCTCATATCCACAGGTCCCACCCACAAGCTTGGGAAAGGCTTATACAGAATATGTACACCAGGGGCAGGAATTTTGGCAGATGTCTTGGAAATCTGCCTACCACAACTAGGAAAGAAAGGGAAACTTGGATATGTGGGGTCATTGCTAAAACTGGTTCAGTTCTGGATAATTGTTAAGGTAGTAAATTTTCTGTTATCAGTATCATATGCACTGGAACCAGTATGAAAAAGAGTTGTAGAATATTCTTTTTCTAAATATTTCAAAGAATTGCATAGCTTCTGTTTAGGGATTACTGGGTGTGGCCTTGCTTAAAGGTAGATGATTACCTCTTAAGAATGCTGCCTAACCCCATAATTATGTGATTCTGAAATAGAATGTCATCTAGCACCTTAATTTTGGTTTTTGCTATTTTAATCTATGTATAATTTGCTTTAAAGTTCATTGCTTTCTTTCCTAGTTTAGCTCTATAATATTACACAATTGTTTTATAATAGATGGGATATTATATCAAGATATTTCTGAATCAGATTCTGACTGCTCCTGTCTTTGCTGATGGCTCAAATACATTACCTAATTTCACTGAATCTCACATTCTCTACTTCTCAAACAGAGATTATAACAGATATTTCTGAAAGATTTTGTGAAAATAACTGATGCTACAAAAATAGCTTAAAAACTGTAAGTAGAAAGAACTTAAATATTACTATAAAATCTCACTTTTATTTGGCATGCTTTTTCAAAGTACATATTTTAAAACAAGAATTACCTCTGTTGTTGCTCTTCAGTTGCTAAGTTATGTCCAACTCTTTCTGACCACATGGATTGCAGCACACCAGGTTCCTCTGTCCTCCACTATCTCCCAGAGATTGCTTAAATTCACGTCTATTAAGTTGGTGATGCTACTAACCATTTCGTCTCTGCCACCCCTTCTCCCTTTTGCCTTCAGTCTTTCCCAGCATCAGGGTCTTTTCCAATAAGTTGGCTCTTCACATCAGATAGCCAAAGTATCAGAACTTCAGCTTCAGCATCAGTCTTTCCAATGAATATTCAGGGTTGATTTCTTTTAGGATTGACTGGTTTGATCTCCTTGCTGTTCAAGGGACTTCAGGAAAAACTATGTTGTTGTTCTTGTTCAGTCACTCAGTCAAGTCCATGGACTGCAGCACCCCAGCCTTCCTTGTCCATCACGAACTCCCAGAGCTTGCTCAAACTCATGTCCATTGAGTTGGTGATGCCATCCAACCATTTCGTCCTCTGTCATCCCCTTCTCCTCCTGCCTTCAATTTTTCCCAATATGAGGGTCTTTTCTAATAAGTCAGTTCAACCTGATCACATGGACCCCAGCATTGTCTAACTCAATGAAATTATGAGCCATGCCATCTAGGGCCACCCAAGATGGACAGGTCATGGTGGAGAGTTCTGACAAAATGTGGTCCACTGCAGAAGGCAATGGCAAACCACTTTAGTATTATTGCCTTGAGAACCCCATGAATAGTATGAAAAGAAATGGTAAGGGAAGTTAAAAATGACAGGGAAAAATCTGGTCAAATTTTAATTCTGCAATGAATATTTCAACTTTGGTGAAGAAAACAGATTAAAGAAAAGTTAAAAGTGGGGACAGGAAGACCAATCAAAGCATTGTAGCTTTAATCCAAGGGTTTCACTCTATAGATCTGATTACTGTAACAGAAACCCAAATAATACAGGTTTGTACAAGATAAAAGTTTTTTCCACTGTCAGGGAATAAGCAATCCAGGACTGGTAGAACAGTTCCAGGACATGGACTGTCAGATGTTGTCCTTATTTGCTCATTCTAAGATAATTCACAAATCCCATATACGCCTTATAGTCTAAGATATAGTAAAATGGAGAAAAGGTTATGTTTCCCTTTAAGTTTATGACCTAGAACTTTCACATCACCTCAGTTTATATCCCATTAGCCAGAATGTAGACACATAATCCCTGCCTATCTGCAAAGATAGCTAGGAAATGAAGTTTATATTCTGTGAGGCCATGTGTCCAGTTAAAAAACAAAGGTTTATTATCATAAACAAAGGGAAGAAAGTAGAATCTTTCTATTATAATATGTAAGAACAAAAGGACCTGATCCCTAAATCCTTCTGTAGGTTCAATGCAATTCCAATCAAAATACCAGTGGTATTCTTCACAAAAATAGAAAAAACAATCCTAAATTTGTATGAAACCACAAAAGACCCCAAATAAACAAAGCAATCATAAGAAAAAAAGAACAAAGTAGAAATATCACACTTCTTGACTTTAAACTGTACTACAAATCTACAGTAATAAAAACAGTAAGGCATTGACACAAAAATAGACATATAGGCCAATGGAAAAGAATTAAGAGACCAGGATTAAATCCTTGCTTATTGGTCAACTAATACTCAATGAGGAAAGAATAGTCTCTTCAATAAATGGTTTTGGGAAAATTGGATATTAGATAAGCACATGTAGAACAAGGAAATTGGACCTTTATCTTGCACCACTACAAAAATTAACTTCAAGTGGATCAAAGTCTTAAATGTAAGATCTGATGCTATAAAACTCCTAGAATAAAACCTAGAGAAGTTCCTTGTCTTGGAAATAATTCTTTTGGTTATGATACCAAAAGTACAAACAACAAAAACTAAAGTCAACAAGTTGGGACTACATCAAACTTAAAAGCTTTTGCACAGCAAAAAAACAAAAACCAGTTAATAAGATTAAAAGGAAATCTATAGAATGGAAGAAAAATTTTACAAACTATTTTTCAGACAGGAAGTTAATATACAAAATATATAAAGAACTCATACAACTCAATAACAAAAAGATAAATAGTCAAATTAAGAAATGGGCAAAATAACTAATTAGACATTTTCCCCAAGTCATCCAAATAACCAACAGCTAAATGAAAAGTTGCTCAAGATCATTAATAATCAGGGAAGTGCAGATCAAAACCACAATTGCCTCACACTCATTTGAATAGTTTCAAGACAAAAGGTAACAAGTTCTGGCAAGGTTGTGGAAAAAAGGGAATTTTATGCAGTTAGTGGGAATGTAATATGGTGCAGCCACTGTGGGAAAAACTGGTGGTTCCTCAAAAAATTAAAAAAAGAACTTCCATATAACAATTCCACTTCTGGGTATTTATCTGAAGGAAACCAAAACATGGATTCTGAAAGATGTATATACGCTCATGTTCATCGCAGCACCATTTACCGCAGTCAAGATACTGAAGCAACCCAAATGGCCATTGGTAAGTGAATGGATAAATAAAATGCCCTACATAAATATAATGAAATATTATTCAACCATAAGAAAGAAGAACATCCTGTCATTTGCAACAACGTGAATGAAACGAGCACATTATAGTAAGAGAAATAACTCAGAGAGAGAAAGACAAGTACTCTGTGATATCACTTATATATGGAATTTTAACAAGCTAAACTTGTAAAACCAGAGGATAAAAAGGTGGCCACCATGGGTTGGGCATAGGAAGACAGGACAGATGCTGTTTAAAGGGTACTAACTTACTACGAGTAGTACATAAGCCCTAAAGTTATAACTCCAGTACACTGAATATAGATAGCAATATTATAATCACCAAACTTGCTAAGATACTAGAATGTAAGTATTCCAACTACTAAAAAGAAAAGATAATTACTTAATGTGATAAAGGTTCTAAGTGTCATACAATAGCAATCATATGACAATACAGAAATGTATCAAATTAGCTTACTTTATCCAAGGACATGGAGAAGGCAATGGCAAGCCACTCCAGTACTCTTGCCTAGAAAATCCCATGGATGGAGGAGCCTGGTAGGCTGCAGTCCGTGGAGTCGCTAAGGGTCGGACACAACTGAGCGACTTCACTTTCACACATTGGAGAAGGAAATGGCAACCCACTCCAGTGTTCTTGCCTGGAGAATCCCAGGGATGGGGGAGCCTGGTGGGCTTCCGTCTATGGGGTCACACAGAGTCGGACACGACTGAAGTGACTTAGCAGCAGCAGCAGCAGCAGCATCCAAGGACAGAAGAGCCTGACGGGCTACGGTCCATAGGGTCGCAAAGAGTCGGACACAACTGGAGCCACTGAGCAAGAATGCACACACACCTTAAATTCACATGATGTCATAAGTCAAATATATTTCAGTTAGAAAAAGAAAAAAATTTGAAAAGAACCTGAAGTAAGGCAGGAACAGTGATAGTGAAGGGAAGTGGACAAATTTGAGAGTTAATTAGGGGGCACAGTTGACTCAGCTGTAGTTTGGCTATAGAAGGAAAGGGACAGGATGGTGCCAGAAATGATACTCAGGTTTCTGACAGGAACCTGGGTGAATGATGGTTACTATAAAAAATTAGGGAAGAAGTAAAGAATTCAGTTTTGCACAAAGGGAGTTTGAAGTGTATACAGGACATTTAGGCAAAAATATTCAATTGTCAATTTTGGAATCCAAAGTATTTATGTGAAAATTTGGTATAGGAAAGAAGATGTTATTTGTGATATGAGAGCAGGAAAAATATATCAACCAAGGGAAAGAAGAAAAGGCTGAGAGCAGTAACCAAATTTTTAAAGAGAAAAGTAGTAAAGGGATACTAAAGAGGTGGATAGGAAGAAAGGACAAAGGAAATAAGAGGAAAATGAGATGTGGCATCTTAAAAGACAAATATGGAGAGCTTTTCAAAAGCCACAATAAAAATTATTCACACTCAGCCATAAAAAAGAAAGAAAATTTGCCCTTTGCAACAACATGGATGGACCAACCTAGAGGGCATTGTGCTTGGTGAAATAAGTTAGATAAATGCTGTATTTTTTCACTTATGAAAAGTAAAAGTGAAAGTCACTCAGTCATGTCCGACTCTTTGCGACCCCATGGACTATATGGAGTCCATGGGATTCTCCAGGCCAGAATACCAGAGTGGATAGTCATTTCCTTCTCCAGGGGATCTTCCCAATCCAGGGATCGAACCCAGGTCTCCCACATTGCAGGCAGATTCTTTACCAGCTGAGCCACAAGGGAAGCCCACGTGGGATCTAAAAATAAAATAAATGGTTAAGTTTAACAAAATAGAAAAAGACATAGATATAGAGGCCGAACTAGTGGGTACCAGTGGGGAGAGGAAAGTAGGGAGGGACAAGACAGGGGTAGGAGAACAGAAAGTACAAACTACTATGTATAAAATAAATAAGCTTCATGGTTGCAATTTACAGCACAGGGAATATAGACAATATTTTATACTATCTTTAAATGGATATAATCTATGAAAATATTAAATCACAATGTTGTACACCAACAATATAATATTGTAAGTCAACTATATATTTCAATAAAAAAATGATAAACTTTTATTTTAAAAGTTATTCAGGAGCATTATTAGAAGAGTTCCCAAGGAAAATAATGAACAAGCTGGAGATTTCCAAGAGATGGTTGAGCGATTACTTGAGGCAGGGAATATAAGTAAAAGCAATAATGGCACCAATTTTATAGCTTTTGGGGAGGATAAAATTAAATAATTCAGAAACTTGGCACATCATAAGTACTCAATAAGTATTAGCTATCCTTGCTGTTTTTATAATTATTAGAAGCATTATTCTGAAAACCACTTAATAACTATGGGTTTTCTACCTCCTGTTTCATGTCCTTTCATCCTCCTCCCCCTCTCCATTTCTCACCGTGTCCTTACCACAATGAATAATGCCTAGCATGATAAGAGCACTGTGAAAAACTTGAACTCTATCAGCAACCCTTTTGGTATGGTCAAGTCAGTGGATCAAAAAAATTCACATATAATGAAATCAACTACGACCTATAAAGACTGACCAAGCAGAGTCCACCCATTTTCAGAGCTTTCCTTTGCTGTATTTTTGTTCTTTCTGCAGTTAGAAATACCTTATTGTGTGTCTCTTTAAATATTTTAAAAGACATCACATTTACCAGAGGACTTCATAGCCTAGTAAAGGACATGGGTAGTGACTGAGACGTTCTTATGCTACCACCTTAGAATTTTTTAAAAATTTTCATTAAAGTTCAGTTTCCTTATTTGTAAAATTGGAATTTTAATAACACAAGAGATAGTAACATCAAAGCATTTTATGAGTGCTTTTGCCTTTTGGAATTCACTGTTCCATTTGAGATGTTTCAAACTTCTAAAGAAAAAAATCCCAAATTCTCTTGAGGTAGAACAAATATAAAGAATAACAATTCTCTTTTCCCAAATGTAGACATAATGCTTAACATTCCATAAGTAATGTTAGATTTCATTGTGCAAATGATGTAACTAATCCTCTATGTTCTTTCTGTATCTGGAAGAGGATGGATAGGAGTTGGGGCGGGGGGTCGGTGTGGGGCTTGTGAAATCTTAGCTTCTGAATGGCTCAGTACCTAAGTTTTTTCTTTATTAAAAAAAATAATTTGTACCAGTGCAATTTCTCCCTTAGTACTTTTGTGGTAAAGAACAGAATGTCTCAAGTAAATAGGATTAGTAAGAGAGAAGATCACCGTAGGCAGGGATGGGTAAAACTGAAAACTGAGAATAAACAGGAGTTAGCCAGAAGAGATGGGCTTCCCTGATAGCTCAGTTGGTAAAGAATCTGCCTGCAATGCAGGAGAACCTGGTTCGATTCCTGGGTTAGGAAGATCCCCTGGAGATGGAAAAGGCTACCCACTCCAGTATTCTGGCTTGGAGAATTCCTTGCACTGTATAGTCCATGGGGTTGCAAAAGAGTCAGACAAGACTGAGCGACTTTCATTAATTCAGCCTGAAGAGATTAGATGATGAGGCTAATAGAAAAGAAAGCTGAGTGGAGCAATAGCTAGAGATATCTTCCTGATACACTGTTTTAACCTGCACTGGGCAGTATAGTATCCACCAGTCCTAAATGACATTGAGCATGTGAAATGTGACTAGTCTAAATTGAGATGTGCTATACATGTAAAATTACATTGGATTTCAAAGGTTTAGTACGAATAAAAGATTTTAAATTTTGTCATTAGTAATTTTTATGTAGATTACATGTTGAAATGATATGTTCGATACATGGGACTAAATATTATATATTCAGTTCAGTACAGTTGCTCAGTAGTGTCCGACTCTTAGTGACCCCATGGAATGCAGCATGCCAGGTCTCCCTGTCCATCACTAACTCCAGGAGTTTACTCAAACTCTTGTCCATTGAGTCAGTGATGCCATTCAACCATCTCATCCTCTGTTGTCCCCTTCTCCTCTTGCTTTCAATCTTTCCCAGCATCAGGGTCTTTTCAAATGGGTCAGCTGTTCGCATCAGGTAGCCAAAGTATTGGAGTTTCAGCTTCAACATCAGTCTTTCCAATGTATATTCTGGACTGATTTCCTTCAGGATGGACTTGTTGGATCCCCTTGCAGTCCAATGGACTCTCAAGAGTCTTCTCCAACACTTTAGTTCAAAAATATCAATGCTTCAGTGCTCAGCTTTCCTTATAGTCCAACTCTCACATCCATACCTGACTACCGGAAAAACCACAGCCTTGACTAGATGAAACTTTGTTGGCAAAGTAATGTCTCTGCTTTTCAATATGCTGTCTAGGTTGGTCATAACTTTCCCTCCAAGGAGTAAGCGTCTTTTTATTTCATGGCTGCAGTCATCATCTGCAGTGATTTTTGGAGCCCCCCAAAATAAAGTCTGCCACTGTTTCCACTATTTCTCCATCTACTTGCCATGAAGTAATGGGACCGGATGCCATGATCTTTGTTTTCTGAATGTTGAGTTTTAAGCCAACTTTTTCACTCTCCTCTTTGACTTTCATCAAAAGGCTCTTTAGTTCTTCTTCACTTTCTGCCATAAGGGTGGTGTCATCTGCATACCTGAGGTTACTGATGTTTCTCCCAGCAATCTTGATTCCAGCTTGTGCTTCATCCAGCAAGGCATTTCTCATGATGTGCTCTGCATATAAGTTAAATAAGCAGGGTGACAATATACAGCCTTGACTTACTCCTTTTCCTATTTGAAACCAGTCTGTTGAAAAAGATCCCATGCATGTACTGCTACATTCCGTGCCCCCAACCCTGCAGCAGACCACAAGCGACCCACGCCTTCACCAGAGACTCCTGGACACCCACAGTCAAGTCTGGGACAGTCTCCTGTGGGGTCACTGTTCCTTTCTCCTGGGTCCTGGTGCACAAGGTTCTGTTGTGCCCTCCAAGAGTCTATTTCCCAGTCCTTTGTAAGTTCTGGCAGCTCTATGGTGGGGTTAATGGCAACCTCCTCCAAGAGGACTTATGCCATACTCTCACCAGAGCCCCTGTCCCCACAGCAGATCACTGCCGACCTGTACCTCCACAGGAGATGCTCAAACACAGTTCTATCTGAATCTCTGAGGAGTCCCTGGGTCCTGGTTCACACAAGGTTTCTTTGAGCCCTCTAAGCATCTCTGGTGGAAATGGGGTTTGATTCTAAATGCAAATTCACCCCTCCTACCGTCTTACGATCAATAACCTCAGATATGCAGATGACACCACCCTTATGGCAGAAAGTGAAGAGGAAATAAAAAGTCTCTTGATGAAAGTGAAAGAACAGAGTGAAAAAGTTGGCTTAAAGCTCAACATTCAGAAAACTAAGATCATGGCATCTGGTCCCATCACTTCATGGGAAATAGATGGGGAAACAGTGGAAACAGTGTCAGACTTTATTTTTTTGGGCTCCAAATTCACTGCAGATGGTGATTGCAGCCATGAAATTAAAAGATACTTACTCCTTGGAAGGAAAGTTATGACCAACCTAGATAGCGTATTAAAAAGCAGAGACATCACTTTGCCAGCAAAGGTCCGTCTAGTCAAGGCTATGGTTTTTCCAGTGGTCATGTGTGGATGTGAGAGTTGGACTGTGAAGAAAGCTGATCTTCGAAGAATTGATGCTTTTGAACTGTGGTGCTGGAGGATTCTTGAGAGTCCCTTGGACTGCAAGGAGATCCAGTCAGTCCATTCTAAAGATCAATCCTGGGTGTTCATTGGAAGGACTGATGTTAAAGCTGAAACTCCAATACTCTGGCCACCTCATGCGAAGAGTTGACTCATTGGAAAAGACTCTGATGCTGGGAGGGATTGGGGGTGGGAGGAGAAGGGGACGACAGAGAATGAGATGGATGGATGGTATCACTGACTCGATGGACATGAGTTTGAGTGAACTCCGGGAGCTGGTGATGGACAGGGAGGCCTGGCGTGCTGTGATTCATGGGGTCACAAAGAGTCGGACACGACTGAGCGACTGAACTGAACTGAACTGAACCGTCTTACTGGGGCTTCTCCTTTGCTCTTGGGCGTGGGATATCTCCTCAAAGCCGCTCCAGTGCCTACAGTCTTACTGGGGTTTCTCTGATCTTGGATTTGGGGTATCTCCACACAGTCGGTCCAGCGAAGCGCAGCCGCAGCTCCTGACCTTGGACGTGGGGTATCTCATCACGGCGGCTGCTCTTGTAATCTTATAATACTCACGCTGCCTGAACCTCTGCCTCCACCACAATCGAAGACGCCGCAGCCGCAATAATCCGAGCCGTTTTCCATTCAGTCGCCTCAGCCGCTGGCGAGAGCTTTGGCGGAGTCCGCGGCCAGCCAAGCACAGACGTCAAATAATATATATTACGAAAATTAATTTCAGGTGTCTCTTTTTCCTTATTTATATAGCTAATAGAATATTTTATTTTAAATTACATATGTGGTTCACATTTGTGGCTTTCACTGTGTTTATACTGAACAGCGTTGGTTTGAGCAGTAGGATCCAGCCATGCATAAATTACATTAACTCTGGATTAACACAGGAGAAGGCACTGGCAAGCCACTCCAGTACTCTTGCCTAGAAAATCCCGTGGATGGAGGAGCCTGGTAGGCTGCAGTTCGTGGGGTCGCTAAGGGTTGGACACGACTGAGCGAGTTCACTTCCACTTTTCACTTTCACACATTGGAGAAGGAAATGGCAACCCACTCCAGTGTTCTTGCCTGGAGAATCCCAGGGACAGGGGAGCCTGGTAGGCTTCCGTCTATGGGGTCACACAGAGTCGGACACGACTGAAGTGACTTAGCAGCAGCAGCAGCAGCAGCAGCAGCTGGATTAACACGTCAGTAAATTCTTATTTTTGTTTAAGCCATTTTGAGTTGAGTTTCTGATCCTTGTCACTAAATGATTCTAATTAGTATATTTGCTAAAATAAAAAAAAATAGTTCATCAAATAAGTTGTTTACCATACTGGGAAACTGGAGAAGACACTAGAGACATAGCAGTCTAAAAACCTGATTTCCTGGGAATTCAATAATAAAGCATTTTGTTAAGGCAGTATTGCTCAAGAGTTCAGTTCAGTTCAGTTCAGTCACTCAGTAGTGTCCGACTCTTTGCGACCCTGTGAATCATAGCACGCCAGGCCTCCCTGTCCATCACCAACTCCCAGAGTTCACTCAAACTCATGTCCATCGAGTAGGTGATGCCATCCACCTATCTCATTCTCTGTCGTCCCTGTCTCCTCCCACCCCCAATCCCTCCTAGCATCAGACTTTTTTCCAGTGAGTCAACTCGTCACATGAGGTGGCCAAAGTATTGGAGTTTCAGCTTTAGCATCAGTCCTTCCAATGAACACCCAGGATTGATCTCCTCTAGAATTTCATTATGGCAAGAATCAATCTAGTTATTAAAGTATCCCTGGTTGTTTAGTTTGACCAGATACAAATTTTTAGTCATTTATATTTTATGTATTTTTAAGGCTTACATTGTGGGTGAGCATTCCAGTCCAAAAGAACTCTATCTCTGCTTAGGTTGGTTCTTCATATGAACCCTCTATAGACAAAGGCTGATGCATCGAGCTCTTACAATCTACAAAAATGTCATTAGCAAAAAAAGAATTGTTTTTGTTTTCATTCTTTATTTCTAGTTTTATTTGTGTTGTTGCTGATGGGTAGTTTTTTGTTTTAGAATGATATAAACTACAAAAGCACTAACAGGCACAATGAAGAGTTTTACCTGTTTTATACATTTAAAAAAATCTGTTTGTAGAGAAAATATTCTAGATATAAACTTCTAGATAGCAAAGAAAGTACAAGGCGAGTATCCTCATAACAAATAGCATAATCTAAATTAAATCAAGTCACATTATTTTCCAGTAGAGTTATAGCTTGCGAATTCATGTAGAAGTTTTTAATTTATTTGAGCTAAACAAGAAAATCTCTAAACCCAGTGAACCTTGGAAAACATGTATCAGAAGTATAATAGAAACATAGCTGGGTTCTTTTCATAAATCTATTATCCAGCCACAAAACATTCCACACCTTTGCCAATGATGAATTGAAATCAGCAGAGATGGGCTGAGATGACAAAATTGTGTGCAGGAAGATGCCTATGGGGGGAAAAAACAGATATCTTATGTTGACTCACAGACAATCGCATACATGGAACATTAACTTTAAGAATGAGGGGACACAAAATGTCTACAAAAGTAGGATTTTTGATTTGTTTTTTGCCAGCATATCTCTCATCATGCCTGGCTTCAAAGAAGACCTTAGGGCTAAGTCAAGTTTTCCTCTATGATAACCAAAAGAGATTAATAAACTGAAAGTAATCATTTTCACACCAACTGTCCTCGTTATTATATCCCTTAATTTCAAGGAATTTATTGAGTGAACAAATTATTTTAAAATATGTAGTGTTTCATATGAGAAGTATATTTTTTATCTAAGTGATAAAGATGTTTTAAATTAAAAATTTTAAATGTTTAAAAATTAAGTTTAATGTTATCTTTTTACAGAGTCATATTCATGAAAGCAGAAATACTTTTTTAACTCTCCCAATGCTGGATACCCCAAATCAACAGCTACTGCTACTGCTGTTACCAGTTACTGTTATTAAATCTCAGGGATTGTGCTTGGTATTTTACATAAGGTTTGTTTGTTTTGCTTGTTTTTTACTTTTGCTGCACCATAAAGTTGCAGGATCTCAGTTCCCTGACCAGAGTCTGAATCTGGGCCAAGGCACTGAAAACTGGGAATCCTAACCAATAGGCCCCTAGGGAGCTCCCTACATAAGTTATCTTTCATCCTTGCAACATTATAGACCACATTATCACCATATTATCATGTTTAGCACTAAAAAAGAAAAGTGATTCTCTGAGGCTAGGTGGCATAACCAAGGCCCCATAGCCAGGACTCAAAACCCAGATCTAATGTCAGACTTTGGGCTGTTTCCACTGTTTCAAGTTTTTCTTTATTTAGTTGTTGGGACAAACTTTACTGAATTTGAAGGGCTAATAATTGGCCCTTTTTCCTCACTTGATTTCTGAATCAATGGGAAAATAAGTCATGAGTAATTCATGTGGGAGCCAAAAGAAATCACCTTTGTTACAAATGACTGTTACATTGGAGGGCTGATGTCTGAGCAAGTGGGCTTCTTAATACTGTTGCTGTCCAATTGTTAAGTCATGTCTGATCTTTGTGACCCCATGGACTGCAGCATGCCAGGCTCCTCTGTCCTTCATTATCTCCAGGAGTTTGCTCACATGCATGTCCATTGAGTCCGTGATACTGTCTAACGAAATCATCCTCCTGAGTTTAGCATTATTCAGACATATGTCCCTAGTTGGAGGCAGTGTTGAAACTGGGCAGACCCCTCCATTAGCCCCAGCATGGGTGGTGCCTGTTCCCAGAAAAGGAGCAGAGAAATAAACAGGTACTCTCTCTCTCTCTCTTTAACTGTATCCCAAAAAGAAGAAGCTGAGCTGTTCATGCTCCACTTGTCTTTTCAAATATTACCCCCAAGGTGGAGTGAGCACAGGGTTGGCAGAAGATCACAAGCTCTACTCATATACATGCTAATGGGCTCCTGTCGAATGGAAAAAAACATCAGAAGCAGGGAAATGTATCTTCAATAACACTAATAGCATATTCACAGGTTAAATACATCTATTTGTCTATCTAGAAGGTCCCAATTGATTGATTTATAGCTCTTTCTAATAATCTTGATAAAAATTTATTTTTACCATTGCCTTATAAAGTACAAGAAATTACCTTGCCTATATTCAGAGTTTTAATAGTATCATCACTTTATCATTACGAAGCAATTATTCTAAGCACCTACCTGTATGTAACCTTGGGATAGGTACTTTAATCTGCCATTTTACCACTGCTATGATTTCAACAGAGGACATTTATTTTAACAGATTATGAAACATGAGAGTATAGATGAGCTCAACGTTAATGAAAGCTCCCAAAGGCCTTTATCTATCTTATTCAGCACTGCTCCCAAGCTTAGTGCATGGCACATAAATGGTCTCAATAAATATTTGTTGAATATATGAACATGCGTCCTAAAAAATCCCACATTTATTTAGATGATCCGTAATGAACTTAGTATTTATTGTTGTTGTTTAGTTGCTGGAAGTCATGTCTGACTCTTTTGCCACTTCATAAACTGTAGCCCGCCAGGCTCCTCTGTCCTTGGGATTTCCCAGGCAAGAATACTGGAATGAGCTGTATTTTCTGCTCCAAGGAATCTTTCTGACCCAGGGATCGAGCCCACGTCTCCTGCTTTGGCAAGTGGATTCTTTAGTCTTCTTGGAGAAGACTAAAGTCTGCAGCTTTCTAAATCAATCATGATACCAGTATTTCTCAGCACATGTCTTGCTCAGCATAGATAAGGAATTTTTAGGTCCATAATGGCTCAGATCAAGACTATAGGCAAAACTCAAAGTGAATATAGTTTGCTGATTCTCATTTACATTCATATCTGCTTCTTCATCTCTGCTCCTCCAAGGATCTATGCTATTCCCTGGACCAAACCGTCCTTCTGGTTTGTCTTCTCCATAGCACCATGTTAAGTATACATCTGTCTTCCTTCCTACTTCTATTACTCCATGACATTAGATAGAATTGTAGATTTGTAGGAGTGTGTTCTAGCTAGTTTCAGCAGAAAAGAAACTGATTAAAGGACATTAACTAATTCACAGAATCTCATGAAAGATGGGAGAACCAGGCCCGGAAGAACAGTGTCCAGCTCACATGGCAGAACACTACCAGGGAAACCTCACAGCCGCTACCACTGACTCTAATGTGGGACAAGGACCTTTCCAGTAGAATCTCTGCTACCGTTCCTTGGGAATCTTAACACCCCTGCCTCACTCTTGCTAGACTGGATACTACTTGCTTTCTTACCTCTCTAGCTTCCCTTTCAAGTTTGTTAGTTGCTCAGCTAGTCTGCTCTGGCTATGGAATTCTCCAGGCAAGAATACTGGTGTGGGTAGCCATTCCTTTCTCTAGGGGATCTTCCCAACCCAGGGGTTGAACCTGGGCCTCTGGCATTGCAGGAGGATTCTTTACCATCTGAGCCATCAGGGAAACCCAAAGAACTCTGGCACAAATGTATTTGATTCAAGGAAGGCAGAGGAAGTGAGGTTTGACTTCCATTTAATCGGGTAGAGAAATCACCAAATACAAGAGTATTCAGAGGTTCTGGGCAGCAAATAAGAATAATAAAGGTACAGTACTCTGCTCCAGTTAACTTCTCAACCCTTACCAATCTGAGCCAGGTACAGTATTCAGCAGCTTGAAGTAATTCACACATAAGTTTGGATGACTGTTGGTTTCCAACTTTGAGAGTTGGCAATTTAAAACTTACCTTACTAACTCATATAAACCGTCAGTTGTTAAACTACCTGTATGAAAAAATACTTTGAAAAAAGAAAACTTCCGGAGTTCCTTTTATTTCTTCAATCAGTTCACATTATACTGAGCTTACAATGTGCCATATAGTAGGCTAAGTTGAGGAGACCTGGTCCATGCCTGTAGAATTTGATAATCTTATTGGGGATAGAGAAAATTTAATACATAGAAAACAATGCAGTAAATGAAGAAGTATGATTTAATAACTATTTTATTACATATATATGCATATATAAAGCATGCCTAAAATGTATATTCCCTATATGTGTATATATGTAGAAGTGTGTATGTGTTGTTCAGTCACTAAGTCATGTCCGACTTTTTGTGACCCCATGGACTGCAGCATGCCAGGCCTCCCTGTCCCTCACTGTTTCCTGGGGTTTGCCCAAGTTCATGTCCATTGAAGCAGTGATATCATCCAACCATCTCATCCTCTGTCACCCTCTTCTCCTTCATACACATATTAGTATATATATATATATATATATATATTCACACACATATGGGCTTTCTGGGTGGTTCAGCGGTAAAGAATCCACCAGTGCTGCAGAACACGCAGAAGACACTGCGGGTTCAACCACTGGGTCAGGAAGATCCCCTGGAGGAGGGAATGGCAACCCAATCCAGTATTCTTGCCTGAAAAATCCCATGGACAGAGAAGTCTGGCAGGCTACAGCCCATAGAGTCACAAAGAGTTGAACACAACTGAAGGGACTGAGCACACATATACACATACAGAATATTTCTATATTGTGTATATGTATGTCTGTGTGCATGTGTAGATGCCCATACTATGTAGTATCCCCACATATTTTAAGGCAGTCTAGGAAAGTTTCTTGGAGGGCAACTTAATCAGACATAAAAATGAAATAATTTCACAATAAAGATGGGCAGGGTATATGTATTTGAGGAAGACTTTTGCAATTTGATTTTACTGGAGGAAAAACTAGCAGAAAAAAAGAGGTGAAAGATGATATGTCAGAGACATAGGCAGGAGAAAGATGAAGATACACCTTCCTATTTTTTGTTAATAAGCTTAACCTCTTCCCTGAAATTGATGGGAAAATTCAAGTGGGGGAGTGCAAATTGGGTAAAGGTGGTCAAAGGTACAAATATTTAGTTATTAAATAGTAAGTACTGGGGATATATGACATGATGACTATAGTTAACCAAACTATACTGTATATTTGAAAGTTGCTAAGAGAGTAGATCTTAAAAGTTTTCATCACAAGAAAAGAAAAATTGTAACTATGGGTGATGATGTATGTTAACTAAACTTATTGCAGAAATTATTTTGCAATATCATATCATTATGTTGAATACCCTAAACTAATCCAATGTTATATTAACTATATCTCAATAAAAGTTTTAATTAAATAAATAATCAAATAAGGGATAAGATGGTCAAATTTGTATTTTAAGTAAGTTGCTCTGGCAGGTGGATGGAAGATGGATTTGGAAGGGGTCAACACTGGAAACCTGGAGACTGTAGATTATTGGCAGTCATCTAGTCAAAAAGTTTCAAGGGCCTGAGCTAGTGATTTTAAAAATAGGAAGGAGGGGACTTGGCTAAAAAATGATGTAAGCTTGGTCTTGAAAAATGACGAGGCATCAACCAGGTAGAGAAGTGAAAGAATATTCTTAGGGAGGTGTAGAGGCAGGGAGGTATGGAAAAGCAAGAACTGTTCTGAGAAGTGGAAAATAAGTCAATGTGACTAGAGCACAGGACCACTACAGGGAATTGTCAAAGTAAAAACAGTGCTGGATGGTAGTTAAAGTAGTAAAATTGTTGTCTAATCCAAGTTCATGTGACTGATGAACACATGGTAAGGCCAAACAAACAAATATGCCAGTGTCTGGAGCAGAGAAAGGCTTACTACAGACTGCCAAGCAAGGAGAATGGGTAGCTCATGCTCGAAAAACCCAAATTCCCCAATAGCTTGGGGGGAAGTTTGCAAAGGTAAGATTTGGGGTTGTTAGAGTCGGGAATCACCCTTCCCTCAAAGGAACAGAGGACACTCACGATAATGCAAGACACACAGCGAGGTTTATTTCCAGCTAGCTGGGGTCCAAGTGTCTGCCCGACGCAGAGGGTTTCAACAAGGACCCCGAGCTCTCAGAGCCAAGGGGTTATATAGCATTTTCAAATCATGATATTTCTAAATTACCTAACTCACAGGAATTTTCTTTACACACACACACACACACAGCTGTGCCTATCTCTCTCCTGGGGTCTTAAGGAGATAAGTTTATCAGACCTGTTTACCTAATTTTCAGTGTCAAAGCCGCCCACATTCTTGGTGTTTAAGATTAACTTGCCTTCCTGGTACTTAAGATTAACTTGTCTTCCAGGTTTTATCTAGTTCTTCTTCCCTCAAGTCATGTACTCAGTAAAAATGGTTTTTCCGGCCTCTAAGATGGCCGTTCTTATGCTAACCTGTTCTTACAGGGTGAGGGCTGAAAGGTATGTGACTTTCTTCTGCTTGGTTGGTGGTGAGGTAACAGGTGACATTTTGGGAATGTCAATCTTCTGGTTCCAACCAGTCTGGGGTCTATGTGCTTGTGGTCAGCATGCAGTCACCATGCTCCATCTCAGTTCAGTTCAGTTCAGTTCAGTCGCTCAGTCGTGTCCGACTCTCCGCGACCCCATGAATCACAGCACGCCAGGCCTCCCTGTCCATCACCAACTCCCGGAGTACACTCAAACTCATGTCCACAGAGTCGGTGATGCCATCCAGCCATCTCATTCTCCGTCGTCCCCTTCTCCTCCCGCCCCCAACCTTTCCCAGCATCAGAGTCTTTTCCAGTGAGTCAACTCGTCTCATGAGGTGGCCAAAGTATTGGAGTTTCAGCTTTAGCATCAGTCCCTCCAATGAACATCCAGGATTGATCTCCTTTAGAATGGACTGGTTGGATCTCCTTGCAGTATAAGGGACTCTCAAGAGTCTTCTCCAACACCACAGTTCAAAAGCATCGATTCTTCGGCGATCAGCTTCTAGGGGGCCTTAATTTCATTAGACCAACTCAAAGATATGTATGAGATTGTTATCTGTTTCCTATCAGGGAAATAGGAGTCCTGTGACTCTCTTGTCCTGTGAACTGCTTGAGCTTGCTCTTTGAAACTTGGGGAAGGCCTAGGAGAATAAAGTCTTCTTTTTCTTGTAAAAATAAGAAACAGAGGACACAGAAGGACTTTTGTAAACTGTGAGGGCCTTGCAGGGTCCTGCTCTGTTTCAAAAGTAGATTTTATTCAGGAACTACTAGGGGAAAGGGGACCTAAAGATAGAACTGGGCTCCATTTGGAATATGAGGAAAAGTGGGGATTTACAGCCAAGGAATGGGGTGAGGATATGAGCGGGAGGGTGTCAATCCGTGGGTAGAAAATTACTGAGGGGGTAGGATAACTCTTGCTGAACTGACCTAACAGTATTCTTGCTGAAAGTAGGACAGTAGTGATTAGATATTACCTGGTAGATGGTGGAGGATGACAAATTTGACCATATTTTAAGGGTGATCAGCTATCAAGGCTGGGGGATTCTCATGAAACTGATGTAGCAGATTCCTTTTTTTTTTTTTTTGCTGAGCCACATGGCTTGTGGGACCTTAGTTCCCTGACCAGGCATCAAACTCAGGTCCCAAACCTGGGCCCCAGCAGTGAAAGGACCAAGTTCTAACCACTGGACTGCCAGGGAATTCCCAGAGGTAGCAATATCCTTGATAAAAATAGGTGGTGTGAATCCAACAAAACTGGACCCTGAAGCCCAAGGTCAAGGCCTAGTTGAGAAGAGGGCTTAGAGGAGCCTAACTGAAGTTTGGTTAAGGACAGAGTCTTTGTCAGGCTGAGGCTGACAAAGCTGTTTGACAAAGCATAGAATCAAAATCCGATTCTATGCCATGCTGAGGAGTTTGGTCTCCTTGGCAGCTTTTGCTTGTAAATTATCCACACCTACCTTTTCCTTCTTTGTAAGAAAGAGGCTCTGAACTTCATAAGGTGCAATAAAATCAAGCAGTCATTAACAGGAGGGCCATGAGCCCTCCAGAAATACTCAGAACCCTAATCAAGAACACACACTGGGAGGACCTATTGCTTTTTTGTGAACTGCCTTTCAATCCTGCAAAACTCATGGCCTAAATTACCTCTGAGTGTTATCTGAACACAGACTGTCCCTGAAGTCCCTAATTTCTTTACACTGACTGTGGCTTTAGTGAGTCTATTGTTGGAAAAGGAAGCATTTGTGCCTCAAGTACAGGAAATCACTAAACAATTAACTTCCAGGGACTTGTGCAGCATGGGTCAAATGCCTCAGTGTGATTGTCTTTGTTTCTTGTCAGGCTATTGAGGAAACATTTTACAGGCCAGAATCTTGGCTTCAGTGTGTTGTTTTGAGTCAATGGAGTCAGCTGTGAGACCTCAAACAGTGATAACTATGTATAGAAAAATGTGAACCTAGCAGTCAGAGGTCTGCCACAGAAAAAGGAAGTTTTCAGAGGGGCAGAGAGTTTTCTCAAAATACATTGTAGTTTGGATATTCAGAGGTGGGAAGGGCCAATTATACAGACCAGAGAGAAGCTATTGTGGGACGCAAGGGAAAGGAAAATAGTTATTATATTTTTTGGTACGAGAACACCCATCCCTTGCAGGCAGAAAAGTTGGTGTGTGTTTCACACAAGGCCAGCCTTATTGGTAGGCAGAGACAATTGAGGAGCACTAGATAGGCTTCTCTGACAAACACCGAGTTCCTAACAGTGTGTTGAGTATATTTATTTATACACCATTTTCTACAAAATATTTGAGAAAGTTTTTAAAGGCACATATAATAAAGTGCTTGCTAAGTTGTTTCAGTAGTGTCTGACTCTTTGCAACTCCATAGTCTATAGCCCACCAGGCTCCTCTGTCCATGGGATTCTCTAGGCAAGAATACTGGAGTGAGTTTTCATGCCCTCCTCCTGGGGATCTTCCTGACCCAGGGATCCAATCTGCATCTCTTATTGCTTTAGCAGGTGAGTTATTTACCACTAGTGCCACCTCGGAAGCGATATAACAAAGTGGAAAAGTGAAAATCTCTCTGTCGCGCCTGACCCTTTGTGACCACATGGACTATATAGTCCATGGAATTCACCAGGCCAGAATACTGGAGTGGGTAGCTGTTCCCTACTTCAGAGGATCTTCTCAACCCGGGGATGGAAGCCAGGTCTCCTGCATTACAGGCAGATTCTTTACCAGCTGAGTCATCAGGGAAGCCCATGAATATTGGAGTGGGTAGCCTGTTCCTTCTCCAGCAGATTGTCCTGACCTTAGTAAATAATAAATAAAAGAAGAAAAAGGGAGAAAATGAAGACTAAGAAAAGAAAAATGTTAGAAGAATTATCTTGTCAGAGACTCCGAAACAGAGGACTGAGCTCAACCATGTCCAGGTTCATGATGAAAGTAAGAGCTAATGCATAAATAATATTTTAAAGAAAAAGAAACGTGAAAGTGAAGTTGGTCAGTTGTGTCCAACTCTTTGCAACCCCATGGACTGTAGCCTACCAGGCTCTTCCGTCCATGGGATTTTCCAGGCAAGAATTCTGGAATGGGTTGCCATTTCCTTCTCTAGGAGATCTTCCCATTGAACCCGGGTCTCCTGCATTGTAGGCAGACGCTTTACCATCTGAGCCACTAGGGGAGTCCATAAAGTAATATTTTAAGTCCTTAATAAATGAGTGATATTTTATGTCACTCAGTTTGTGGTAATATTGGTTCACAGCAATAGATAACTAATAAAACTAAGGTGTGGGGAATATCATATTTTGAAATTTTTCTCATGTAAGTCCTTTGTTTTCTCACCTATCAGGGTTGCTAGTTCAATCAAAGTTACTTTTAGAGGGCCCTGCTCATCCTTCATGAAATGACCCTAAGCCTTTTCTAATTCAGGGAAACTGATATGGAGAGGAGGTGTATAGAGAATTCTCAATCCATTGATTTTATGCTGAAATGCACATTGTCTAAATCTATCCATCTATTTACCTATCTATCATCTATTTTAAGGTGACTACCTCTGCTGAAAAGAACATCTACTCTGTGTCAAATTTGGCAACTGATGACTTCACTACTACAGAAAAATATCTACTTCTGCTTTATTGACTATGCTAAAGCCTTTGACTGTGTGGAACATAACAAACTAGAAAATTCTTAAAGAGATGGGAATACCAGACCATCTGACCTGCCTCCTGAGAAGTCTGTATGCAGCTCAAGAAGCAACAGTTAGAACTGGACATGGAACAATGGACTGGTTCCAAATTGGTAAAGGAGTACGTCAAGGCTGTATATTGTTACACCACTTATTTAACTTATATGCAGAGTACATTGTGCGAAATACCGGGCTGGATAAAGCACAAATTGGAATCAAGATTGCTGGGAGAAATATCAATAACTTCAGACATGCAGATGACAGCATCCTTATGGCAGAAAGTGAAGAGGCACAAAAGAGACTCTTGGTGAAAATGAAAGAGGAGAGTGAAAAAGTTGGTTTAAAACTCAACATTCAAAAAACGAAGATCATGGCATCCAGTCCCATCGCTTCATGGCAAATAGAAGAGGAAACAATGGAAACAGTGACAGACTATCTTCTTGGGTTCTAAAATCATTGCAGATGATGAATGAGGCCATGAAATTAAGATTCTTGCTCCTTGGAAGAAAAGTCATGACCAACCTAGATAGCATAGTAAAAAGCAGAGACATTACTTTGCCGACAAAGGTCTGACTAGTCAAAGCTATTTTTTTCCCAGTAGTCATGTATGGATGTGAGAGTTGGACCATAAAGAAAGCTTAGCGCCAAAGAATCGATGCTTTTGAACTGTGGTGTTGGAGAAGACTCTTGAGAGTCTCTTGGATTGCAGGGAGACCTAACCAGTCAGTCTTAGGAGATATCAACCCTGAATATTCATTGGAAGGAATGATGTTGAAGCTGAAACTCCAATACTTTGGCCACCTGATGCGAAGAACTGACTCATTTGAAAAGACCCTGATGCTGGGAAAGATTGAAGGCAGGAGGAGAAGGGGACGACAAAGGATGAGATGGTTGGATGGCATCATCGACTTGATGGACATGAGTTTGAGCAAGCTCTGGGAGTTGGTGATGGACAGGGAAGGCTGGGGTGCTGCAGTCCATGGGGTAACAAAGAGTCGGACACTACTGAGGGACTGAACTGAACTGAACTTCATGACAGAGAAATGTTTATACCTTAGTATTTAGTCCCCAGGTACACATAAAGCCGTGCCGTCAAAATTCCTGTAACTTCCAGGCAACTGTGAGGAAGCAGAGTGCCCAACCCCACAGCCAAAGGGCAAGCACTCTGCATCTGCCTACTCTGGATAATTCATCTCTTCTCTAAACGCCGGAAGCTCTTTCTCTTTATGTCAGTCTAACAACAAGCCTCCAATAATCTAGATTTCAAAAACAAACATTATTCTTTTAGCTAGGTGAAGGAAGCCAAGATCTTACCAAACAGAACACAAAGTCCTGTCTACTCTCCCTTCTCCCACCCCCACAGTCCTTCCAGAAAAGGAGAGAATGTAATGTCTCATTCCTTTGTGATGATTCTACAGAAACTAGAAGTTGTTTCGTTTGTCATTTAGGTTGTTAACCACCCAGTCTATTGGGCAAGATGAAAACACACATTCAATTGTTCAGTTCTCAGTATTGTAAATGAGTCTATTTCCTCAAGCAAAACAGTACCCAAGCTTCACATTTTACAGGGGACTTTTCCCAATAAGAAATAAGAGGATAGCAGTACTAACATTTGCAGATTCTCATCAACTTAATGTCTGGATGTTGGTGAAATCCTTATGCAGTGACCCTGGGCTGGGTTCAGTTAGGGTATAGGGTATAGAACTCCATTACATCTGAGTAATGAGATGATTGAATGTGTGGTAGAAACCATATTGCAGAGGGACATGTAGGCACCATAAAGGAGATAGATTAAAACTGGATCAAATATACACAAGCCTAAAAAAAAAAAGCTGTATTACTTACCGCCATAGTCTTGACTGCTATGGCTTTTGATGCTTTTTTTATGTTTTTTACTTTGAAATTCACTAGACAACATTCTAAACTATTTATATAACCAAATCTGGGTTCTTCCAAAGAAATATGAATTTAGTTTTTCACCAGTTCAA
Source organism: Moschus berezovskii (assembly GCF_049115385.1). Lineage (NCBI taxonomy): Eukaryota > Metazoa > Chordata > Mammalia > Artiodactyla > Moschidae > Moschus > Moschus berezovskii. Next base: position 38,536,743 of record NC_142463.1, read on the forward strand.
AATATTTTTTCTTTCTCTTTTTCCACTATCTCTGATATTGCTGTATTATTCCTCCCACTTAAAAGCCAAGAAAGACAATCCAACTATTTCCTCCTCCAGCATACTTACAGGAAAGAATAGAAACAATTCTATCAACTCCAGCTGGGGCAGCACAAATGCCAGAAAGCTTTTCTTAGATTTTTTTTTAGTCCTTCGTGACTCTCACTGTAGGTGCTTTCCAACAATTCAGTTTTCTTTTTCTTGAATTCTGTTCTTGCTACAGAAACCCTCAGATGTCTAACACTAGTGGCATTTAGTAATCTTTGCCAAGTTTAATTCCAATTCTGTGACTTGGAAGGTTTCAGTGACCCTGGAAGAATGTTTTGTAAAGCTCCTTGTTTTGTGCAATAGAAATTTGCTCAGGAAGTGTGAGTCAGGCCCCGCCCCCTCCCTCACAGCAGAATAGATTTATTCCCTTTTTTTTTCAGGCTAAGAACTGAAGACAAATCAAAAAGTATGACCATTACCCTTGCTCCTACGCCAGTACAAGTTAAATCTGCAGCATTGCAAGAAGCAGTGTTTACCTAAGGGAAGTATATGTATCTCTGATAATACTCAAGGTCATTTTAGGTGGTAAGCAGGCAAATTTTTTATTTTAATAATTATGTATTCATTTTAGGGTGTATTAGAAAAGTATAACAACATTAATCCATCATTTCATGGATATTATTATTTCCCATTAGGCTAATAATGAAAGAAGGTTCAATGAAAATATGAAGTAAATGATCATATGATTGGCATGCATATCCTAAAAGTGGAACGTGAAAAATGGTATATGAACAGCTGATGTTTAAACATCATCCAATTAAAATATACTCAAAATAGTCTTAAGACAAAACTGTTTTGAATCCCAGCACTGTTACTCTGTAGCTGTGAGCTTGGTAAGTTTGCAAATTTTGCTGAACCTCAGTGTCTTCATTTTGTAACGTAAGGATGCTTTCTACCTTACAGAGTTGTTGAGAGGAACCAAGCTACTGGATTTAAGTGTATTTTTATAAGCATGGTGTGTGCTTATTAAATGGTAGACATTGTATCTGATTCCTCTCCACTCTGTTTATTGTTGTTTATCTTAAGTAAAAATCTTGTAGCCACAAAGTAAGTAATCAGCATTCCTGTTCAACATTAGTGTCAGAAAATACTGGCACCCTTGAGAAATAGGAAATCTAATGAATAGGGCACTGTTTCGAGAATCAGGAGATCTGGCTTTCACCCTGGACTTACTGCAGCAAGTGACTTAACTTACAAAGAGACCATGAAAACAAACCTTATGCCTGAATAAATAAACCATCTCAACTCTTTCCTTGATGTGTTGGATTGTCATGAGGTTGTTTTCAGAATTAGGAGACCGTGACTCAAGTTCAGTTCAGGTCAGCAAGCATTTTTTTTTCTTAGCACGCAGTCTGTGTCAAGCACTGTGCGTTCTCAGATATAAAAATAAACAAGGCAAACTCCCTGAGCTTTCATTCACTCATTCAGTAAATGTTTACGGAGTACCTAGTAGGTAATAAAAACCTTACAAGAGTTGGGAAGTCAAAGAAAAACAGTTACTGCCCTCATGGAAATTATTTGGACATTATAGAGTGATGTATTACTAATTGTTTAAGAATTAGCTCTATAATAAAGAAATTAAAAAGGTAGGTAAAGAGCCTTCCCTGGTGGTCTGGTGGTTAAGATTTTGCACTCCCAGTGCAGGGGGTGCAGGTTCGATCCCTGGTCAGGGAACTAGATCCCATATGCCAGAACTATGAGTATGCATGCCTCAAAAAGAGATCACACATCTAGTGCAGCCAAATCAATAAATATTTTAAAAAGGTATGTGCATGTGTGTATTAAATTTTGTTAAGACAAAGAATGCGTAGTGCACAATTTTTAAATAATATATATATCTTTTTGTAGAGTCATTATAGCAAATTGATTCTCACAGAATGATTTTGTAGATTTTTGCAAAATTCTTTTATGCAGGGCCAACCTATGATTGCAATTGGCAAATGAGTGTGGTTCTACCTGAATGTTGGTTAATATTTTCACTTAAGCTGACAAGATAAAAGTGAAACAAGAAAGAGAAATGTCAAAACTTCATTTGTTTGTCAAAACTGATTGCCTTGATCAATGAGATAATAGTTTTCAAATATTTTTGAAAGACTATATCCTCAATTATTTTGTACTGTTCACAATCTAACCATTACAGAGACATTACAGATGCAATCTAACCATTGCAGACATTATATACAATCTAACCATTATGACACACTTTTAAATTTAATTTTATTACAGCATACTTTTAATTTAAGTTTAATTAATTATTACTATTTTCTCTATCACTTTCTTAAGTTTAGACAATGAAAATAACAACATAAATTCCTTATTTGTATCATTTTCTGATTTCTATGATATAAATACTCCCACTATGACTTTTAAGCTACTAATATAACTTTACTGAATATGGAGTTGGGAAGCATTACTGCATGCATGTGTACACAGTTGTGTCTTCCTGACCCAGGATTGAACCTGCATTTCCTGAATCTCCTGCATTGGCAGGCAGATTCTTAACCACTAAGCCACCTGAGAAGCACATCATTACAATAGATGTAAATAATGTGAAGTGAAGTCACTCAGTCGTGTCCGACTCTTTGTGACCCCATTGACTGTAGCCTACCAGGCTCCTCTGTCCATGGAATTTTCCAGGCAAGAGTACTGTAGTAGGTTGCCATTTCCTTCTCCAGGGGATCTTCCCGACCCAGGACTCGAACCCGGGTCTCCCACATTGTAGGCAGATGCTTTACCGTCTGAGCCACCAAGAACACAGATAATAAAAATTCACTAAAATCATGAGGAACTGATAAATTTTGAGTATTATATTTTTTAGTATAAATTATTTAATTGTAAGTTGTAACCTACAAGAAACATTGTAAGTTTATTTAATTTTTAGTAATGATTAACAACTGGCTCACAAATTCCTGAACATAAAACATCTATTCTTGCGAGCCAGTATGAACTAGCTCCAGTACTGTTGGAGATGTTATAATATCTTGAAATATTAACACTTGTGCTTTTTTTCCTATGTTTTCTTGTAGCTGATTATTTCCCTGTAACTCAGAGGTAGCCGTGCTGCCTTGAGATGAAGCATGAAAATCATAGTGCGAAAGAGACAAAGGTTTTGGCTGTATATGTTAGATTGAACACATGTATTCGCCACAGATTTCTCCTGAAATCCCCATAAGGGCATAAACCAAGAAGGACCAAGAGAATGGGAGAGGAGGCGATACAACAAAATTTGCAGCATGGAAGCAGATGAATAACTCACAGCAAATATCCTAGTCAAGGGAAAGCTCAAAACTAAACTTGCAGAAGGGAAGATGCTAACAAGCTGATTCATGCTGTGAACTTTCAAAAAGCTCAAGAATTGGAAAATAAACTTGGAAGGAAACCCTGAGAAAATAGGATCAAAAAATAAGTTTAAATTTAAAAAGATGGAAAATTAAAAAATATATGAAAATCAAGAACTTCAGAAAGAAAAACACAGAGAAAACAGAGGGGAGGAGATTATCAGTCATAATTCAAGCAAGTTTTCCACAACTAAAAAGACATGACTTTCAAGAGTTAGAGAACTCACTAAGCGCTGGGCACAATAGCTTTAGGAAGACCATATTGAGGCATCTCATGAGAAGTTTTATTTACTAGGGACAAAAAGAAGTTCCTAAACATTTCCAGAGGGAAAAAGAGGCCATAAAGAGCTAGAATTAGGAAGGAAATGTCTCTTACAAAGCTTCATCCAAGAAGACAATGGGGCAATGTCTGCAGAATTACAAGGAAAATGGAGTCAAACCTAAAATTCTACATTCACCCAGACTGTCAAATGTGAGGATAAAGACATTTGCAGATGTTTGTGTTCTTTTTTTTTTTTTTTTTATGGCAGCACCTTGGGCAACTTACCTGATCAGGGATCAAATCCACACCCCCTGCAGTGAAAGTGCAGAATCTTGACTACTGGACCACCAGGGAAGTTACAAATATTTGTGCTCATAAAGATTGTACTTAGTATGTACCTTTTGTTGGGAATTATTGGAGAATGTGGTTCACAAAGCAAGGGAGCAGAACCAGAAAGAAAAATGTAGCATCCAGAAAACAGAGGATCCAGCACAGGAAGGAGAAGGGAATCCTCAGAATAAGCATGAGGGAGATCCAAGAGCAATAACTGCATCATATTTCTAGAGAACAAACTGTTCATTTGGAGGGAGCAGGAAAGCAGAGGGATCCACCAGGGATGTTGCTGTCTAATGAATAAAAATAAAAATAACCTGATGTACTTGAACATCATGAAAGGAAATGTATAATTCTGGAGGAATTTTAGAGGATGAGTCAGTTATAGGAATATAGAAAACTAAGCCAATAATAAAGGTAGTTTTTAATGGCAGAAAATAAGAATTGTACAAGAAAAGAAGTGTAATTGTTTTGCAATGCTTGGTCATTTTGAGTTAATCAAAAGTTATGGATAGTATAATCATATATGTAGAAATGAAGGAGGAGAAGAATGCACGTGAAGTTAGTGCGTGGATGGGCAGTGTTATAAGAGAGCCTAATCTTCACCCTCCATCAGTTCAGTTCAGTTCAGTCGCTCAGTCGTCACCCTCCATAGTAGGAAGCTAAAAGATATGAAACTGAGTAATCTCAAGATAGCAGCAATACAGGGATGTCACTGAGAAAGACAGAAGCAAATACTAGAAGACTATTCAGCTAATATAATGGAAAAAAATGTTGTATTTGAGAAGTGGTACTCAGGGTAGAAAAAGGAACAGTATACAACTTTTTCCCATTATGAGTCTTACGGTATTATTTAACTTTTAGAACTCTGTTCAAAGATAAACTATTGTTTTAAATAAAAGAACAACAAATACCTACTTTATTTTTTTCCAAATAGTCCTTTGAAAAACAAAGGGAATGAAGTGAGGAAAGTGACAGCGGTATATGAGGGGAAACTTCAGCCCTAATGGTTATATAGTTCTGGACCGTGGTAATTAGCATCCCTATTACAAAATAATCATGTGTGTGCTCAGTTGCTCTATTGTGTCTGACTCTTTGTCAACCCATGGGCTGTAGCCCACCAGGCTCCTGTGTCCACGGAATTATCTCTGCAAGAATACTAGAGTGGGTTGCTATTTCCTTCTCCAGGGTATCTTCCCAGCCCAGGGATTGTACCTGTGTCTCCTGCGACTCCTGCATTGGTTTCTCCTCAGTGGTAAAGTGGATTCTTTACCACTGAGCCACCTGGGAAGCCCAAAATAATCACACCCATAACTTTTATAAAGAAAAATTATAGGGAATCGAGGACACATAATAGGGGAACTCCATCCCATCTGGAGTTTGTGGAAGGTTTCCATGTAGAAGGTTACAGTTCGGCTTCTACATGGAAAGAAGAAGCTACATGGCAGCTTCTACATAATCTGCCAAGGAGACAGATTATGAACAGATAATTTCAACACAAAGCAGAAATAGAAAGGATAGAAGGACACATAGATGAGTTTAGAGCACAGAGGAGGGAATATAGCCCAGTCTAGATAGGTCAGTAAAAACTTCCCAGAGTGAAGAATGACTAAAGATGTGCAGGAGGGTAATGAAGGCTATAAAACAATAGTCAACCTGAGCAACTCAGCTCTCTTTGTGTTTATTTTTTTAAATTCTGAGGTAATATTTTAACAAAGAGCTCCTCAACAAAGACAAACAGTTTTTTTCAAATCACTGTACATTTAATATTTCATTTAATCCTCAAAACAACTCAGTATGGCTGACAGATCATTTTTCAAAATGCTACTTGAGAAATAAAGATATGAAAGAAACCAGATACTGACTGACTGAGCCTCTTTTATACAGCTAGTTAGCTTTATATCTGAGATGAGAATTCAAGGTCAGATGAAAATTGTCTGGGAATTCAAGGTGGTAGTTTCTTATAGTTACTGAAGGGTGAGCCCCCAAATTAGATTTTTAATGTCTACAACATTCATATCTCCCCCTGAACCTGTTGGGGTCACCAATGCCACATGACCCTACTGGAGGATTAATTGTTCCAACCCTATTACTTTGGTGAGTTTTATTTCTAAATTAAAAATCAAGGTTTGTAATCTAGCAAAAGATGTTTTACTAGAACATGGATTTATTTATAGGAAAAATCTTCAAGAAACATAAAAGTTAAAATCCGACAAAGGAGTGACCTTTGCTATGGAAAAACAAAAGAAAAATCAGGTCTTTTCTGAAAAATCTGGGACACTGAATCATTAGCAATATGCTTCCCCCCTAGGGATATAGGTCACTTTCAATATTTGCCAAAGTGTTAGATCAGCCAGGCGCTAGAAAACATTTCTAAGCTTAGTAACTGAGCTGCTTCGACGTCTTTTGGTAAAAGTTTAAAACGTCTCTGGCCCCATTTTATAGAACATATATCTTTAGTATGTGACATCTCTCCCTAACTATATTTGTGAGAGAATAACCATCTATTTAACAGTTTTTATTTTGTCTCTAGGGGCTTCCCTGGTGGCTCAGTGGTAAATAAACTGCTTGCTAACGCAGCAGACACAGGGTCAATTCCTCTAGAGAAGGAAATGGCAACCCACTCCAGAATTCTTGCCTGAGAAATCCCATGGACAGAGGAGCCTGGCAGGCTACAGTCTAGGGGGTCTCAAAAGAGTCAGACACGACTCAGAGACTAAACAACAATAATTGTGCTTCTAGTAAGTGAACCATGTATAAGGTTGTTTTGTTGCAAAACGACAATGATTAGAGCTCTGTAAGAGGGTTTGGGGAAAGAGGAGGAATTTGTAATCTGAATAGGAAAATCTTAATTATTCAACTGACTAAAAGTATGTCAGTCTTCTCTGCTTTGCAAATAAACTGGAAATCAGGGGTAAACTTAGATCAAAAACAAAACCTCAGAGGTCTCTAGGCAAGAAGACTAGAGTGGGTAGCCATTCCCTTCTCCAGAGGATCTTCCCAACCCAGGGATCAAGCTTGGATCTCCTACATGAAGTCGGATTCTTTACCATCTGAGCCACTGGAAAAGCCCAGTAACTAAAAAAGGCATTAAAAAAGAAATTGAAGCAAATTTGTTGTAGGGTGGATAATGAGAAAACACAGATACTTTTTTTTTAAGAATTAAAAGCTACCTGAAATCCCACCAACAAGAGATAAGGATTATTAAAATTTTAAGAAACATCCTTCCATACTTTATATGTATATATCCATCTGTACAATAAAAACTATATATTCTGTTTTATAACTTGGAATGGAAATTTTAAATTTTTTAAAAAATTAATCAATATATCATAGGCATATTTCTGTCAAGTGAGAAACTAAAATGTCCTGTTAGTTATTACATATGTGTTATTAGATTAATTTATCAAATTTCCATAGAAAGATCTTTATTTGGGAATATCAGAAAATCTGAGTTTTGATGTATATAAACATTAAAATGGTAGACATTCTTATAACCAAAGTCTTTGGAATTCTTTGTTAGTTTCTGAAGATAGACTCAGAAATGGAATTGTAAGTTATATTGGTGAAGATTCTTTGGTTGCAAGCAACAGAAACCCAGGTAGAACTAAAAAAGGAATAATGCATTGACTCACATTCATTCAAGAATATTTTTGAAGTAGCAGAGCTTTTGTTCTTTGGAAACTATGAGGAAATGTTATTTATTTTCCAAGTTGGAAAACAGATCTACTCAAAGGAAATTATAGGAAACACTTTTGTGTTTTTACAGTTCCCACTTCAGACTGTTCCTCATTTCTATACTCTGATGAGTAGTCAGCTAAACAATAAAGAGGAACTCTACCAATCTGCAGTGCACTCTCTCAGTACAGCAATCTCCTCTCTAGAGTCTTGGTGCTGAGAACTCTAGCTGCCTTGTCCTCCCAGGACCGCAACTCCATCTTCTCAACTCAGAGAGATGGTGAGGCTCCACTCGGGTTCCCCCTCTTTGCAATGAGCTATGAAAACTCTCCCAATGTTAAAATGGGGTAATCATGGAGCTAATTTTATTTGTTACCTTTCTCAGAAATCACATTGTCTGTACTGTCTGATGTCCAATATCTAAAAACTGTTTTTTTTCCTCATGTATTTTCTCTGTCTTTTAAATTGTTTCAGAAGGAAGGTAAATGTGGTCCCTGTCACTTCACCTTGGTCCAAAGTGAATTAATTATCTGTCTCAACAATGATTCTTGGAGTGCCTGTCATGTGCCAGTCACTTGCAATCCTTCCTTTTATAGAGCAGTGATCAAACTACAGGAAAGTCAGAAGTTGGGATAGCTCCAGGGACCTCAAGACCCAAGCATATAAATGCTACCAGATTTTAAGATCTGTTTCTCTGTCTCTTTTTCCATTCTTGTGTCTCTGTATTTTTTTGCACAGTGATGTCAATCTTTGCTTCTATAGATGAAGTGAATTCATGAAGAGTACACAGACAAAGCAACTTGTAATTTCATTCTTTCAAGCTTATTTATTTTAGAAGAAAATGAATCTTTTTCTCAACTTCAGTTTCAAAAATCTCTAGGAAGAAATGATGAGCTCATTCCTTGAATGAATCACCAGGGCTGGGGAATCAGGAATTTAAGCTACCCCAGTCTGGATCATGTGCCTACCTTTGTGCCCAGAGATCTGGAATTTTCAAATCATATACAATCACAGAGGAATCAAGTGAGCAGCCACTTCAATTTGCATCTAAAGTTCTGGGCATACTATTTTTGATACTTAAAGAACTATTTTGAAATAGTTTTAAACTTCACGACATTCGCCACTGGTTAGCATTAAGGGTCAGATGCTTGCCTAGTATGTTGTGTAAAGAAGCTCAAGTAGAAGTGCATTCTCAGTCGCTTCAGTCCTGTCCGACTCTTTGCGACCCCATACACCGTAGCCCACCAGTCTCCTCTGTCTGTGGGATTTTCCCAGCAAGAATACTGGAGTGGGCTGCTATGCCTCCTCCAGGGGATCTTCCCAACTGAGGCAATACAGCTCCCATCTCCTGCATATCATGCATTGCTCTGAATTCCCCGGAGCTGGGAGCCACTGGGAAAGCCCTAAGATAGAAGTAGCCTTAATATTTAATTAATGAATATGGTTCAGACTAGCAGTATGTTATTTTAAAAAGCATATGAGGATCCAGAAGAACAAGAGAGAACATTAAACAACAAAGGAGACATTTAGAAATTACCAAAAGGGAACTTAATAGTAAGTTTGGGAAATATTTTCTCATTCATTGAGCCATGGTCGAGAAATTCTTAAAATAGCAAGTGTAGCTATGTCGCAGCCTGGGCAAGAAAAACTTTAACCTTGGAGTCATTTTTGATTCATCTCCCCACTCTTTACATTTTCAGTCAATTATTTATCCAGTCCTGTCAACCTTCACGGGCCTCTCCTTATCCAAGTCACTCTCATCTCTCACTTGGATACTGGAAAGGTCTTCTAGCCTCCTTATAAAGGAGGCTTATGCTTGCTGCCCAGCATCAATTTCTGTTTTTTCTTGGTAACTGGACTCAAAACTTTCCTTTGGGGAAAAGAAAAATCCTTATCTCATTCTCAATCATGTAATTTGGGTGGGATTAACCTTACCTTCAGTTCCAGAAGTGGATTCTGGTTAGTTTAGCTACTCAGTGAATTCCTAATGATGTAGTGAATTCACTAATTCACCTATTCCTCTGACTATACTGATTATTTTAGGTCAAATGAGACACAATGACATTTGTTGGGGGCTTCTGGGAGCTAACTTCTATTTTTCCTTTGTTTCCGTATAAAAATGTCACTTTCTCAGGAAAATTTCCCTAATCTCACCATTTAGGTTGTTCTCCCATGCTGTACACTCCTATAATTACTTTTAATGATAAATATTGCATTTGTAATTACTTATTTTAAGTCTACCTCTTTTTAAAGAATATGCTCTCCCTGGGTGCAGATCTTCCTATCTTTGCAATATTCACAGAGTCCAACACAAGACCTGAGACCATAAACACAGTGAACAAATCAACAGACCAAGAATGAACATGGAGCTCAGAACCAATAGAGAAGGTAAAAAATGTATTTTAAGAAGGAATGACCAATCCCCAAAATCTAGCTTAAATGTCAAACTAATATTCATGAATCTGAGTATCTTGGTTTAAATTCCAACTTACACTGGGCTGAGAGAGGAAATGTGAAATCTTATTATGCTTTTCAAGTCAACTTTTGACTATACGTTCCTTATCTAATGTGCTCTGTGAACTCATCTGCTTCTATGCCTATGCTTTGTCATCATTTTGGAATTTTCTTAATCACTAATTCAACAAATTTGTATTCATTATCTCTCCTACTTACACCTGCTATAGATGTTAGAGAGAGGATAAATAAAATAAGATCCCATAAGAAATTTACAGTTTAATTAGAAAGATAGATGTATAAACAAATTATGACATTGTAATTGCTGAAAGAAGAGAATAGTGATTATGACTTGCTTCAAACATGAGGTGTTATTCATCAGAGGTCTTTCACTTAGAAGTGACAGAATCCCAACTTCAAATATCCTAAGCAGAAAAATGCAATCTACTGGCTCATGTAACTAAGAATTCCAGGGTTGGAACTGAACTGAGGAACTCAAGTAATATTAGGGTTGGGTCTTTCCATTTCTGTCTGGATTTATTTCTTGCTGTTTGAGCCTCATCTTCTTCTTATGAAGATGGATTCTGAGGTGGGTTCTGTGGTGTACCATTCAGAAGTGTTTTTTAGGATGGAAGTACTGGTTTCCCCCAGCTTTGGGGAGTGTTGATGTTGACGGCTTAAGGCTGATAGTCTCTCTCTGGGAATTGCCCTTGCACAAAGGAGGAACCTCACTCAGAGCGAGGGCTATGCTTCCTCCCTGGGAGTGGCTTACATCCAAAAACTGACCAAAGCCTGGGCTCTTTCCTTTACTGAAGATATATCTGAAGACCCATTAAAGCTTTAGAACTCTCCATGTGGGAGGCTGAGAAGTTTGAGGAACTGAGATCTGACTTCTGGCAGATATGTTCTAGAAAGAAGAGATATTGAGTTTATTTTGCAAAATTCCGTATAATAAGGTGGTAGTGGAGAGAAGAGAAAAGGAGCAAATACAAAGTGAGAACAAAGATTATTCCAACTAAGACAAGACCATGCACTTTGCCTCTGACTCTTCTTTAGGACTTTGCAGATCTCCATCAGGTATTTGAGTGCAGGTGTGTGTGTGTGTGTGTGTGTGTGTGTGTGTGTGTGTGTGTGTGTGAAAGCAGTGAAGAGACTGGGCGTCCTCCTGGGACTGGCCTAGGATGGGATGGAATACAGGTATATTTGTAAGTTTACAGACATAATCTGAGGAAATAAGTTCTACAACTTTGCAGAAACAGCAGGTAGGGCTGTGAACACTATAGGTTATAAGGTTTAACTAGTGAACATCTGGATCTATCTGCTACAGCAATAAATATTTTGGAGAATAGAGTATAACTTTATTCTCCAAATATTTGTGCAGGAACTAATAGTAAAACTAATAAATGTCAATAAATGACAATATAATAAAATAAAGATAAAATACTATGGGAATATAAAGGTCCTGAGTAGCTAACTGATATAGTAAAGACAAATTTTGAACATCATTATTTAGTTTTACAATACAGAGAAAAACTAAGGGGAAAGTTAACTTTAGAAATAACCAGATCTAAATTTATTATAAAGAAATGAGATATCAAGAAAAATGGGAAATTCATTCTCTATGAAAAATTTAAGACATAAACTATGTTCATCCATCTATCATGACATATAAAAAATAATCAAAATTCTAGGCGCCAAAGAATATTTCCAAAATGATTTTCTTAAAAATTAAAGAAAAAAGAGCCCTCAGAAGTACCCACTGAAGAAGGGCCTCTGTAAATTAATTTACAACTGTGGATTATAAATCCTACCAGAAGATAGACAAACACATTAGACAATTCCTGGAGAGCCATTTCTACCCTGTTACCAGTGCTGTTTGATTGTGTGACTTTATGCATAAAAGCACAAAGCTGAACTGAAATCATTGGAAGGACTGATGCTAAAGCTGAAACTCCAATACTTTGGCCACCTCATGCGAAGATTTGACTCACTGGAAAAGACTCTGATGCTGGGAAGGATTAGGGGCGGGAGGAGAAGGGGACGACAGAGAATGAGATGGCTGGATGGCATCACCAACTCGATGGTGGTGATTTTGAGTGAACTCCGGGAGTTGGTGATGGACAGGGAGGCCTGGCGTGCTGTGATTCATAGGGTCACAAAGAGTCGGACAGGACTGAGCGACTGAACTGAACTGAACTGAAATAAAATTGCAAATTAAGAGAGCCACCTACTGGTAGCTCATTGAAATCTGTTTAATTTATCAGGTTTCTCTAACAAATATATTTCTACAGGTGATACTGTGATTAACTTTCTGGCTAAATTCAATCTGACCAAACTTTTGCCATACTTTTTATGGAAGATATCTTTAAATAATATCATACTTATAACTTGAAGCACATATATTCACGTGGAGGAGTTATTCTTTTACTGTTAGCCAACTAGACTATTACAATAAGAATGGTAACAACAGGATATATGAAGTTTAGTGATCTGTACAACGTAAGAGCAGAAAATGTATGTCTAGTATGGCAGAAACCATCACAATATTGTAAAGGAATTATCCTCCAATTAAATAAATTAATTTTTTTTTAAAAAAGAAAGAAAATGTGTCTCTAGCACTGTTCCATGTACTTTCAGTTCAGTTCAACTCAGTCGCTCAGTCGTTTCTGACTCTTTGCGACCCCATGAATCACAGCACACCAGGCCTCCCTGTCCATCACAAACTCCGGAGTTCACTCAAACTCATGTCCATTGAGTCGGTGATGCCATCCAGCCATCTCATCCTCTGTCATCCCCTTCTCCTCCTGTCCCTAATCCCTCCCAGCATCACAGTCTTTTCCAGTGAGTCAACTCGTCGCATGAGGTGGCCAAAGTATTGGAGTTTCAGCTTTAGCATCAGTCCTTCCAATGAACACCCAGGACTGATCTCCTTTAGAATGGACTGGTTGGATCTCCTTGCAGTCCAAGGGACTCTCAAGAGTCTAAAACCTCCACAAAATCTTATAAATTATCAGCTATTATTATTCTCATTTTGCAAGTGAAGAAACTGAACATAGAGAAACTAGATATCTCTACCAAAAGTCAAGCAGCTAAGAAATTTCAGAGAGTAGATTAGAACTCAAAAACTTGGAATGGACTGGTCGCATAAAGGGAAAGGAATATATCAAGGCTATATATTGTCATCCTGCTTATTTAACCTATACGCAGAGTACATCATGAGAAACACTGGGTTGGATGAAGCACAAACTGGGATCAAGATTGCTGGGAGAAATATCAATAACCTCAGATATGCAGATGACACCACCCTTATGACAGAAAATGAAGAAGAACTAAAGAGCCTCTTGATGAAAATGAAAGAAGAGAGTGAAAAAGCTGGCTTAAAACTCAACATTCAGAAAACTAAGATCATGGCATCTGGTCCCATCACTTCCTGGCAAATAGATGGGGAAACAATGAAAACAGTGACAGACTTTATTTTGAGGGGGCTCCAAAATCACTGCAGATGGTGACTGCAGCCATGAAATTAAAAGACGCTTGCTCCTTGCAAGAAAAGTTATGACAAACATAGACATGTATGGATGTGAGAGTTGGACTATATAAGCTGAGTGGGGAAGAATTGATGCTTTTGAAGTGTGGTGTTGGAGAAGACTCTTGAAAGTTCCTTGGACTGCAAGGAGATCCAACCAGTCCATCCTGAAGGAAATCAGTCCTGATTATTCACTGGAAGGACTGATGCTGAAGCTGAAACTCCAGTACTTTGGCCACCTGATGCGAAGAACTGACTCATTTGAAAAGACCCTGATGCTGGGAAAGATTGAAGGTGGAAAGAGAAGGGGATGACAGAGGATGAGATAGTTGGATGGCATCACTATGGACATGAGTTTGAGTGAACTCCGTGAGTTGGTGATGGACAGGGGGGCCTGGCATGCTGCAGTCCATGGGGTCGCAAAGTAGTCGGGCATGACTGAGCCACTGAACTGAACTGAATTTGGCTGCAGAGTATATACTCTTAACCATAACCAGATGCAAACAGCTGTTGAGTTCATATTATCTCATTAGCGTTGTTATGGTTTATAGAGATATTAAGTCAAATTTGAGAAAGTTACATTTACTTAGGATGACAGATGCAAATGTAGATAATTGTAGCAAAAATAATGTGGTAAGTTAATTAAAGTATGTAAAGGATGCTCTAAGACCACAATGAAGAGGCACTTAGCTCAACTGGATGGAGGAACAATGGGATAGTGTCTCAGCTTGTTTTCTTAGTCATGGGACCAAGCACATTAAAATATAACTACTTGCTTACCTTTCTAGAGTGCAAGCTCCCTGAAGTCAGGGGCTGTGTCTGCTTTCCTCACTCTTTTTATTCCTCATATTGGGCACTACATATTTGTTTAAAGAATAAATGCAACTCATTACTGTTGAGAAAAAATTTTGAGACATAGAGTGATGAAAGATGAGGCTGGAAGAAGTACAAAGGCCATTCCTAGGGGCCTTGATACATTACCCTGTGCTGCTGTGCTTAGTTGCTCAGTTGTGTCTGACTTTTTGAGACCCCATAGATTATAGACAGCCAGGCTCCTCTGTCCATGGGGATTCTCCAGGCAAGAATACTGGAGTGAGTTGCTACACCCTCCTCCTGATACACTATCAGTTCGGTTTAGTTCAATCAGTCAGTCATGTCTGACTCTTTGTGACCCCATGGACTGAAGCACACCAGGCTTCCTTGTCCATCACCAACTCCCAGAGCTTGCTCAAACTCATGTCTGTTTAGTCGGTGATGCCATCCAACCATCTCACTCTCTGTCGCCCCCTTCTCCTCCTGCCTTCATCTTTCCAGCATCAGGGACTTTTCCAATGAGTCACTTCTTTTTTTTTTTTCAATGAGTCACTTCTTTGCATCAGATGGCCAAACTATTGGAGCTTCAGCTTCAGCATCAGTCCTTCCAATGATGTTTGACTCCTCAGTCATGTTTGACTCTTTGCAACCCCAAGGACTATAGCCCACAGTAGTCTGCCTGTCTCCTCTGTCCATGAAATTGTCCAGGCAAGTATACTGGAGTGGGTAAGCATTCCCTTCTCCAGGTGATCTTCTCAACTCACGGACTGAACCTGGGTCTACTGCATTGCAGGAAGATTCTTTACCATCTAAGCCACCAAGACTTGTTAATTTCTTAAAACAGAACACATTTCTCCTCTACGACCAAATCTGTTCCATTATCTATATTCTTTTGTTGTTGTTGAGATATGATTCATATATTATTAAATTCATGCTTTTGAAGTATACAATGCAGCATTTTTTAAGTATATTCACAAAATTGTGTAACTGTCATCACTAATTTTAGAATATTTCATCACTGCTCCTCCCAAAGGAAATCCCATACCAGTAAGCGTTTACCATCTTATCCTTCCCTCCAGAATCTGGCAACCATTGCTTCAGTTCAGTCTATATGGATTTGCCTATTTTGAACACTTCATAGAAATGAAACTATACAATACATAGCCTTTTGTGTTTGGCTTCTTTAATATAGTATAATGTTTTCAATGTTATTCATTATTATAGTATAATGTTTTCAAAGTTCACCTGTGTTGAAGTTTATATTAGTACTTCCTTCTCTTTTTTATGACTAAATATCATTCCATTGTAAGGATAGGTCACATTTCTTTATGTATTCAGCAATTGACAGACATTTGAACTGTTGCCACCCTTTGGCTGGTATGAATAATGCTGGTACAAATATTTGCATACAAGTTTTTGTGTTAAATGATATATGTTCTCTTTCTCTAGTGTGTATGTACCTGGGAATGTTATTGCTGGGTTATATGGTAATTCTATGTTCAACTTTTAGAGGAACTTATTTTCTAAAGGAGCTGTCCCATTTTATATCCCCACTAGTGATACACAAGAGTTCTGATTTTCCAAATGCTTGTCAACAGTTGCTATTATTTCATTCTTTTTTCACAGCTGAGTAATATTCCATTGTGTATACACACAGTGTAAGTCAGTGGACATTTATGTTGCTTTCATGTCTTGGCTATCGTAAATACTGCTGCAGTGAATGTTGGCATGTATGTATCTTTTTAAATTTTAGTTTTCTCTGGGTGTGTACTCAGGAATGGGATTGCTGGATCATAAAGTAACTCTATTTTTAGTTTTTTAAAGAACCTGAAAATTGTCCTTCAGAGTGGCTGTACCAATTTACATTCCCACTAACAGTGTAGGAGGGTTCCCTTTTCTACCCATACTCTTCAGCATTTATTATTTGTAGATTTTTTTGATGATAGCCATTCTGACTGGTGTGAGGTGATACCTCATTGTAGTTTTGATTTTTATTTCTCTAATAATTAGCAAAGTTGAGTGTCTTTTCCTATGCCTATTGGCCATCTGTATGTCTTGTTTGGAAAAATGTCTGTTTGGACAATTTGCCCATTTTTTTGATTGGGTTTTTTTGTTTCTTTTAAAATATTGAGCCGTATGAGCTATTTGTAAACACTCTTTGTGGTTAGGGTTTGCATTTCTTTGATGCTAGTGATGTTGAACATTTCTTTGGAGAAATGTCAGTTCAAATTCTTTGCCCATTTTAGAGTTGGTTTGTCTTCTAATTTTTAGTTCTTTATATACTCTGGAGATAAGTCTTTTATCGGCAACATAATATGCTTATTTTGTCACTTTCTTAATGAAAATAAAAAACTTTTGAACCAAAATACATTTAATTTTGATAAAGTTAACTTTAAAATCTTTTTGAAAATCATTTATGCTTCTGTTATTGTATCTGAGAAACTTTTGCCTAACTTATAGTCATGAAGATTTACTCTTGGGTTTTCTTCTGACAAATGTATTGTTTTAGCTCTTACATTTAAGTCTGTGATCTATTTTGAGTTGATATTTGTGTAAAGCATGAGATACAGGTCTAAATTTATTGCTTTGCATTTGGTCCCAGAACCATTGAAAGGGAATTCATGGTGGCTCAGGGGTAAAGAATCCACCAACAAAGTTGGAGGACTCACATTTCCCAATTTCAAAAGTTACTGAAAAGCCACAGTAGTCAAAGACAGTGGTACTGGCTTACGGATATATATAGAATTGCAAGTTCAGAAATATACCTGTATATTTATGGGCAATTGATTCTTGACAAGGATGCCACCACAATTTACTGGGGAAATAATAATCTTTTAAAAAATGGTGATAGAAAAACTAAATGCACATGCAGAAAAATGAAGTGATATCATATACCAAAAAGAACTCCAAATGGATCAATCAAAGACCTAAGTGTAAGGGCTAATGCTACAACATTCTATCTTCCTATCTTGCCAAAAAATACTTTTATAACAACAAATTTAAAAATTGTTTAAATTTATGGTTTTATATGACTGAATATCATCAAAATAGAAAAGATGATTGAATTTAATTATTACTGTACATGTTCACATATATTTTTAATGTATTGGCAATGTCTGGATTAGTAACAAAAAAAGATATGCATAACCCATAAATTGTTGTTCAGTAACTAAGTCGTGTCTGACTCTTGGTGACCCCAGGCGTCCCTGTCCTTCACCGTCTCCCAGAGTTTGCTCAAACTCATGTCCATCGTGTCAGTGATGCCATTCAATCATCTCATCCTCTGTCACCCTTCTCCTCCTGCATAAATTATTGCCTTATTTATTAGCTTGCTGGGACTGCCATAACAAAGTACAACAAAAATAGTGAACCAAACATTAGAAATTTATTGTCCCACAGTTCTGGAGGTCCATTATCAATGTGTTGGCAGGGCTACTCTCTTGATGATGGTTCTAGGAAAGGATTGGTTCCAGGTTTTTCTCCCAGCTTCCAGTAGTTCCTTGGCTTGTGACAATATAACTCCAGTCTTCAAATGGTGTTCTCCCTGTGTGTCTCTTTGTCCAAATTTCTCCCTTTTAAAAGATAATCAGTCCTATTGGATTAGTGATCCATCCTACTCCAGTGTGATTTCAGCTTAATTGATTACATCTGCAAGGACTCTATTTTCAAGTAAAATCATGTGATGAAGCAATGGGGGTCAGGACTTCAACATATGACTTTCAGGAGGGACACAATTCCACCAATAACACATACTTTTTTCATAAAGTTAATATTCTTGCCTTCATTTTACCAAAATAATTATTGATACCACCACCAATCATAAAAGAAAAAAAAAGACAAGGCAGAGCAGGGTAAATAGTTTAAGATTGACTAATTTGAATAATTCCAGTGGGCTCTGGGCTATAGATTTGGTCTCTAGTTGTCTGATACCCAGCCCTGGGATGATTTAGAGCATGGGAGATACTGGTTTAGTGTGAGAGTTAGATAAGGATATAGTTGAGGGTATAGACTCAGGATTGATTGGTTTGCACATTAAAGGCACGCTCAGTGACAAATAGTTATTATCTGTAGGAATTAACTAGCCTTTGGAGGAGTATTCTCTCCCTGGGTCTGTGAGGTCCCAAGTGCCAGAGCAACAAGAATATAGAAAATAGGGCCTGGGCTCTGCACTCAAGCAAGGAGATTGTGGTATCAGCTGGTTCCAGGTGATTTGAGCTCCAGTTTAGCAGCAGCAGCAAGATGATCAAGGTTGTTGGCAGTGACGGTCTGGGTAAGAAAGTCTGCATTAAATGCAATACAGATGACACCATTGGGGACCTCAAGAAGCTTATCACAGCTCAAACTGGCACCTGTTGGAAAAAGATGGTATTGAAAAAATGGTACATGATTTTTAAAGACCACATGTCTCTTGGGGACTATGAAACCCATTATGGGATGAACCTGGAGCTTTATTACCAATAGAGGAGAATTCCTCTTCCCTGCCCTTTCTTCTTCTCCCACATTTCTCCCCCAACCCCAACTAATATGGATGCTTGTTTTTGGAAACTCATGTTGATAAAAACTTAGAGACTGAAAAAAAAAAAAGAATATAGAAAAAAAAAAAACATAGCTAATACAAGATTTGACCCGTGATGAATGGATGCCAAATAGGCAAACACAGAATCTGATAAAATATAGTTAGAACAACTTCATCCCTACTGGGATGCTATAATCAAAAAATGAAAAATATTAAGCGTTGTAACATGCATTGGAAAAGATGTAGAGAAGTGGGAACCTTCACACATTGCTGATGGAATATAAAATGGTACAGTTCCTGTGAAAGAGTTCTGCAATTTATCAAAAAGTAAAACAGAGTTACCATATGATCTAGCAATTCCACTACCACATATACACTCAACGTAATCAAAATCAGGGATGTAAACAGATACTTGTGTGCCAGTGTTCATTGCAGCATTATTCACATATCCAAAGAGTGTAAATAATCCAAGTGTCCATCAACAGATGAATGGGTAAACAAGTGACATATTCTTACAATAGAATATTATTCAGTCATAAAAGGGATATAGTACTTATATATGCTACATCATAATTGAACCTTTAAAACATTGGAAGGACTGATGCTAAAGCTGAAACTCCAATACTTTGGCCACCTCATGCGATGAGTTGACTCACTGGAAAAGAGTCTGATGCTGGGAAGGACTGGGGGTGGGAGGAGACGGGGACGACAGAGAATGAGATGACTGGATGGCATCACCGACTCAATGGACATGAGTTTGAGTGAACTCCGGGAGTTGGTGATGGACAGGGAGGCCTGGCGTGCTGTGATTCGTGGGGTCGCAAAGAGTCGGACATGACTGAGCGACTGAACTGAACTGAACTGAAGAGAAAAAAGCCAGACAAAAAGACTATATGTTTATGATTCCATTTGTATGAATTAACCAGAATAAGCAAATCCATAGAAAGAGAAGGTATACTACTAGTTTCCAGGAATTAGAGGAAA
The DNA here is from genome assembly GCF_049115385.1 of Moschus berezovskii. NCBI lineage: Eukaryota > Metazoa > Chordata > Mammalia > Artiodactyla > Moschidae > Moschus > Moschus berezovskii. The sequence goes on from NC_142463.1 coordinate 38,556,734, forward strand.
GAGTAAATAGAGAATGACTGTTTCATCAATATGAGGTTTGTTTTAAGGGTGATAAAAAAACATTTTAGAACCAGATAGTAGTGACAGTTGCCCAACACTGTGAATTTACTAAGCGGCACTGAATTGTATAATTTGAAATGGTTGAAATGATGAATGTCATGTTATCTGTATTTTACAACAACAACAAACATCACACACACACACAAAAAGTTCATATTCTGTGACAGTGAGAACTTTAAGAGTTATTAAAAGGATTGTTGTTGTTCAGTTGCTCAGTCATATCTGACTCTTTGCAACCCCATGAACTGCAGCTTGCCAGGTCTCCCTGTCCTTCACCACCTCCAGGAGCCTTCACAAAGGATAGAATAAGATAATGCATGTTAAAGCTCCAGGCTCCAGGCACATAACAGGTACCCAATACGTAGTAGCTATTATTATTTTGAAATAAATTAATATTAATCTGTAGGTATTTGTTTTTCTGACACAGTGGTGGAACTGTAAGTCTCCAAACTAAGAAAATACTATTTCAGAAAAGTGGATGACTGAGAAGAGACCCAAACCACCCCTGCCACAGCCACTGCATGTGGTACAGTCTCGCAGCTAATTAGGCCAGGGGTGAGCCCCACCTACCAGCATGTCCATAGTAGTTGGCCCATACAGGGGACACTCCCTAAAGCATATACACTCACGGGGGCTCTACTGCCGGGCCCCATAGGACATTTTCTGCATAAGGTCACTTCTCCAAGATGGGAAATGCAACTGACCTGTTGAGGCAATCCAAGCACAGGTTGCAAAAGAAATTCCAGACACAGAGCATTTAGAAGGAGTGAGTTTATTAACAACAAAGAGCAGAGATAAAGTGGGCATTGCGGTTTAGTGGGCCCACCTCCTGACAGATCAGGGAAAGCCAACAGTTTTCGTGAATTAATAGCCGATTTTTATAGCTTTAAGACAAAGAAAATTCCTGCTGGAAGGTTCCCATTAGGTGATTGGTTGGGGTGTTACACGGTGTTTGCTGGAGTGGACGTCTTGGCCTAATTGGGAGTCAGGAAGCTTGTTAGTGATGATCAGGGGCTTTTGGCAACAGTTACAAAGGGACTCAATCAGCTTTGGAGGTGACCTTGGTTCTGGGCTCTGCTTCTGAGGCCTTGGTGCAAGGCCTTGCACCTGTGGCCTGGGGCAGGACTCAACATGACCTAGCTAATGAATAGAAATAAACAGAGAACTGACCAAAATGAGGAGGTGGAGAAATTGGAGAAGGAAAAAACATAACTTCATGATAATGGAAATTATCAGGGAATGTTTAACAGGAGGATTTCTACATGCTGTTTCTCATAAATCCTCTGTTCCTTATCAGTTTTTGTTGCCAGAAACCAGTGGAATGGCACGCCGCTCCCAGGACTGAGGTCATAGGATGAGACAGGCTTGAATCTCTTCCAGTAAACATTCTCCTTCAACAAAACTGTTTAGTCTCGATCTTCTTTCTTGAGATATGGATTGTCTCCTGACCTTGTGACCATTATAAATCTCTTGTTCCCTTGGTAACAGTTGCTGTACATTTAGTTTTCTGATATTTATCACTGTTGAAAGAAATTTCTTGTATAACAGCCTATATATACTCACAGAAAGATCATTAAATCACCTTTGCTCCATCAGAGCTTGGGTCCCCGTGTCTTTCTTTCATTCTTTCTCTCTCTCTCTTTCACTTTCTTATTGTCAACTCTGGACCGCCAGGTTCCGGTCCATTAAAGGACCGCAACAAGTGGTGCCCAGAACAGGGATCTGGTATACGTGGCATTTCGGATGGAGTGACTCAGGGCCTATTGAGGTTGGGACCTATTGAAGTCGGTAAGTACTAAGACATGGGTCAAATGGCTGGAAAGTCCCATTTCTCTACTTCACCATTTGTTTAAAGCTCAGGGACTTTTGGTTTCACACCAGTGAATAGAGGTGTGCTTTCAAACAGTGCTTAAGTACAATCCTTGGTTCCCTGATAAAGGCAGTTTTGATTTAAATTTCGTACTGGGTCAAAGAAAATGTTGAACGAGCCGCCAGGCAGGGAAAAAATATTCCAGTTGATTTCTGGCCCCTATGGGCTCTCATTAAAGCTGTAAATCTGCCATTTCAAGGTAAATTCTAGTCCTCCCAATATTCAACAACAGACAGAACACTTATTACATTAATATAAATTAAATGATAAAACTTTACAAAAGGTCCAATTAAGACAACATAAAATATTTCAAAATTTTCCTACTAATCCTACCCCAGCTACTCCAAATGCTCCTCCTCTGCCAACAAGCACAACTCCAAAAGTCTCTCCTTTGCTAGAACCTAATAATTCCAAATAGGAAAAGGAGTATGTCAAGGTTGTATATTGTCACCCTGCTTATTTAACTTATGTGCAGAGTACATCATGAGAATTGCTGGGCTGGAAGAAGCACAAGCTGGAATCAAGATTGCTGGGAGAAATATCAATAACCTCAGATATGCAGATGACACCACCCTTATGGCAGAAAGTGAAGAGGAACTCAAAAGCCTCTTGATGAAAGTGAAAGAGGAGAGTGAAAAGGTTGGCTTGAAGCTAACAGTCAGAAAACAAAGATCATGGCATCTGGTCCCATCACTTCATGGGAAATAGATGGGGAAGAGTGGAAACACTGTCAGACATTATTTTTGGGGGCTCCAAAATCACTGCAGATGGTGATTGCAGCCATGAAATGAAAAGACGCTTACTCCTTGGAAGGAAAGTTATAACCAACCTTGATAGTATATTAAAAAGCAGAGACATTACTTTGCCAACCAAGGTCCGTCTAGTCAAGGCTATGGTTTTTCCCGTGGTCATGTATGGATGTGAGTGTTGCACTGTGAAGAAGGCTGATCGCCAAAGAATTGATGCTTTTGACCTGTGGTGCTGGAGAAGACTCTTGAGAGTCCCTTGTACTGCAAGGAGATCCAACCAGTCCATTCTAAAGGAGATCAATCCTGGGTGTTCATTGGAAGGACTGATGTTAAAGCTGAAACTGCAATACTTTGGCCACCTCATGCGACGAGTTGACTCACTGGAAAACACTCTGATGCTGGGGGGGATTGGGGGCAGGAGGAGAAGGGGATGACAGAGAATGAGATGGCTGGATGGCATCACCGACTCGATGGATGTGAGTTTGAGTGAACTCCGGGAGTTGGTGATGGACAGGGAGGCCTGGCATGCTGTGATTCATGGGGTCACAAAGAGTCGGACACGACTGAGCGACTGAACTGAACTGAACTGAATAATTCTGATAACAACTCTCCTGAGACACCTTTTGACACCAAAACTAGCAATACTTTTTTAGATAATAATAAGTCCTTAACACAGACTCATATTTGCAAAAAATCGGCACTTACTCAGTCTCCTCTGTGACAGAGGCTCTCTGAATTATTGGCTTTGCAATCACAAATTTCTGAAGCTGACAGTTTCTCCTCCGTTCCAATTTTAAGAAATACTGACGCTTAAGGGAACATAATGCCTCAATATGAAGGTATTAATTTTTTTTTACATACCACAAATGAAAAAGGCTATAATATGTATGGCCCACATTCATCTTTTACTAAAGAGCTTCTAAATGTTGTGGCATCTTCTATTGGAAACTTTATTCTCTATGATTGGTGAGTTTTAATAAAAGCTCTCCTTAAACCAGGAGAATATCTTCAGTGGACAATGTGGTTTCATGATATAGACAGAGATCATGCTAACAAGAATGCTCGAGCTGGCACTCCCCCAAACCAAATTACTTTTGAAATGTTAACTGACACTGAACAATTTGATGCCATAGAAGCTCAAATACAATGCCCTCCCTTGTTGCATGAACAATTAAAAACAGTGGCCCTTGAAACTTGGGATCAAATTACTCCTCAAGGAGAGCCTATAGATAGCTACACTAAAATATTACAAGGACCTAATGAAAATTATGCTGATTTTTTAGCTAGATTAGAAACTGCTATTTCCCATACTGTAATAAGAGAAGAAGCCAAAAAATAGCTAGAGAAATTACTTGCTTATGAGAATACAATCAGGAGTGTTAAAAAGCTATTGCTCCAATTTGTGAGACCGGAACTATTATTTGAAGGCTTGTCACAATCTAGGATCAGAAACTCAAAAGATACAAATGCTAGCTGAAACAATGGCTGCTACCTCTAAAAAAGGAAATAAAGGATGTTTTACAAGTGGAGATAAGAACCATTTAAAAAGGGACTGCCCTAAGAAGGCTAATAAAAACCCTCCAAAAATCTGCCCTCATTGCCATAGAGCAATGCATTGGGCCAAAGATTGTAAATCTAAATTTGATATTGAAAGAAAACTTATTCCGGGAGACTCCAGGTCCCCTTCAACAAAAACCAGGGACAAATTCTATCTTTTCCCTCAAATCCTCAACATCCAGCAGTGCTGCCGTCGTATACCAGCCCTATATGATTTTTTCCTTTACCCTCAAGCAGTCCCTTCTAGAGTACCTACCGGACTTTTTGGACCCCTGCCCCCACAAACCTTCGGTCTTTTACTTGGCCAGTCTAGTTTGACTTCTAAAGGAATTACTGTTCACCCTGGAATAATTGATTCAGATTATAAAGGAGAGATTCAAATTATGATGTCATCTCAGATTCTATGGCACTTCAAAAAGGGGGACAAAATTGCTCAATTACTTCTTTTGCCTTACATTTCTATTAACTCCTCTAATAATGTATGGACAGGTGGATTAGGCAGTATAGATCAAAAACAATCCTTATGGACATCATTGGTATCTGAATATGCCCGACCAAATATAAATATCAAAATTAATGGTAGAAGATTTTCTGGTCTCCTTGACACTGGATCTAATATTACTATTATTTCCAAACACTTATGACCCAAATCCTGTCGTATACAAAAAATATCTTGCCAAATTGCAGGAATTTCTCAAACCAAAGTACAAGAAATTTATCAAAATTTTCAAATCTACCCATATGAAGGACCAAAAGGCCAGCCTGCAACATTAAGACCTTATGTAATAGATGCACCCCTTAATCTAATAAGAAGGGACTTACTTATGCAATGGCAAACTCAGATATACATTCCATATTTTTCCTAGGGCCCACTGCTCATTTAACAAACAAAGCTATTATTAAAATAACTTGAAAGAATGATGAGCCTATTTGGACAGAGCAATGACCCCTTATGAAAGAAAAATTACAGGCTAAAAAAGAACTTATAGACACACAATTAGAATTAAAACATATTGAAGAATCTTGCTCTTCTTGAAACTCTATTTTTGTTATTAAAAAAAAATCTAACAAATGGCATCTCTTAACAGACCTTAGAAAAGTTAATGCCTCTATGAAACCTACGGGTACATTACAACCAGGGATCCCATCACCTACTACTATTCCTCAAAATTGGCACATTATTATTACTGATTTACAAGATTGCTTTTTTAATATACATTTACACCCTTTAGATGGGGAGAAATTCACTTTCTCTCTTCCTTATCCTAATCATATCGGGTCTCATAAAAGATTTCAATAGACTGTGTTACCTCAAGGTATGCTTAACAGTCCTACTATTTGTCAAAATTTTGTAGCCAAGGCTTTACATCCAATGTGAAAACAATTCCCTCATGCATATATCATTAATAATATACTGTAACTACAAAAAGGAGAAATTATATTTTTGACACTGAATGACCATGATATTCTTTAGACTCCAGAGAAAACTGATTAAAATAAAATCTTTTTTGAAATTGCAAAACCGGTTCTTCTTACACGTGCAGTTAGAAAAAAGTTAACTTGTTAAAATACTTTTTTGGAGCTCCAATTCTGCCTGGGAAACAAAAACAGGCCTAAGAAAAAACCTAGTTAACTCTTACCATATCCTTGGTATACACAGCCCACTCTACGTCTCAATGTATGTCTTTGTTTTTAGATAATATGAAGTTAATGAGCTGTATTTAAATTCAAGTTCACGTGAACTGAAAAATATTAAATATAATGTTTATTAAATATAGTAAGTAGTAAGTAAAGTCGCTCAGTCGTGTCCGACTCTTTGTGACCCCGTGGACGGTAGCCTACCAGGCTTCTCCGTCTATGGAATTCTCCAGGCAAGAATACTGGAGTGGGTTACCATTTCCTTCTCCAGGGGATCTTCCCGACCCAGGGATCGAACCCGGGTCTCCCACATTGGAGGCAGACGCTTTAACCTCTGAGCCACCAGGGAAGCCCTTATTAAATATAATGTTTATTAAATATAATTGTTTGCTAATCTAATTAAGACATGTCTTAAATCATCAACATTATATAATACTTTTATTGTGCCTAGATTTAAGGTAAACTAAATTTGTCATCAAAAAATGTAACTCTTTATATATATATATATAAATATATAATTGAGATGAAAACTTTTAGATAAACTCTATTAAAAATAATTATATTTTAAAAAAATGTCTATCTAAAATAATCTCTTAGGATTGGGGTAACTTAAATTTCTAGAATTGTACTAAACTAAATGATAAAAGTTTATTAAATAGCTAGGTCATTTCCAAATAAAGTAAGGTTTTAAAACATTAATTACTGAACACTAACTTCCTCTTACAAAAAGTTTTTCTTATAGAAAAACTAAAGCGATTTTAGACTATTAAAAAAATATATAAAAAAATATATATATTTTTATAAAAAAATATATAACATATAATAAATATATTCACCAATCTATAAAATGCTAATATACAAGACACTTCATAGTTGCTAAAAAAAGGTAAAATGTATGCTTTTAATAAAAAGATATAAGAAATGACAAATAAAATGATGAATACAAAAATGTAAAAAATGTTTATGACAAATGAAAGAAAATTTTATGGCAAATGGATTTAACTCATTGCCCTGAACTTCCTTCCTCTTCCTTCTTACATGTCTCGATTGATACAAATTCTTTTATATGGTCCACACCTCTACAAGGTGAAACTATAGGACATGTTATAACCCACCTGTTAACTTACTTTTTAATAATGAGAACACCTAATTCTATAAAAACAGACAATGGCCCTGCCTATATTTCTAAGCAGTTCAAACAATTTTTACATTCATTCTCTATTAACAGATTACAGACATTCCTTATAATCCACAAACACAAGACATAGTTAAACAAACACATTACACACTGAAACTACAAATAAAAAATTAAATAAGAGAAAATACACAGAAACACTTTTATCTTTCTTATCCAGAACAGACTTTACTAGATTCCAATGGAATATATTCTTTAAGCCTATAACTATTGTTAATATAGCTTTATTTGTTTTAAATTTTTTAAACTTACTGAAAGGAGATATTTGACAAAAGCAGAAAAACATTTTGAGACATTGAAGGACACCTCCCTTCCTCTGCCCATTTGGTATCAAAGTGGGTTAACTTATCAGTGGAAATCTAGGAAACTAATCTTACAGGGAAAGGGGTATGCTTCTATTTCTCCATGTGGATCCAACGAACTCACATGGCTTCCTCTTCAGAAGATTTGACCTAAGGGGGCCCCCAGCATTCAAACTCAAATGGTCAGAACCCTTTTTACAAATATTATAAATAAATAAGGGGGAATTATCAGGGAATGTTTAACAGGAGGATTCCTACGTGCTGTTTCTCATAAATCCTCTGTTCCTTATCAGTTTCTGTTGGCAGAAGCCAGCGGAATGGCATGCTGCTCCCAGGACTGAGGTCATAGGATGAGACAGGCTTGAATCTCCTTCAGTAAACATTCTCCTTATGACAAAACTGCTTAGTCTAGATCCTCTTTCTTGAGATATGGTTGTCTCCTGACCTTGTGGACATTATTAATCCCTTGTTCCCTTGGTAATGGTTGCTGTACATTTGGTTTTCTGATCTTTATCATTGCTGAAAGACATTTCTTGTACAGCAGCCTATATATACTCACAGAGAGATCATTAAAGCACCTTTTCTCCATCAGAGCTTGGGTCCATGTGTCTTCCTTTCATTCTTTCTCTCTTTCACTTTTTTATCGTTGACTCCAGACCGCCAGGTTCTGGTCCATTAAAGGACTGCAACTGAAAATAATAAATCTACCTCATGAAGAGTGCAAGGTAAAGAGCATAAAAATGTTCATTGGTGTTGATCATTTTGTAGTGTATAGAAATGTCAAATAACTATATTGTGTGCCAGGAAATAACGTAGTGTTGTTGGGCAATTCAAACAAACAAACAGAAAAAGAGTTCAGATATGTAGTCATAGGGGGAATTGGGAGGAAGAAGAATTGAATGAAGATAATCAAAAGATACAAACATCCAGTTATAAGATAAGTGAGTACTGGGGATGTAATGTAAAACATGACTACCATAATTAACACTGCTGTATGTTATATGTGAAAGTTGCTAAAAGAATAAATCCTGAGAGTTCTCTTCACAAGGAAAATATATTTTTCCTTTTTAAAAAATTTTGTATCTGTCTGCTGCTGCTACTGCTAAGTCACTTCAGTCGTGTCCGACTCTGTGTGACCTCACAGATGGAAGCCCACCAGGCTCCCCCGTCCCTGGGATTCTCCAGGCAAGAACACTGGAGTAGGTTGCCATTTCCATCTCCAATGTGTGAAAGTGAAAAGTGAAAGTGAAGTAACTGAAAAGTGAAAGTGAAGTCACTCAGTCGTGTCCGACCCTTAGCGACCCCACGGACTGCAGCCTACCAGGCTCCTCCATCCATGGGATTTTCTAAGCAAGAGTACTGGAGTGGCTTGCCATTTGCATCTGTCTGAGATGATGGCTATTCATTAAATAGGTTTTCTCTTTTCTATTCCATTTAAACATTTTGAAAGGGTTGTCTTCTTTCACTCAACATCTCTATTTCCTCACAGCTCCTCATTTAAATGAATAAATTGCTTTCTAATGGATCTTTATATTTCCAAATTTACAAGGTTAAATGGAGGTCAGGACTTGAACCTGGTAAATTCACTTAAGTTGCCGTTCCGTTCAGTCACTCAGTCGTGTCCGACTCTTTGCGACCCCATGGACTGTAGCCTACCAGGCTTCTCTGTCCATGAGATTCTCCAGGCAAGAATACTGGAGTGGGTTACCATCTCCTTCTCCAGGGGATCTTCCCGACCCAGGGATCGAACCCGGGTTTCCCGTATTAGAGGCAGACGCTTTAACCTCTGAGCCACCAGGGAAGCTTAAGTTGCCACCTTATGAATATTCTTAGAGTCAGTCAGCCATTTTTTACAGTGTTCAGGGGACACAGAGATGCTAAAACCTCTATAGTACTTAAGTAAATGATAATTAAGACAAGATGGTACATTTCATACTGATGAAAGTAGCAAAATTTAATACCGATGCTGATTGCTGAAGAATTGAGGCTTTTGAAATGTGGTGCTGGAGAAGACTCTTGAGAGTCCCTTGGACTGCAAGGAGATCCAACCATTCCATTCTAAAGGAGATCAATCCTGGGTGTTCATTGGAAGGACTGATGCTAAAGTGGAAACTCCAATACTTTGGCCACCTCATGCGAAGAGTGGACTCACTGGAAAAGACTCTGATGCTGGGAAGGATTGGGGGTGGGAGGAGAAGGGGACGACAGAGAATGAGATGGCTGGATGGCATCACCGACTCGATGGAGGTGAGTTTGAGTGAACTTCAGGAGTTGGTGATGGTCAGGGAGGCCTGGTGTGCTGTGATTCATGGGGTCACAAAGAGTTGGACATGACTGAGCGACTGAACTGAACTGAACTGAACTGAATACTCCAAAATTGGAAAAAATATGGGGAAACAGATTTTCTTTTTTTTTTTTTCCAATTTTATTTATTTATTTTTTTCAAGTTGAACAGACTAAATTTCTTTAAACAAACTTACTTATACTCCAGAGTCCTTTAAAAACTTAATAGCATTTATACATTGAAGGTATTTGATTTTCTTGTAACTAGCACTTCAAATGCAACAAGCATTTGAAGCAACAAGCATTTGACCCAACAAGTAAAACTTTCTACAGTTCATAACTTTTATAAATAAAATAAATTAAATGCACAGTGAATAAGTTCTCTGAAATATTTAAATATTTCTGCAGGTTTAGTAACATCGTAAAATACATTTCAACTAAAATTCACAAATCTAAAAAGCTGTTAGGCATTTTTAGGCGTTTTAAGATGGAAATGAAGACCAATGTTACATCGTAATATGCCAATTACAAATAGTACTTCAAATAGCAAATACTACAGTTTGTCCTAAACTTTAAAAACTATTCATGAACTCAACACTGAACTATTGATGGCTATGAGAATTGTTTCCTAGCCTTTTTGAAAATTTCAACCCATTTACGTTTAAGGTAATTATTGATAAGTACGATCCCGTAGCCATTTTCTTTATTGCTTTGGGTTCAAGTTTATACACTCTTTCTGTGTATCCTGTCTATAGAAGATCCTTTAGCATTTGTTGGAGAGCTGGTTTGGTGATGCTGAATTCCCTCAGCTTTTGCTTGTCTGTAAAGCTTTTGATTTCTCCTTCATATTTGAATGAGATCCTTGCTGGGTATAGTAATCTGGGCTGTAGGGTATTTTCTTTCATCACTTTAAGTATGTCTTGCCACTCCCTTCTGGCCTGAAGAGTTTCTGTTGAAAGATCAGCTGTTATCCTTATGGGAATCCCCTTATGTGTTATTTGCTGCTTTTCCCTTGCTGCTTTTAATATTTGTTCTTTGTGTTTGATCTTTGTTAATTTGATTAATATGTGTCTTGGAGTATTTCGCCTTGGGTTTATCCTGTTGGGGACTCTCTGGGTTTCTTGGACTTGGGTGATTATTTCTTTCCCCATTTTAGGGAAGTTTTCAACTATTATCTCCTCAAGTATTCTCTCATGGTCTTTCTTTTTGTCTTCTTCTTCTGGGACTCCTATGATTCGAATGTTGGAGCGTTTAACATTGTCCCAGAGGTCTGTAATATTGTCCTCATTTCTTTTAATTCGTTTTTCTCTTTTCCTCTCTGTTTCATTTATTTCTACAATTCTATCTTCTAGTTCGCTTATCCTGTCTTCTGCCTCTGTTATTCTACTGTTTGTTCCCTCCAGAGTGTTTCTGATCTCATCTATTACATTATTCATTGTATATTGACTCTTTTTTATTTCTTCTAAGTCCTTATTAAATCTTTCTTCCATCTTCTCAATCCTTTTCTCCAGGTTATTTATCTGTAACTCCATTTTGCTTTCAAGATTTTGAATCATTTTCACCATCAAAATTTGAAATTCTTTATCAGGTAAATTCCCTATATCTTCTTCTTTTGTTTGTGTTGGTGGGCAATTATCTTGTTCCTTTACTTGCTGGGTATTTCTCTGCCTCTTCATCTTGCTTATATTGCTTTGCTTGGGGTGGCCTATCCCTCTTCTTGCAGTTTGTGGAGTTCTCTTTATTACGTAGTTTCTTTGCTGTGTGTGGGGTTGGACGGGTGACTTGTCTGGGTTCCCTGGTTAGGGAAGCATGTGTCGGTGTTCTGGTGGGTGGAGCTGGATTTCTTCTCTCTCCTTTAGAAGACAATGGGCTGCTTTTCTGGGAGCCTGATGTCCTCTGCCAGTATTCAGAAGTTGTTTTGTGGCCTTTACTCTGCGTTCAAATGTTCTTTTGATGAATTTGTGGGGGAGAAAGTGGTCTCGCCGTCTTATCCCTCCGCCATCTTGTTCCTTCCTCCCCAGAACACTGGATTCTTATATTCCACTTGGTCGTGGAGTATCTCTTCCCAGCTGCTCCAGCAAGGCGCAGCCGCTGTACCTTACCTTGGACGAGGGGTATCTCCTCAAAGCCGCGCCTCCTGCTTTGAATGTAGATCAGCTCCTCTCGGCCCTCCGGTGCCCAAGCAGCCACCGCCTCCTGAACGTGGTACAGCTCCTCTCGGCCACCGCCCTAACCCTGGGCGCGGGGTAGCTCATCTCAGCCACGATTCTGCACGTGGTCGGTTGCGCCGGAGCCGGGAGTCTCCCGCGTCTCAACAGATTTTCTTATACAGCATTATATAAAACGTAAATTGGTAAAACTTTCCTAAGAGTCAGATGTAACTTATGAAGATGCTTAAAAAATAAAAGTCTTGCCCTAAACATAGCGCTTCTACAAAATTATTCTAAGAAGATAAACAACTGTGGTCAAAATAATATGTATAAAAATAATCAGTACAGCAATATTTATTTGATAAAAAATAAAAACCAAATAGTTCATGCAGAGGAATTGCTAAGAAAATAACACATCAGTGGAATAAATACAATCAATTAAAATCACATTGCAGAAGCATAATTAACTGGAAACTGTTCAAAACAAATTGCCAAATTAAATAAGCTGCAACAACTCAGCAGTGGCCACAGGACTGGAAGAGGTCAGTCTTCATTCCAATCCCAAAGAAAGGCAATGCCAAAGAATGCTCAAACTACCGCACAATTGCACTCATCTCACACGCTAGTAAAGTCATGCTCAAAATTTTCCAAGCCAGGCTTCAGCAGTATGTAAACCGTGAACTCCCAGATGTTCAAGCAGGTTTTAGAAAAGGCAGAGGCACCAGAGAGCAAATTGCCAACATCCGCTGGATCATGGAGAAAGCAAGAGAGTTTCAGAAAAACATCTATTTCTGCTTCATTGACTATGCCAAAGCCTTTGACTGTGTGGATCACAATAAACTGTGGAACATTCTGAAAGAGATGGGAATCCCAGACCACCTGACCTGCCTCTTGAGAAACCTGTATGCAGGTCAGGAAGCAACAGTCAGAACTGGACATGGAACAACAGACTGGTTCCAAATAGGAAAAGGTGTACGTCAAGGTTGTATATTGTCACCCTGCTTATTTAACTTATATGCAGAGTACATCATGAGGAACGCTGGGCTGGAAGAAGCACAAGCTGGAATCAAGATTGCTGGGAGAAATATCAATAACCTCAGATATGCAGATGACACTACCCTTATGGCAGAAAGTGAAGAGGAACTCAAAAGCCTCTTGATGAAAGTGAAAGAGGAGAGTGAAAAGGTTGGCTTGAAGCTCCACATTCAGAAAACAAAGATCATGGCATCTGGTCCCATCACTTCATGGGAAATAGATGGAAAAACAGTGGAAACAGTGTCAGACTTTATTTTTTTGGGCTCCAAAATCACTGCAGACGCTGATTGCAGCCATGAAATTAAAATACGCTCGCTCCTTGGAAGGAAAGTTATGACCAACCTTGATAGTATATTAAAAAGCAGAGACATTACTTTGCCAACCAAGGTCCGTCTAGTCAAGGCATTTCCCGTGGTCATGTATGGATGTGAGAGTTGGACTGTGAAGAAAGATGATCGCCAAAGAATCGATGCTTTTGAACTGTGGTGTTGGAGAAGACTCTTGAGAGTCCCTTATACTGCAAGGAGATCCAACCAGTCCATTCTAAAGGAGATCAATCCTGGATGTTCATTGGAGGGACTGATGCTGAAGCTGAAACTGCAATACTTTGGCCACCTCATGCGACGAGTTGACTCACTGGAAAAGACTCTGATGCTGGGAAAGGTTGGGGGCGGGAGGAGAAGGGGACGACGGAGAAAGAGATGGCTGGATGGCATCACCGACTCTGTGGACATGAGTTTGAGTGTACTCTGGGAGTTGGTGATGGACAGGGAGGCCTGGCGTGCTATGATTCATGGGGTCGCGGAGAGTCGGACACGACTGAGCGACTGAACTGAACTGAACTGAATTATTTTACAATATTATATTGGTTAGTTTTGTCATACATTGACATGAATCCGCCCCCTCCCGAACGCCCCTCCCACCTCCCTCCTCCCCTTATCCTCCTTCTGGGTCATCCCTGCATACCAGCCCCAAGCATCCTGTAACATGCATAGACCCTGAACTGGCGATTCGTTTCACATATGATAATATACATGTTTCAATGCCATTCTCCCAAACCATCCCACCCTCACCCTCTCCCACAGAGTCCCAAAGACTGTTCTATACATCTGTGTCTCTTGCTGTCTCATATACAGGGTTCTCATTTGCATCTTTCTAAATTCCATATATATGCGTTAGTATATTGTATTGGTGTTTTTCTTTCTGGCTTACTTCACTCTGTATAATAGGCTCCAGTTTCATCCACCTCATTAGAACTGGTTCAAATGCATTCTTTTAATGGCTGAGTAATACTCCATTGTGTATATGTACCACAGCTTTCTTATCCATTCGTCTGCAGATGGACATCTAGGTTGCTTCCATGTCCTGGCTATTATAAACAGTGCTGCAATGAACATTGGAGTACATGTGTCTCTTTCAATTCTGGTTTCCTCGGTGTGTATGCCCAGGAGTGTGATTGCTGGATCATATGGCAGTTCTATTTCCAGTTTTTTGAGGAATCTCCACACTGTTCTCCATAGTGGCTGTACTAGTTTGCATTCCCACCAACAGTGTAAGAGGGTTCCCTTCTCTCCACACCCTCTCCAGCATTTATTGCATGTAGACTTTTGAATAGCAGCCATTCTGACTGGTGTGAAATGGTATCTCATTGTGGTTTTGATTTGCATTTCTCTAATTATGAGGGATGTTGAGCATTTTTTCATGTGTTTGTTAGCCATCTTTATGTCTTCTTTGGAGAAATGTCTGTTTAGTTCTTTGGCCCATTTTTTGATTGGGTCACTTATTTTTCTGGAATTGAGCTGCATGAGCTGCTTGTATATTTTGGAGATTAATCCTTTATCAGTTGCTTCATTTGCTATTATTTTCTCCCATTCTGAAGGCTGTCTTTTCACCTTACTTATAGTTTCCTTTGCTGTGCAGAAGCTTTTGATTTTAATTAGGTCCCATTTGTTTATTTTTGCTTTTATTTCCAATATTCTGTGAGGTGGGTCATGGAGGATCCTGCTATGATTTATGTCGGAGAGTGTTTTGCCTATGTTCTCCTCTAAGAGTTTTATAGAATCTGGTCTTACATTTAGCTCTCTAATCCATTTTGAGTTTATTTTGGTGTATGGTGTTAGGAAGTGTTCTAGTTTCATTCTTTTACAAGTGGTTGACCAGTTTTCCCAGCACCACTTGTTAAAGAGACTGTCTTCTGTCCATTTTATATTCTTGCCTCCTTTGTCAGAGATAAGGTGTCCATAGGTGCGTGGGTTTATCTCTGGGCTTTCTACTTTGTTCCATTGATCTATATTTCTGTCTTTATGCCAGTACCATACTGTCTTGGTGACTATGGCTTTGTAGAAGAGCCTGAAGTCTGGCAGGTTAATTCCTCCAGTTCCATTCTTCTTCAAGATTGCTTTGACTATTCGAGGTTTTTTGTATTTCCACACAAATTGTGAGATTATTTGTTCTAGTTCTGTGAAAAATATCATTGGTAGCTTGATAGGGATTGCATTGAATGTATAAATTACTTTGGGTAGTATACTCATTTTCACAATATTTATTCTTCCAATCCACGAACACGGTATATTTCTCCATCTATTATTGTCCTCTTTGATTACTTTCACTAGTGTTTTATAGTTTTCTAAGTACAAGTCTTTTGTTTTCTTAGGTAGATATATTCCTAAGTATTTAATTCTTTTTGTTACAACAGTGAATGGAATAGTTTCCTTAATTTCTCTTTCTATTTTCTCATTATTAGTGTATAGGAATGCAAGTGATTTCTGTGTGTTGATTTTATATCCTGCAACTTTACTGTATCCATTGATTAGCTTCTAGTAGTTTTCTGGTAGAGTCTTTAGGGTTTTCTGTGTAGAGGATCATGTCATCAGCAAACAGTGAAAGTTTTACTTCTTCTTTTCCAATTTGTATTCCTTTTATGTCTTTTTCTGCTCTGATTGCTGTAGCCAAAACTTCCAGAACTATGTTGAATAGTAGTGGTGAGAGTGGGCACCCTTGTTTTGTTCCTGACTTTGAAGAAATGCTTTCAGTTTTTCACCATTGAGGATAATGTTTGCTGTGGGTTTGTCATATATAGCTTTTATTATGTTGAGATATGTCCCTTCTAGTCCCACTTTCTGGAGGGTTTTTATCATAAATGGATGTTGAATTTTGTCGAAGGCTTTCTCTGCATCTATTGAGATAATCATATGATTTTTATTTTTCAGTTTGTTAATGTGGTGTATTACGTTGATTGATTTGCGGATATTGAAGAATCCTTGCATTCCTGGGATAAAGCCCACTTGGTCATGATGTATGATCTTCTTATTGTGTTGTTGGATTCTGATTGCTAGAATTTTGTTAAGGATTTTTGCATGTATGTTCATCAGTGATATTGGCCTGTAGTTTTCTTTTTTTGTGGGATCTTTACCAGGTTTTGGGATTAGGGTGATGGTGGCCTCATAGAATGAGTTTGGAAGTGTCCCTTCCTCAGCAATTTTCTGGAAGAGTTTGAGTAGAATAGGTGTTAGCTCTTCTCTAAATTTTTGGTAGAATTCAGCTGTGAAGCCGTCTGGACCTGGGCTTTTGTTTGCTGGTAGATTTCTGATTACAGCCTCTAGTTCCATGCTTGTGATGGGTCTGTTCAGATTTTCTATTTCTTCCTGGTTCAGTTTTGGAAAGTTGTACTTTTCTAGGAATTTGTCCATTTCTTCCAGGTTATTCATTTTATTGCCATATAATTGCTGATAGTATTCTCTAATAATCCTTTGTATTTCTGTGTTGTCGGTTGTGATCTCTCCATTTTAATTTCTAATTTTATTGATTTGGTTCTTCTCCCTTTGTTTCTTGATGAGTCTGGCTAGTGGTTTGTCAATTTTATTTACCTTCTCAAAGAACCAGCTTTTGGCTTTGTTTATTGTTGCTATGGTCTCTTTTGTTTCTTTTGCATTTATCTCTGCCCTAATTTTTACGATTTCTTTCCTTCTACTAACCCTGGGGTTCTTCATTTCTTCCTTTTCTAGTTTCTTTAGATGAAGGGTTAGGTTATTTAGTTGACTTTTTTCTTGTTTCTTGAGGTGTGCCTGTATTGCTATGAACTTCCCCCTTAGCACTGCTTTTACAGTGTCCCAGAGGTTTTGGGTTGTTGTGTTTTCATTTTCATTCATTTCTATGCATATTTTGATTTCTCTTTTGATTTCTTCTATAATTTGTTCATTATTTAGCAGCGTGTTGTTCAGCCTCCATATGTTGGCATTTTTAATGGTTTTTCTCCCGTAATTGAGATCTAATCTTACTGCATTGTGGTCAGAAAAGATGCTTGGAATGATTTCAATTTTTTTGAATTTACCAAGGCTAGATTTATGGCCCAGGATGTGATCTATCCTGGAAAAGGTTCTGTGTGCGCTTGAGAAAAAGGTGAAATTCATTGTCTTGGGGTGAAATGTCCTATAGAGATCTATTAGGTCTAACTGGTCTATTGTATCATTTAAAGTTTGTGTTTCCTTGTTAATTTTCTGTTTAGTTGATCTATCCATATATGTAAGTGGGGTATTAAAGTCTCCCACTATTATTGTGTTATTGTTAATTTCCCCTTTCATACTTGTTAGTAATTGTCTTACATATTGCGTTGCTCCTATGTTGGGTGCATAAATATTTATAATTGTTATATCTTCTTCTTGGATTGATCCTTTGATCATTATGTAGTTTCCTTCTTTGTCTTTTTTCACAGCCTTTGTTTTAAAGTCTATTTTATCTGATATGAGTATTGCTACCCCTGCTTTCTTTTGGTCTCTATTTGCATGGAATATCTTTTTCCAGCCCTTCACTTTCAGTCTGTATGTGTCCCTCATTTTGAGGTGGGTCTCTTGTAGACAACATATATGGGGGTCTTGTTTTTTTATCCATTCAGCCAGCCTTTGTCTTTTGGTTGGGGCATTCAACCCATTTATGTTTAAGGTAATTTGATTCATGGGGTCGCGGAGAGTCGGACACGACTGAGCGACTGAACTGAACTGAACTGAACTGATGATCCCATTGCCATTTTCTTTATTGCTTTGGGTTTGAGTTTATACACCCTTTCTGTGTTTCCTGTCTAAAGAAGATCCTTTAGCATTTGTTGAAGAGCTGGTTTGGTGATGCTGAATTCTCTCAGTGTTTGCTTGTCTGTAAAGCTTTTGATTTCTCCTTCATATTTGAATGAGATCCTTGCTGGGTACAGTAATCTGGGCTGTAGGTTATTTTCTTTCATCACTTTAAGTATGTCTTGCCATTCCCTCCTGGCCTGAAGAGTTTCTGTTGAAAGATCAGCTGTTATCCTTATGGGAATCCCCTTGTGTGTTACTTGCTGTTTTTCCCTTGCTGCTTTTAATATTTGTTCTTTGTGTTTGATCTTTGTTAATTTGATTAATATGTGTCTAGGAGTATTTCGCCTTGGGTTTATCCTGTTGGGGACTCTCTGGGTTTCTTGGACTTGGGTGATTATTTCTTTCCCCATTTTGGGGAAGTTTTCAACTATTATCTCCTTAAGTATTCTCTCATGGTCTTTTTTTTTTTTTTGTCTTCTTCTTCGGGGACTCCTATGATTCTAATGTTGGAGCGTTTAACATTGTCCCAGAGGTCTTTAATATTGTCCTCATTTCTTTTAATTCGTTTTTCTTTTTTCTTCTCTGTTTCATTTATTTCTACAATTCTATCTTCTAGCTCGCTTATCCTGTCTTCTGCCTCTGTTATTCTACTGTTTGTTCCCTCCAGAGTGTTTCTGATCTTATCTATTGCATTATTCATTGCATACTGACTCTTTTTTATTTCCTCTAAGTCCTTCTTCCATCTTCTCAATCCTTTTCTCCAGGTTATTTATCTGTAACTCCATTTTGCTTTCAAGATTTTGACTCATTTTCACCATCAAAATTCGAAATTCTTTATCAGGTAGATTCCCTATATCTTCCTCTTTTGTCTGTGTTGGTGGGCATTTATCCTGTTCCTTCACTTGCTGGGTATATCTCTGCCTCTTCATCTTGCTTATATTGCTTTGCTTGGGGTGGCCTATCCCTCTTCTGGTTGTTTGTGGAGTTCTCTATTATGTAGTTTCCTCGCTGAGTGTGGGGTTGGACAGGTGATTTGTCAAGGTTCCCTGGTT
This sequence comes from Moschus berezovskii, assembly GCF_049115385.1. Lineage (NCBI taxonomy): Eukaryota > Metazoa > Chordata > Mammalia > Artiodactyla > Moschidae > Moschus > Moschus berezovskii. The sequence goes on from NC_142463.1 coordinate 38,575,691, forward strand.
AGGGAAGCTTGTGTCGGTGTTCTGGTGGGTGGAGCTGGATTTCTTCTCTCCGGAGTGCAATGAAGTGTCCGTTAATGAGTTTTGAGATGTCAGTGGGTTTGGAGTGACTTTGGGCAGCCTGTATATTGAAGTTCAGGACTATTTTCCTGTGTTGCTGGAGAATTTGCATGGTATGTCTTGCTCTGGAACTTGTTGACCCTTGGGTGGTGCTTGGTTTTAGTGTAGGTATGGAGGCGTTTGATGAGCTCCTATCGATTAATGTTCCCTGGAGTCAGGAATTCTCTGGTGTTCTCAGGATTCGGGCTTAATCCTCTTGCCTCTGGTTTTTGGTCTTATTCTTGGACACTTTTTAAGACTCAGTTGTTCAGTCCTGTTCTGGGAAGGGAGGAACGCTGCAGACAAATATCTCTGGTGTCTGTGGGGAGTGCTCGCAGCGTCTTGGCCACACTGGGTTTGCCCCCGCTCACAGCACATGTGTTGTCCCAGTCTACACTGCACAGGCTCTAGGTTGCTCTGCTGGGAACTGTCCGAGGCTGGCGCTGGGTTGTATGCACTTCCCAGGTCTGAGAGTCTCAAGTTCAGTTTCTCGGGTACTCCACAAAGGCGCAGACTTGGCTGGGTCTGCGTTTTGTGCCTTCCCCAGTCCGAGCAGCTCAGGTGACCAGGTGTTTGGGGAGCACGGTTGCTGCAACTTATCGCCTCCCCAGTCCCTGCCACTCGGTTTTCTGGGTGTACAACCGGCACACCTTCTCAGGCAGATATTGACTGGCCCGAGCCCAAGAAGTCTTGATTAGCAACAAGCCTGCCTGCAGTTTGTATTGGATGCCTTTCTGGGGCCGCGGTTGCCCCCTCTGGCTCTGGCTGACCTCCCTGCCTGTGTCAGCGGGGGATACAGGATGGGCCAACCGCAGCCGGCTCACTCTGCTCAGTCCTTTGTTCTGTGAGTGGGGCTGGCGGAGTCTTAGGTTAGAGCTTTCCGCCTTTTTCTGGGGAAGCTATCCCAGACTGCTTAGATCCCCCAGATTGTTCTCGCGGCATTAAAACCCAGTCCTTTCTCTAAGCAGTTCAGCCGGCTCCTCCCTGCCCAGTCCCCACTTGCTAATGGCCTATGCAGGCGTCTGTGCTGCTTCTCCGCTGGGAGTTACCATTTGGTGGGTAATCTGCGGGTTTTAATTATTTCTTTCTTTTTTCCTCCCGATTATGTGGCCCTCTGAGGTTCCAAGGCTCGCCACAGACTAGCCAGTGAGAGTGTTTCCTGGTGTTTGGAAACTTCTCTCTTTTTAAAGCCTCCCTTCCCGGGACAGAGCTCCATCCTTACCTCTTTTGTCTCTCTTTTTATCTTTTACGTTTTTTCCTACCTCCTTTCAAAGACAATGGGCTGCTTTTCTGGGTGGCTGATGTCCTCTGCCAGCATTCAGAAGTTGTTTTGTGGACTTTACTCCGCGTTCAAATGTTCTTTTGATGAATTTGTGGGGGAGAGAGTGGTCTCGCCGTCCTATTCCTCCACCATCTTGTTCCTTCACCTATATGAAGATATTGATATTTCTCCCGGCAATCTTGATTCCAGCTTGTGCTTCTTCCAGCCCAGTGTTTCTCATGATGTACTCTGGATAGACGTTAAATAAGCACGGTGACAATATACAGCCTTGACATACCTGTATTCCCTTTTTGGAACCAGTCTGTTGTTCCATGTCCAGTTCTAACTGTTGCTTCCTGACCTGCATACAGATTTCTCAGGAGACAGGTAAGGTGTTCTGGTATTCCCATCTCTTGAAGAATTTTTCAGAGTTTGTTGTGGTCCACACAGTCAAAGGCTTTGGTGGAGCCAATAAAGCAGAAGTAAATATTTTTCTGGAACTCTCTTGCTTTTTCCATGATCCAGCAGATGTTGGCAATTTCATCTCTGGTTCCCCTGCCTTATCTAAAACCAGCTTGAACATCTGGAAGTTCACGGTTCACGTACTGTTGAAGCCTGGCTTGGAGAATTTTGAACATTACTTTACTAGTGTGTGAGATGAGTGCAATTGTGTGGTAGTTTGAGCGTTCTTTGGCATTGCCTTTCTTTGGGATTGAAATGAAAACTGACCTTTTCCAGTCCAATGGCCATGGCTGAGTTTTCCAAATTTGTTGGCATATTGAGTGCAGCACTTTCACAGAATTTACATTTTGAAGTGAGAGAGTTTAGGGGGGTGTTTGTTCAAAATGTTACCTCTATTACTTTTATACTTAGAAATGTCTTTATGCTTAGAAATGTATCTTAATAGTAGGCTTCCCTGGTGGCAGAGAAGTCTGCAGTGAATCTGTCTGCAGTGCAGGATACCTGTGTTCAATCCCAGGATCGGGAGATTCCCTGGAGAAGGAAATGGCAACTGACTCCATTACTCTTGCCTGGAGAATTCCATGGACAGAGGAATCTGGAAGGCTACAGTCCTTGGAGTCAAAGAGTTGGACACAACTGAATGACTATCACTTTTATAACTAGGGAAGCATTGAGTCCGTACGTACCTTTGACCACACAGTTGAGGAGAGACATACAAAAAGTACTTGTAAACACTTCATTCTGCAAAACAGAAAATAAAAGTTAGGATGTTTGGGGACTTCCCTGGTGGTCCAGTGGCTAAGACTCTGCACTCCCAATGCAGGAGGTGTGAGTTTGAACCCTGATCAGGGAACTAGATCCTGCTTGCCACAACTAAGTTCCAGCACAGCTGAATAAATAAATATTTAAAAAAATAGTTTATGTGTTTAAGCATTATTATCCAAAGAATATAAAGTAGAGTAAGAGCTTGGGATTTGGATATAGACAATTCTAGATGCAAATTCTGCTTCTCTTCCTTAAATCTGTGACAGCTAGAGCAAATCAGTGAACTTCTCTTAGCTTAACTTTCATCAGCTTTAAAATTAGGAAAGCACATAGAGCTGAGACTAAAATATGTTAGATGTTTGCTAAGAAGTAGATGACTGAAAGTTTAAAGCAGTAATTCTTAATGTGTTATTTGCAGACTTCTAGATTTTCCGAGATCCTTTCAAAAAGTCTATAGTCAAAACTGCCTTCATAATAATTCTAAGACATTATCTGTTTTATTTTCAACTGTATTGACATTTATACTGAAGTTGCAAAAGCAATGGAGGATAAAACTATTGGCAACTTAGTGTGAATCAAGGCAGCCACACTAAACCATAATAGTAAACACTGCAGTATCCACTGTCATGAACTTGATGTAAAAATGCCACTTTAATTTGTAATTGTCATTGATGAAGCAGTAGAAATTACTAATTTCACTGAATCTCAGCTCTTAAGTGCAAACCTTTTGGGTGACAAGATAGGCAATATGACTAAAGCATTTCTGCTGCATACCAAAGTGGGATGATTGTCTTGAGGAGGAACATATGTGTGATTATGAGTTGCCAGCTAAACTAAGCAATTTTTCTTGGAATGCCATTTTTTCCTGAAAGAGTAACTGACCAACCATATCTATTTAGACTTTGGCATTTGATAGAAATTTTTTTCAAAAATGAATGAGGCAAAACTGTCACTCATTTTAAGGTAAACCACACTCACTTTAAGTGAAAATTACAATGTTGGAAAACTAGTAGTATCAGCCACAGTAAGCTTGTCAGTAACCAGATACTGAGGAGATCTTTCTGACTAGAAAAGTGCACAGGTAGGGCACATGCCCACATTAGGACTTTTGTACTGCCTGCACCCTCTACCTGAATGCTCTTCCCTCACAAGTGCTTGTCTCATTCCTTTATCTCCTTTAAATTTTCATTCACATGTCACCTTGTAAATGAGGCTTACCTTGACACCATTTTAAAATTGCAATTCAGCCTTCGGGACTTTGGTTCTCTTTTTCATCCTATATTTTTCCTTCCTTTTTCTACCTCCCTGTAGGATGTATCTTCTTCTAGCATTCTACATTATTTACTTATTTTATTTTTTGTTTATTCTTTGTCTCAATCTACTAAAATGCAAGCTCTTCAAACAGTAATCACTGTGTTCACTGATATAACCCCAATCCCTAAAACAATGTGTAGCTAGCACATTGTATACAATCCATTCATACTCATTAACATTAACAAATGTTTGTAGTAATATTTCATGTTGCTATAGTTATAAAAAGTTAAGATTATACATCAAGCTATTATGGGTCATTATTTTGGTTAATGTTTGATTTTTTTTATCAAAGACTTTGTGCTCATGCTCAGTTGCTAAGTTGTGTCCAACTCTTTGCAACCCCATGGACTGTAGCCCACCAGGATTCCTATATCCATGGAATTTTCCAGACAAGAATACAGGAGTGGGTTGCTATTTCCTCTTCCAAGGGATCTTCCCTACCCAAGAATCAAACCTGTGTCTCCTGTATTGGCAGGTGGATTTTTATCACTGAGCCACTCGGGAAGCCCCACCAAAGACCTGAGTTATTTTTAAAATCAAAATATGTATATTCTGAAGTATGTGTGTGCATGCATGCTCAGTCGTTCCCATCATATCCAACTCTTTGTGACCCTATGGATTGTAGCCCACCATACTCCTCTGTCTGTGGGATTCTCCAGGCCAGATTATGGGAGTGGGTCGCCATGCCCTCCTCCAGAAGATCTTCCTGATTCAGAGGTGGAACCCGTGTCTCTTGTACTTCCTGCATTACAGGCAGTCTCTTTACTGCTGAACCACTGGGGGAGCTGCATTCTGAAGTATACACATACTTCTTTGCCACAATAAGCCTTTGTGCCTTTTCACATTCTGCCTTGTTTTATAACTCAGTATGTATATACTTGTCTGTTTCAATAGATTTAAAACTCCTCAAGGGCAAGGTAGTATCACGTTTTCATAGGTACCTGACAAACTGAGTGTGTGATGGTTATGCCTCAAAGTCTAAACATTTTCAAAACTACAGTAGACTCATTAAAAACAGACTTTTGACATTCATCAGTGAAATTTGTATACTTATTGAGTAAATAATAACCTTTAACTATCTACTGAGACTTAATAAACAAAATCCTTCCCAGCTTCTGTGTTTCTATAGACAAGTCAAAAAGAATTAATACCAAGAAGTATTCTTTTTTGGCTATCTTTTTACTTTAAAATGTATAAATAGAAAGTTTTTCTAATTTTATTTAAAAACTACATTTTTTGTGATATCAACATTTAATATTCATATTAACTTAATATTAATCTTAAATTAGTAGTCTTTTCTGAGCATTCCTCTAATTCGAAGTTTGAGTCCTGGTTTTGGTTCAAGTGACAAACTGTCTGTATTAGACTCTTTCCTCTTCCTCTAAGCTAACTAAATTCCTTGGTCTCCAAACACCCAAAATAATTCATTTTCTGTCAAAAGAAAGAGAGAGATTATATTTGTCTATTTACTTATTTGGCTGTGCTTGGTCTTAGTTGCATCAAGCAGGATCTTTGATCTTTAGTTGCAGCATGTGGGATCTAGTTCCTTGACCAGAGATCAAACCCAGACCCCCTGCATTGGGAGCATGGAGTCTTAGCCACTGAACCATCAGGAAAGTCCCATTTCATTTATTTTTATTGTAGTAAAATACCCATAAAATATACAATTTTAATCATTTTAAGTTATAGTTCAGTAACACCAAGTACATTCATATTGTTGTGCAACCATCACCATGTCTCTAACACCATTCATTCAGAGTCAAAGTTCTGGCCCACAAACACTTCCCTGTAGGAGGTTCAGTACTTGAGAAAGAATTTGTGATAAACCAGACCTCCTGGGATGGGTGGCTCCAGGAAAAAAATAAAAGAATCTTACAGAATCCATTCTATCTTTCAACACTTAAACTGTATCCATTAAATAATGACTCTGTTCCTTTCTCTCCCCCAATCACTGGTAATCACCATTCTACTTTCTATCACTGTGAATGTGACTGCTGCTGCTGCTGCTGATAAGTCACTTCAGTCGTGTCCGACTCTGTGTGACCCCATAGACGGAAGACCACCAGGTTCCCCCGTCCCTGGGATTCTCCAGGCAAGAACACTGGAGTGGGTTGCCATTTCCTTCTCCAATGTGTGAAAGTGAAGTCGCTCAGTCGTGTCCGACCCTTAGCGACCCCACGGACTGCAGCCTACCAGGCTCCTCCATCCATGGGATTTTCCAGGCAAGAGTATTGGAGTGGCTTGCCATAGATAAAAGTCAGGTAAGTGAAATTCTAAGCATCACTACGAACAAAGCTAGTGGAGGTGATGGAATTCCAGTTGAGCTATTTCAAATCCTGAAATTCATTGTTTTGGGATGAAATGTCCTATAGATATCTATTAGGTCTAACTCTTCTATTATATCATTTAAAGATTGTGTTTCCTTGTTAATTTTCTGTTTAGTTGATCTCTCCATAGATGTAAGTGGGGTGTTAAAATCTCCCACTATTATTGTGTTATTGTTAATTTCCCCTTTCATACTTGTTAGTAATTGTCTTACATATTGCGGTGCTCCTATGTTAGGTGCATAAATATTTATAATTGTTATATCTTCTTCTTGGATTGATCCTTTGATCATTATGTAGTTTCCTTCTTTGTCTCGTTTCACAGCCTTTGTTTTAAAGTCTATTTTATCTGATATGAGTATTGCTACTCCTGCTTTCTTTTGGTCTCTATTTGCATGGACTATCTTTTTCCAGCCCTTCACTTTCAGTCTGTATGTGTCCCTCGTTTTGAGGTGGGTCTCTTGTAGACAACATATATGGGGGTTTTGTTTTTGTATCCATTCAGCCAGCCTTTGTCTTTTGGTTGGGGCATTCAACCCATTTACATTTAAGGTAATTATTGAAAAGTAGGATCCCGTAGCCATTTTCTTTATTGCTTTGGGTTCAAGTTTATATACTCTTTCTGTGATTCCTGTCTATAGAAGATCCTTTAGCATTTGTTGGAGAGCTGGTTTGGTGATGCTGAATTCCCTCAGCTTTTGCTTGTCTGTAAAGCTTTTGATTTCTCCTTCATATTTGAATGAGATCCTTGCTGGGTATAGTAATCTGGGCTGTAGGTTATTTTCTTTCATCACTTTAAGTATATCTTGCCACTCCCTTCTGGCCTAAAGAGTCTCTGTTGAAAGATCAGCTGTTATCCTTATGGGAATCCCCTTGAGTGTTATTTGCTGCTTTTCCCTTGCTGCTTTTAATATTTGTTCTTTGTGTTTGATCTTTGTTAATTTGATTAATATGTGTCTTGGAGTATTTCGCCTTGGGTTTATCCTGTTGGGGACTCTCTGGATTTCTTGGACTTGGGTGATTATTTCTTTCCCTATTTTAGGGAAGTTTTCAACTATTATCTCCTCAAGTATTCTCTCATGGTCTTTCTTTTTGTCTTCTTCTTCTGGGACTCCTATGATTCGAATGTTGGAGTGTTTAACATTGTCCCAGAGGTCTCTAATATTGTCCTCATTTCTTTTAATTCGTTTTTCTTTTTTCCTCTCTGTTTCATTTATTTCTACAATTCTATCTTCTAGTTCGCTTATCCTGTCTTCTGCCTCTCTTATTCTACTGTTTGTTCCCTCCAGAGTGTTTCTGATCTCATCTACTGCATTATTCATTGTATATTGACTCTTTTTTATTTCCTCTAAGTCCTTATTAAATCTTTCTTCCATCTTCTCAATCCTTTTCTCCAGGTTATTTATCTGTAACTCCATTTTACTTTCAAGATTTTGAATCATTTTCACCATCAAAATTCGAAATTCTTTATCAGGTAGATTCCCTATATCTTCTTCTTTTGTTTGTGTTGGTGGGCAATTATCTTGTTCCTTTACTTGCTGGGTATTTCTCTGCCTCTTCATCTTGCTTATATTGCTTTGCTTGGGGTGTCCTTTCCCTCTTCTTGCAGTTTGTGGAGTTCTCTTTATTATGTAGTTTCTTCGCTGTGTGTGGGGTTGGACAGGTGACTTGTCCGGGTTCCCTAGTTAGGGAAGCATGTGTCAGTGTTCTGGTGGGTGGAGCTGGATTTCTTCTCTTTCCTTTAGAAGACAATGGGCTACTTTTCTGGGAGCCTGATGTCCTCTGCCAGTATTCAGAAGTTATTTTGTGGACTTTACTCCACGTTCAAATGTTCTTCTGATGAATTTGTGGGGAAGAAAGTGGTCTCGCCATCTTGTTCCTTCCTCCCCAGAACACTGGATTCTTATATTCCACTTGGTCGTGGAGTATCTCTTCCCAGCTGCTCCAGCAAGGCGCAGCCGCTGCAGCTTACCTTGGACGAGGGGTATCTCCTCAAGGCCGCCCCTCCTGCTTTGAATGTGGATCAGCTCCTCCCGGCCCTCCGGTGCCCAAGCAGCCACCGCCTCCTGGACGTGGTACAGCTCCTCTCGGCCACCGCCCTAACTCTGGGCGCGGGGCAGCTCCTCTCAGCCACGATTCTGCACGTGGTCGGTTGCACCGGGAGCCAGGCGTCTCTCGCGTCTGCGCCGCCGGGAGCCGGGCGTCTCTCGCGTCTGCGCCGCCGGGAGCCGGGCGTCTCTCGCGTCTGCGCCGCCGGGAGCCGGGCGTCTCTCGCGTCTGCGCCGCCGGGAGCCGGGCGTCTCTCGCGTCTGCGCCGCCGGGAGCCGGGCGTCTCTCGCGTCTGCGCCGCCGGGAGCCGGGCGTCCAAATCCTGAAAGATGATGCTGTGAAAGTGCTGCACTCAATATGCCAGCAAATTTGGAAAACTCAGCAGTGGCCACAGGACTGGAAAAGGTCAGTCTTCATTCCAATCCCAAAGAAAGGCAATGCCAAAGAATGTTCAAACTACCGCACAATTGCACTCATCTCACACGCAAGTAAAGTCATGCTCAAAATTCTCCAAGCCAGGCTTCAGCAATACGTGAACCGTGAACTTCCAGATGTTCAAGCAGGTTTTAGAAAAGGCAGAGGCACCAGAGATCAAATTGCCAACATCCGCTGGATCATGGAGAAAACAAGAGAGTTCCAGGAAAACATCTATTTCTGCTTCATTGACTATGCCAAAGCCTTTGACTGTGTGAATCACAATAAACTGTGGAACATTCTGAAAGAGATGGGAATCCCAGACCACCTGACCTGCCTCTTGAGAAACCTGTATGCAGGTCAGGAAGCAACAGTTAGAACTGGACATGGAACAACAGACTGGTTCCAAATAGGAAAAGGTGTACGTCAAGGTTGTATATTGTCACCCTGTTTATTTAACTTATATGCAGAGTACATCATGAGGAACGCTGGGCTGGAAGAAGCCCAAGCTGGAATCAAGGTTGCCGGGAGAAATATCAATGATCTCAGATATGCAGATGACACCACCCTTATGGCAGAAAGTGAAGAGAAACTCAAAAGCCTCTTGATGAAAGTGAAAGAGGAGAGTGAAAAGGTTGGCTTGAAGCTCAACATTCAGAAAACAAAGATCATGGCATCTGGTCCCATCACTTCATGGGAAATAGATGGGGAACAGTGGAAATGGTGTCAGACTTTATTTTTTTGGGCTCCAAAATCACTGCGGATGCTGATTGCAGCCATGAAATTCCTCCTTGGAAGGAAAGTTATGACCAACCTAGATAGTGTATTAAAAAGCAGAGACATTACTTTGCCAACAAAGGTCTGTCTAGTCAAGGCTATGGTTTTTCCCGTGGTCATGTATGGATGTGAGAATTGGACTGTGAAGAAAGCTGATTGCCGAAGAATTGATGCTTTTGAACTGTGGTGCTGGAGAAGACTCTTGAGAGTCCCTTATACTGCAAGGAGATCCAACCAGTCCATTCTAAAGGAGATCAATCCTGGGTGTTCATTGGAAGGACTGATGCTAAAGCTGAAACTGCACTACTTTGGCCACCTCATGCGATGAGTTGACTCACTGGAAAAGACTCTGATGATGGGAGGGATTAGGGGCAGGAGGAGAAGGGGATGACAGAGAATGAGATGGCTGGATGGCATCACCGACTCGATGGACATGAGTTTGAGTGTACTCTGGGAGTTGGTGATGGACAGGGAGGCCTTGCGTGCTGTGATCATGGGGTGGCAAAGAGTTGGACGTGACTGAGCGACTGAACTGAACTGAACTGAACTGAAGTGAAATTCTACAGTACAGTTGATCCCTAAACAACATGGGTTTAAACTGAATGGGTCCACTTATTCTCAGATTTTTTTCAATAGTAAATACTACAGTAGTACATACTCCAAGGTTGATTGAATCTGTGGATGCAGAACTGTGGTTATATAGGGCTGGCTACAAGTTACATGTGCAGATTTTCAACTGCATGGGGATGGGTGCCCTAACTCCCTCATTGTCCCAGGGTCAATTGTATTTGTTTTGTTGTGATTGGCTGATTGGCTTATTTGACTCAAGTATAAGTTCCTCAGGTTTCATCCATATTGTAGCATGTATCAGAATTTCGGTACATTATGTCTATACACCACATTTTGCTTATCCATTCACCTGTTGATGGACCCTTGGCCTGCATCCACCTATTACCTGTTGTGAATAATACTACCATGACAAGCGTACATAATATGCACTGCTTTTTGTTAGAAAAACTTTTTCCAGAAGTTCTTCTTCCCTTCCGCCCTGGCAGATTTTCCCTCACATATTATTGCCTGAAATTATCTCACGTGTTCATGCTTAAACCAAGAGAAATAGGCCATAGTGTTTGCTTCAGAGTCTATACGTTAAGCAATTCACAATTTATGACTTGTAGGGCTTGGGTGCAGGTTATTTGTCTCCTGAAGCTCTTGGCTGTGAGGACTCTGAGTTCCACTATAAAAGAGAATGTGAGTGTAAATCAGTGAATTACACTCTTGGCTGCCAAGACTAGTGAAGGCTACATGCACAAGTTCGGGTGAACTGCAGATTCATATAGGATTTCTATTTTTAAACTTTGGAACTGGTGAATACTACCTCATGTTCCTGGCTGGTCATCATTTTTTCTTTTTAAAATGTATTTTTTTAAATTTTTGGCTGTGCTCACTCTGCATTGCTGTACATGGGCTTTCTCTATAGTCAAGAGGTACTCTTTGTTGCAGAACGTGGACTATACCTTGTTGTAGCTTTTCTTGTTGCAGAGCAGGGGTTCTAGGTATGCAGGCTCAGCAGTTTCAGTTTGTAGGCTCAGTAGTTGTGGTGCACAGGTTTAGCTGCCTAGCTGCACATGGGATACTCCTGGATCACGGACTGAACCCATGTTGGCAGGGGATTTTCAATCACTGGGCCACTAGGGAAGCCTGATCATCATCTCTTTTGTGTTTATTCTCACTCGTGCTTCCTTTCTTATGACCCAGTCTCCCACCACTTTTCTCCATTTGAAATTTTTGCGTTCCTTCTCTGATGCTGTAATTTCCTACTTCCCAATTCTTCTCACAGAATTCTTTTTAAAAAAAAATTATGTACTTGGCTGACCTGGATCTCTGTTTCTGTGCACGAGCTTTCTCTCTAGTTGTGGCAAGTGGGGGCTACCCTCTAGTTGCAGTGTGCAGGCTTCTCACCATGGTGACTTCTCTTGCTGTGGAGCACAGGCTCTAGGTGCTGGGCTTAAGTAGATGTAGCTCACAGGCTCAGTTGCCCCACGGCATGGGAAGACCCAGATCAGGGATTGAATTCACGTCCCCTGCAATGGCAGGTAGACTCCCAATCACTGGACCACTGGGAAAGTCCAACCCATGGAATTCTTCCTTCACTTTCTGGTCTTAATAAATGCTGACTCTTCTCTGAAGATTCTGTCTCCGTTCAATTTTTTTTTAATTTATGCTTTTTTGTCTTTCTGATCTCATTTACTCATAAACACCCAGTCCAGGTATTTGACTCTCTCATTATTTTTCAATGCTACATCTATACCAGGAACTCTCTGCTGCTGCTGCTGCTAAGTCGCTTCAGTCGTGTCCGACTCTGTGCGACCCCATAGATGCCTTTATGTAAAAATCCTGTTCCTTTCAAAGTTTCTTGATATTTACTTACACTGTTCTCCACCTCCCTCATTTCTGTCACCTTTTGGCTTCCTGGTTACTGGCTCAGATCCCCACCCACCTGGTTCATAATCTTATCTATGCCCATGATTTCAACGCTCACCTAAAGCTAATGAGTCCCAAAGCTATATATTCAGCTCAAATCTTCCTCTGAAATGCCATAGCTAATTGCCTCCTGGGCATCGCCCTCTGATGGTGCTTAAACATTCTTACTCAACAGGTAGAAAATTGAAGAAACAGAAACCTTTGCTCCTTTGCTTTCTCCCCTCCTTATCCCACCCCTCCTCTGGGTTCTACTGTCCTAATATATCTGAGCAGGTTTTTTTTAAATCTTCTCTTATGTATTTCTCTATGTATTCTCTATATATTTCATATCTCCCATTTTCTTAAAATCTGATTTACGAAAACAATCTCCTGTTCTTTCCATTCCAAGCCATTCTCTATAATCCTGCAACCAGCAGTCAAAACTGCAATCTGTCATTCCCTAAATGGTTTCCTTTATAACCAGTTTGAAGAACAAGATTGTTACCATAGTATACAAGTGCATGTGTGTGTGTTAAGTTGCTTCAGATGTGCCTGACTCTTTCTGACCCTATGGACTGTAGCCCACCAGGTTCCTCTGTCCACGGGATTCTCCAGGCAAGAATACTGGAGTGGGTTGCCATGCCTTGTTTTAGGCGAATCTTCCCAACCCAGGGATCAAACCCACATCTCCTGCATGACAGGATTCTTTACTGCTGAGCCACTGGGGAAGCACAGAATATACAAGTCACACTTCCTTAAATTATGTGATTCAAAAAGACTTCAGTGCCTAGGCAGAGTACTTTGCCCCAGCAGTACTTATGTATTTGTTGAATAAAAATGAACATCTGGTCTAATTTTGACCCCTATGCAGTTTGCAACTGGCTGAATAGGAGTCAATTTAGAGAAAAGAATATTGCTGAGTACTGCAGCTATAAGAATCTCTTTTAAAAACTTAAAGCCTGTTACATAAATTATGTACTCTTTAGACTCTTTCCCATGTTCATTTACACAATTGATCATTAAAACTGCTTTAGAAATATGTGTATCAAATATTTAGCATATTTCAAAGCTTCCTTAATAACATCCCTAATAAGTGGATCTAATTATGTGTTTATTTACTATAAACACCTATGAATAGCAGATAACCTAATTATAGTTTATTATTACCTCTGAATCATTCCAATGAAAATGTTTTCTCTCACAGAGTTCACATTGCTTTGGTGCATGAGTATAGAAAGCAGCAGATTGTTTTCCATGACAGTAGGTTTTAAATATTTACCTGCTTGTGCTGCATAATTTAGCACTCGGGAGTTGGATAGATGCCATGCCAAGGTTACAGAATATATTTCCCCTCTGTGACTTCTATGTGAAGTTGTAAAAGTGGAAAGTATTCTACTGTTTTACTAACCAATTAAAATTTGTTTTGTACAAGTAAATCCACAGAATACCAATGTTTGTGGTATACACAGTTTTATTTTGTATAATTACCATGTAATTTAAAGAATCAAAGCACTATTTCTCACATCCTGTTATTGTATAATATTAAAAATAAAATTTATTTGCTCTTGTAATCTAAGACTTTATGGAAATAACAATCATCCAGACAGCTTGTTAAATGTATATTATCTGTCCTAAGAAATCAAAACACAGTTCTATATTTTAAAATGTGGATCCACCAGCTGTCTAATCAGGCAAGAAAACAGTTCTTTTGTTCGCTCACTCTAATAAATGTTACATCTTACTATATTCTTTGCGTGATTGGTTATTTGGTTGCCCTACTGCGTAACAGAAAATAAATAGTTGTGCAGTTACCTGTTTTTGTGAGAATAATAATAAAAGTAATTCAAACCATTAAACACATAAAAAAACGAAAACGTTTTCAAATCTAATTGTGAACTTTTCAACTCTGCATTCTGAAAGATTTTCTCTCCCATGTGGTTTCATAGTCCGCTAGTACAGACTGTTAGTTTTTCACTTCTAGCTCTTACTGTAATTCCCTCCGCAATTCAGAAGCATGTCTCGTAGCCCTTGTTCCAGCAAAATCTTACAGCATTACACTTTGCAATAATTTAGTATTTCTCTCAACACACCTTATGAAAGAGAATAAAAATTTCCATTTCATAAAAAGCCTTCGCAGACTGTTCTGTTTCAATTCTGGAAAATAATCTAAACATGGAAAATGAGAGCACATATTCCTTGATATTTTATAAGCATTTACCTAAAGTCCCTTCAGAATATTTTCACAAAAAGAAAAGAAATACTTGTATTTTTTACCAAAGTGGAGCTTGGTAGAAAGGTCTACATTAATCTGAAGGATTTAGTGACTCTTCTGAAGCCGCTTTTGGGGACTGCGGGTGTTTCAAGGAGAGCGAGAAATAAGCGGCACAGTGCATGCTGGATCTTGTAGTTCCCGCGTTCGAGGAGAGGGCGTGGTGTCCACGGCACGCTGGGAGTTGAAGTCTGTTCAACAGGAACTCAAGGCAGGAATGATGTTTTGTCTATCTGAGACACCGCTTATAGGTGGATACTCTCCCTTGGTTCTGTGCTTGCTATATAGATGGCTTACAGCCTGGGTGGCGAAAGGAGCGAAAAAAGGACGGATGAAGTAAATAGATCAGGGGCCTGTCGGTATGGCTATTGCACAGTTCAGTTCAGTCGCTCAGTCGTGTCCGACTCTTTGCACGCCAGGCCTCCCTGTCCATCACCAACTCCCGGAGTTCACTCAAACTCATGTCCATTGAGCCGGTGATGCCATCCCACCATCTCCTCCTCTGTCGTCCCCTTCTCCTCCCGCCTTCAATCTTTCCCAGCATCAGGATGTTGCCATTGGTCTGGCTACTGCGGCCGCCAATCAATAGGCTTTAATGCCCGGAAGTGGCTGACCTGCTAGGTTTGAAGCGGGAGGGGTGGGGGCGTTTCCCTGACTACGGTGGCCGGCAAGCTCGCGGTGCTGTGGCTGCGGCGCTGAGGTCGGAGAGTCGGCTCGTAAGCGGGCTCCTTTTGGGGCGGCTGCTGCTGCTGGAGCTGGAACATTTCCCGGTTGGTGGCTCCTGCAGATTGTTTACACTTCTCCAGTTCTCTTTTTGGTGAGGGAGCGACTTGAGGTTCTTCTGACCCTGCTAGCTTCAGGAGAAGGTTGGGACTTAGTGTCTCTGGTCCCCTCGAAAGATCGGGTTCCTTGAGGAAGCGGGGCGGGGGGAATCTTGCCGTCAATGGAAACCCTGTGGCCAACCTTTTCGGCTCTCTGAGGGTTTTGGCGTCACGCTCATCTCTCCTTTCTGGTATCATTTTTCTGACTCCTTGCCCTTCCTGGGCTCCAGAGCTAACTAACCGTAAGCCTTCCTGTGGGCAGCTGTTCCCCCTCCTCTAGAGGGTTTTCTTAGGTGATTCAGGCATGATCTCTTTTCTCCTCAGTTCTTGTATCTATTTAGCTCCTTCCCTATTCCTCTCCGATAAAAAAAAAAAGAAGAAAAAAAAAAAAACCCAAATCAGATCCTCAAGATCTTAATCTTCTCATTCCTCACTCCTTTATCCCTTTTTAGGCCTTTGTTACTGCTTCAGACACTTAATACATTTGCCTGAGTATCTTAATGCTTTTCCATCCAGACCTTAACAGTTTACTCACTCTGTTTGATTCCTACTCATCCTCAACCCTTCCACCTCCATCCACATCTCAGGGCTTTTTAGGTTAGAGGTTCAAATACATTGTTATGATGACTGGTGAATACGAGAGACGTCAACGATCAGCTAAACGTGACTCTATGGAGTTTACACTTAAGATCTCTTTGGCTTACGTTTTCGGTTTGTATTGATTATTTTCCCACAAGGGGTTACTGCTACCCCATGGTTAGAGGAGAATACCTCCTCCTAGAGCTCCTTGTATCTGGAATACTTAGATGGGATCTTTTTCTCTTTTCCTACTCAAGACATATGTCCCCAGTGGAATTTTTGTAGTGATTTTATGTCAATTAATAGCAGATAGACACAGTTAATAGTAGATAGACACAATAGCTCTTTCCTCCTTTGTTGTTTATGATTGGTGATTAGATTGTGAGTCATTGAAAGTACCCAGAGGGATTGGAAAAGCTTTGAAAGGAAAAGTTTGTGTATATACCAATTTATAAAGTGATAAAGTGTCTTCCCTGAACAAGGGAGAGTTTCTAATTAGTCCAGTAATCTGATGCTATGTTGAATTCATAATCTCACTGTAAAATTCTGGGAACTGTTTAAAGTTAAAAAGTAGCCAATATAAGAAATATTATAGGTTTGTAAAAAGAGTTTAAAACCCATTTTAACTGATTCTCTTTTTTTTCCTGTAAAATGGAATACAAATATATTGAAGAGTTTATTTGTTGTGGTTGTTTATCACATATTTCTATATATTTTGATAGAGCTGGTAAAACTGCTTTATATAATTTATTACTAGTGTTGTGTAGACAGAAACTTTTGTACTTCCTGGCTTTCTGGGGACCATGTAACTTCAGTAACTTTGCAGCTTTCTTTTATTCTCAGTATTTTAGATTGAGCGACTGAACTGAACTGAATAGTAAAATTATTGTTCAGGTATCAAATATAATCTCTGTGTGTCAGTAAAGTAAAAATATTAATACTTGTACACTGTCTAATTGGTGGGATTATTCCTAATTAATGAGAAATGGTTTCAACCTTGCTTAAGATTGAGGGTGAATGTACATATAATATTTCAGAATTAATTCACTCATGAATTCTTTATTGGATAAATGATGAGGTTAGACATTGCTCAAACTTTTTATATTTTTCCTGAGATTTTATTCATTTAATAGGCATTTATTGAACGCTTCTTACTGTTTAACTGTTGTCGCACTATCATCAAAACATTTACTGAGAGCATCCTCTTGTCCTGAGCTCTGTACTAGATGCTTTAAAGCATTATTGCATTGAATCATTGTAACAACTCAGAGTGCTATTGAGTATTATTTACATTTAACAGATGAATAAACTGAAGCTCAAGGAGTTCAAGTCATTTAGTCCAGTTCCTTTTGACTCTTCCCTCTTACTGCAAAGATTTGTTCTATACCCTGGAGTATATTATTGTTGTTGTTCAGTGGCCAAGTCGTATCCACCTCTGTGTCCACATGGCCTGCAACATGCCAGGCTTCCCCACCCTTCCCTGTCTCCTGGAGTTCACTCAAACTCATGTCCAGTGAGTCGGGATTGCCATCCAACCATCTTATCCTCTGTCGTCCTCTTCTGTTTTAGTCTTCAATCTTTCCCAGCCTCAGGGTCTTTTCCAGTGAGTCGGCTTTTCCGGTCAGGTGGGCAAAGTATTGGAAATTCAGCTTTAGCATCAGTCCTTCCAATTAATATTCAGGGTTGATTTCCTTTAGGATTGACTAGTTGGATCTCCTTGCAGTCCAAGGGATTCTCAAGAATCTTCTCCAGCACCACAGTTCGAAGGCATCAGTTCTTCAGTGCTCAGCCTTCTTTATTGTCCAACTCTTACATTTATACGGAGAAGGCAATGGCACCCCATTCCAATACTCTTGCCTGGAAAATCCCACGGACAGAGGAGCCTGGTAGGCTGCAGTCATGGGGCCGCTAAGAGTTGGGCACGACTGAGCGACTTCACGTTCACTTTTCACTTTCACGCATTGGAGAAAGAAATGGCAACCCACTCCAGTATCTTGCCTGGAGAATCCCAGGGACAGAGGAGCCTAGTGGGCTGCCGTATAGGGGGTCGCACAGAGTCGGACACAACTGAAGCTACTTAGCAGCAGCAGCAGCACATTCCTGACTACTGGAAAAACCATAGCTTTGACTATATGGACCTTTGTTGGCAAAGTGATATCTCTGCTTTTTAATACCCTGTGTAGGTTTGTCATGGCTTTTCTTTCAAGGAGCAAGTGTCTTAATTTCATGGCTTCACTGTCTGCAGTGATTCTGGGGCCCAAGAAAATAGTCTGTCACTGCTTCCACTTTTTTCCCCATCTGTTTGCCATGAAGTGATGGGACCAGCTGCCATGATCTTCATTTTTTGAATGTTGAGTTTTAAGCCAGTTTGTCCATTCTCTTTCACCCTCGTCAAGAGGCTGTTTATTTCCTCTTCACTTTTTGCCATTAAAGTGGTATCATCTGCGTTTCTGAGGTTGTCGATATTTCTCCCAGTAGTCCTGATTCTAGCTTATGAGTCATTCAGCCCGGTATTTTCATGATGTACTCTGCAGTTCAGTTCAGTTCAGTTGCTCAGTCGTGTCTGACTCTTTGTGACCCCATGAACTGCAGCACGCCAGATTTCCCAGTCCATTACCAACTTCTGGAGCTTGCTCAAACTCATGTCCACCAAGTCGGTGAGGCCATCCAACAATCTCATCCTCTGTCATCCACTTCTCCTGCCTTCAATCTTTCCCAGCATCAAGGTCTTTTCCAGTGAGTCAGTTCTTTGCTTCAGGTGGCCAAAGTAATGGAGCTTTGGCTGTAGTTTGCATTTAGGTTAAATAAGCAGGCTGACAGTATACAGCCTTGACATACTCCTTTCCCAATTTTGAACCAGTCCATTGTTTCATGTCTGGTTCTAACTGTTGCTTCTTGACTGCATACTAGAGAGCATTCATTCAGTAGATACTTGCTACTGCTACTGCTGCTAAGTCACTTCAGTCGTGTCCGACTCTGTGTGACCCCATAGACGGCAGCCCACCAGGCTCCCCCATCCCTGGGATTCTCCAGGCAAGAACACTGGAGTGGGTTGCCATTTCCTTCTCCAAGTAGATACTTACTAAGCATCTATTATGTACCAGATACTCTTCTAGGTGCTGAGAATCTAACAGTGAACAAAAGGGACAAAAATCCCTTCTCTTAGGGAGCTTACAGTCAATCAGAATGTATGACATGTAAACCTTGCCTTCAGGAAACAGAAAAGGCAACCAATATGGGGGGCTTCCCTTGTGGCTCAGATGGTAAAGAAAATACAACCAATATGCATTAGATTTCATCTGTTTTAGAATGTTAATGTTGAAAGATTAACTAGGGAATATTTCATGAAGATGAAATATGATCTAGAGCTAAAGTATTGAGTAGGTATTTGGTAGATAGAAATTGGGAGGAAAGTAGTTCCAGTTTGAGGCATAAAATGAGCAAAATTGTAAATTATAGGAGAAAGATTAGTGGAAAGCACAGATAGCTGGACTGTTTGGTATCTTCATTTCTTTGCATATAGGTGCACAGTGTTGGTTGAATTTGAAGCAAATATTTAAATAAGTGAAGCTAGGACAAGAACTCAGCAGGCAACATGGAATTAAATAGGTATAGTATCATTATTCTGGGATTAAAGGAAAGGAATTGATTTGATAGCTGTTGGTGAAAGAACCAGTTCAGTTCAGTTGCTCAGTCGTGTCCGACTCTTTGTGACCCCATGAATCACAGCACGCCAGGCCTCCCTGTCCATCACCAACTCCCAGAGTTCACTCAGACTCACCTCCATCGAGTTGGTGATGCCATCCATCCATCTCATTCTCTGTCGTTCCCTTCTCCTCCTGCCCCCAACCCCTCCCAGCATCAGAGTCTTTTCCAGTGAGTCAACTCTTCGCATGAGGTGGCCAAAGTATTGGAGCTGCAGCTTCAGCATCAGTCCTTCCAATGAACACCCAGAATTGATCTCCTTTAGAATGGACTGGTTGGATCTCCTTGCAGTCCAAGGGACTCTCGAGAGTCTTCTCCAGCACCACAGTTCAAAAGCATCAATTCTTCAGCGATCAGCTTTCTTCACAGTCCAACTCTCACATCCATACATGACCACTGGAAAAACCATAGCCTTGACTAGACGGACCTTGGTTGGCAAAGTAATGTCTCTGCTTTTTCCAGTAGGCCTTGTTAATTATTGAATACTGGCAGTAGCACAGTAGCCAATGGAAAAGGGAGGTTAGCCTACCAGGTTTGAACTGAGTGAGCCAGATTTACCTGTTTCATCAAATCATGAGGTTTTTTTCCCCCTTGTTTATTTTATTCCAAGATGTGCCATTATTTTATGAGCTGCTATGAAAGAAAAAAATTGCCAATTAAGCATACAGAGATTGTTGACTGTAAGATGTATTCAGTTTCGCAGTTAAAGATGTAAAAATAAAAAAAAAAAGAAATGTAACAATGAGTGATCTAGAAATGATGAAATAAGGTACACCTTATAATGGTTCGTGAACCCTATAACTACTTAATTTTTTTGGACTGTTTATAAATAAGTTTGTAATCTTTGACATGCATTCTATCATTTAGCATATATATATTTGTTTACTAGGCACTTTTCTAGGCCAGGGTGATATGGTGATGAGTAGAAGGAAAGTTATGACCAACCTTGATAGTATATTAAAAAGCAGAGACATTACTTTGCCAACAAAGGTCTGTCTAATCAAGGCTATGGTTTTTCCCGTGGTCATGTATGGATGTGAGAGTTGGACTGTGAAGAAAGCTGATCGCCGAAGAATTGATGCTTTTGAACTGTGGTGCTGGAGAAGACTCTTGAGAGTCCCTTGGATTGCAAGGAGATCCAACCAGTCCATTCTAAAGGAGATCAATCCTGGGTGTTCATTGGAAGGACTGATGCTAAAGCTGAAACTGCAATACTTTGGCCACCTCATGCGACGAGTTGACTCACTGGAAAAGACTCTGATGCCAGGAAAGGTTGGGGGCGGGAGGAGAAGGGGACGACAGAGAATGAGATGGCTGGATGGCATCACCGACTCGATGGAGGTGAGTTTGTGTGAACTCTGGGAGTTGGTGATGGACAGGGAGGCCTGGCGTGCTGTGATTCATGGGGTCGCGGAGAGTTGGACACGACTGAGCGACTGAACTGAACTGAACTGAAATAGCATCTCTACCACACAAAATGTATGAGGGAAGGCAGACATAAATATTCCATCAAAAGAGGTAAAGATGCAACGTTTGTTAAGTTTTATGAAAAAAGACTAGATGTTATACAAAAGAGAAGCTGTTTACAGAGAAGATAGTGTAGATGAGAAGAGGCCGTATCCGAAACGATACCTTAGACAAAGTGATGGCGAAGATAAATAAACGTGGAGGGATTTTAGAGATGTTTAGGTGTGGAATTTGGTGATTAATTGGGTATGAGAAATGAGGGAGAGAAAGGTGCTGTTGGCCACCACTTGATTTTTTGGCTTGTGTAACTAGATGGATTGTGGTACAATTTATGAAACAGAAAACAGTGTAAGATGACTGGGTTTGAGGGGGACATGCTTTGTTTTCACTGTGACATTGGTGTTAAAGGGTAATGTCTTAATTATTCTTTTTTTCCTTTTATGTCATTGTTTAAGTATATTTGAGGAATAGTGTACCTATAATAAGTTTTTTTAGTATTATTTTTCTTGAGTGGGCAGGGAGGAAGTTCTAGATGAAGGCCTTTGGAAAAATATTGGCATTTGTTTTGCATTTATATGTAACATATTCAACCATATATATGAATAGATAACTGAGTAATAAAGCTTTATATCATCTTTATTTTCACTTGGGATTTGGCAATAAATTGGGCATCTGGTTAAATTCTAACTTCATTCAGTTGGTGTATATATAAATATAAATGTGTTTTAGGGAATGCTTTTGATTTTTTCTGAAATGACTCTTTTTTGTAATTTTTGGTAGATATTAGATCAATACAGTTGGTTATTTAAAATCTATATTTCATAGTAAAAAGCTATAGAGAGTACAGAGCAAAAAGCTTGAGCTTGGAGTCAGGTTGCCTGGATTCAAGGTGCTGTTTTGTAGCAGTATAATCTTGCAGCATTTAGCCTTTGTTAGTTTTTAAATCTATAAAATGAGTATAACAATGGTACCTGGCTTATAGAGTTGTTGTGAAGATTAAATGAGATGGGATGTGTGCATAGGTTAATAAAATTCTCAGTATAGAGTTTGTTTTATTATTGTTACGATTATTATTATAGTGATGTGTCTGAGATCATCTGGATTTCTGTACAACGTTTTCATTTTAGAGTTCCTTTTAACTTATAGACCTCAACTGGGTAAAAAATTTTGTTTGGTAGTCGTATTTGGATTTGGGGAAAATACAAGAAAGCTGTTGTTTATTCACAATTACTCATCCTAAATGAGTTAGCACATGTCATCTTTCACAGGATTCTCACCAGAATTTGCCAATGCAGGAGACTCAGATTGGATCCCTGAGTCGGGAAGATCCCCTGAAGAAGGAAATGGCAACCCACTCCAGTATTCTTGCCTGAAGAATCCCATGGACAGAGGAGCCTGGCAGGCTATGGTCCATGGGGTTGCAAAAGAGCTGGACATGACTTAGCAACTAAATAACAACTGCAACAGCTATAATTGGAAATTAACGATGGATTGGCTTGTAATTGCTTATTATGTGTTAAAATTATTACTTTTATATTTTAGTCCAACCTTTCTGGACTTTTATTGGCTTTTAGGTCTTATGGATAGGGTGAAGAGGTAGTTAAATGTTATAAAATCTGATCAGCTGCTCTAATGTCAATTTAATTTCCATCCTACTTTTTTCCCCCAACTTACTTTCTTTTGAAAGTTATAAACCTATTAAAAAAAGTTGAAAAAGTTGAAAGAGTAATACAATACCTATATATCCTTCATCTAGATTCACTTGTTAGCATTATGGCTCATTTACTTTTTCTCTAATGTGTGCCCACACACATACACACATACATGCACTTAGTCACTTTAGTCATAGCCAACTCTGCCACCCCATGGGCTATATAGTCCACCAGACTCCTCTGTCCATGGGTTTCTCCAGGCAAGAATACTGGAATGGGTTGCCATTTCTTCCTCCAGGGGATCTTCTCAACCCAAGGATGGAACTCACATCTTTTACGTCTGCCTGCATTGGCAGGTGGGTTCTTTACCACTAGTGCCACCTGGAGGCACACACGCAAATGCACACTTTTTTTTTTCTTGTGGAACCATTTGGAAGTAAAGTGGAAACATCATGACACTGTCTTCCTAAATATTTTGTCATGCATCTCCTAAGATCTAGGACATCCTCTTAACATAACTATAATGCTATTAGCATACCCAAATAATTTAATTTTGATTTGATAATATTACCTAATGTACAGGCCATATGAAAAAAATTCAAATTTACCCAAATGTTCCAGTAATTTCCTTTATAACTTTTCAGGAAAAAAATATTAAATTTAAGAGGAGATTATAAACTATATTTAGTTGTCACATCTTTCTGTTCTCTTTTATCTAGAACAGTCCTCATCTTTTTCCTCCTGTCTTCCTTCCTTTTTCTTTTTTTGGTCTTTCAGGACTTCGACAGTTTTGAAAAGTCCCGGCCAGTTGTATGTAGAATGTCTCACAAAATGGATTTGATTGTTTCCTCACAGTTTCAGGCTATGTGCTTTTTTCCCCTAAGATTGTTATTATATGGTAGTTATTGTAAACTTTCGTTTGATTACATCAAGAGTAATATAATGATAATTTGTAAGTTATTGGTGATGTTAAGGTTAACCACTTAGGTTAGACAGATTCCTACATTCTAAAGGTATCTTTTCTGTTTTGTATTTAATAATTAATCTCTGGAGGTGTTACTTTATCATTGGATATTCTGTTTTCTATTAATTTTTTTCTATAAGGTTTTAGTAACCATAGATGATCCTTTTCTGAATCAACCATGGCACTGGTGGTTTGCAAATAATGGATTTCCAGTTCTCTCATTCGGAGAAGGCAATGGCAAGCCACTCCAGTACTCTTTCCTGGAAAATCCCATGGATGGAGGAGCCTGGTAGGCTGCAGTCCCTGGGGTCGCTAAGGGTCGGACATGACTGAGCGACTTCACTTTCACTTTTCACTTTCACACGTTGGAGAAGGAAATGGCAACCCACTCCAGTGTTCTTGCCTGGAGAATCCCAGGGGCAGGGGAGCCTGGCGGGCTTCCGTCTATGGGGTCACACAGAGTCGGACACGACTGAAGTGACTTAGCAGCAGCAGCAGCAGCAGTTCTCTCATTCCATCTACATATGTTGGTTGACTATCTCTCTGAAGAAGATATATTCCTTCTCCTTTTCTTTTTAGTTTCACTGTGTACCCAACAATTCCTTTTTACAAAATTTATCCAGTGTGATGATCTGTTACCATTATTCTTTTAAAAAATAATTACATTAATTAGTTAGGTTGTTTATGGCTTTTTGGGTCTTCACTGCTGCGCGGGCTTTTCTGTAGTTTGCCAAGTGGGCTTCTCATTGCAGTGGCTTCTCTTGTTGTGGAGCATGGGCCCTAGGGTATACAGGTTTCAGTAATTGCAGCTCCTGGGTTCTAGAGTACAGGCTCAATAGTTGGGGTGCACAGGCCTAGTTACTCGCAGCATGTTGAATCACCCTGGATCAGGGATTGAACCCATGTCTTCTGCATTGACAGGCAGTTTCTTACCACTGAGCCACCAGGGAAGCCCGTGTTAGCCTTATTCTCTTTTGATGATTGAGTTATCTCAAATTTTAGTCCCTTTAAAGTAGTTCCTATGACCTTTGTATCTGTCCGTCTTAGTATTGGGCACCTTCTTCCTTTTTTGTACGCTAAGTGTTGCAGGCTTACCTTATCTATTCTCTGCTTGAGGCTTGGAATCAAAACTTTTACCGCCCTCTTTTATCACCAGCACCCTTGTGTTAGTGGAAAATGGTACTTAGAAACCAAAATTTGGGCATTGAAAAAACTCGTTACTACTGGAGTATCATCGCTTTTGGGCCCTTTAAATGGACACACACACACACGCGCGTATTAAAAGAAGTCATGATTTTATAGGATACCTTCAAGTTCAAAACCACAGAGTTCATTCAACTTTACCTTCACTCAGTTTATATTTGTGTCTCCCTTTTCCTACAGGGAGAATTCTGATTCTCAGCCATATTAATATATTTACTCATTTATATTTACTCTGTCTTACACACAGGTATGCCTGGAGGAAGGCATGGCAACCCACTCCAGTATTCTTGCCCTGGAGAATTGCATTGACAGAGGACTCTGGCAGGCTACAGTCCATGGGGTCGCAAAGTCAGACATGCCTGAGAGACTAAGCATGCACGCACGAGTACACACACACCACACACACATATGATAGTTTTGGAATTACTCTACTGATACTCCCTCATACAACAAATTTACCAAGTAAAGATTTCTTGGCCAGTTTATGTCCTTGGAATTTATCCCTCTAAAGATGTACAGTCAAAGTAGATGTTCAGAGTTATTTGAATTATTTTCTGTGATTATGTTATCAATTTAAAATATAGTTAAGTTCCTACTAAACTACTTTTTAATAGACTTCCTGTAAAATTGGTTATCTGTAAAATTACTAAAGTAGACGTAATAATTTAAAATGATATCATAATATATAGTAATAGGAAACTCTAGAACAGTTAGAGAATATGTAGCTTTTATCTTTATAAGGCTTTAAGCTCATAGCTCTATTTTCAAACTGGTATAATTTTTTTATTATTTAAAATTAAAAATGTTGGGAAAAATGACATCAAACAATTCTAGTTGTAAGCCAGAACAATTGTGTTTGTGAACATTTTAAACAATGCTCTTCTTTTGACTGATAATACAATTCAAGCATTAATCTTTAACAATAGATACAATTGTTCAGGGTACTTTAACTCACTCCTAAAAACTATGGCTAGTGTTTTCCTGTATTTACACCCAGAATAGAAAGTTGTTATTTGTATGTCCTTGTTCTTCGTATTTAAAGAATGCCTTTTTATGTGTGAATATTCTCACTGGAAAGGGAAAAAATATTTCTCTTAATAATTGAGCATTTTATATTTCTAATGTGAGACATAGCCATATTCAGTCTTGAGTTCTGATTAGTTATAAACATCTTGCTTATTAAAATGCAGGGTTAATGGGGACAGGAACTGGGTTTTGTGGCTTATTGTATTTCCTATAGTGCCTTACAGAAGTAAGCACTGCAGTACTGGATGAATGAATAGATATGATGCTTTGTGTTTATACGATATGTAATTTCTAGTTTCAGTAATATGGTTGCACCTTTTCCTTGTCAAAAGAATCTAGTGGAATGGGACTTAGAGGAGATCTTATCCAAATTTGTTTGTTACAAATCTCAGAATCACTGTGTCTCACACTGAATCCCCCATCTTTCTTTAGCTTTTTATCCCTGGGTTCCCCTTTTCTGTTTTAGTATCATTATCCTTTTAGACATCAGACCTGAAACCTCAGTCACTTTAGTCTCTCTCCTGTATGTGCATATAAATATTCATATACGATGTTGCTCATTCTGCCATCTCAGTTTCTTGCTTATATCTCCTCATTGCTTATCCCCTTACCGGCACCCTGATTGAGGCACGTGTTACCACTCATATAACAATCCTCTGACTAACTGAAGGAATGAAGAATATTGAAAGTGAAGAGATGATGGGGTGGGGCGAGGAACAAGAAGTCTTTTTTTTTTTTTAAGATTTATTTTTGGCTGCACTGGGCCTTCTCTAGTTGTGGAGAGAACTTTCTGCAGTTGTGTTTCACCGGCTTCTCACTTGGTGGCCTGTCTCGTTGCGCAGCAGAGGGTCTGGGTGCACCGGTTTCAGTAGTCATGGCATTCGGGCTCTAGAACACACGCTCAGCAGTTGTGGTGCAGGGGCTTAGTTGCCCCCCAGCATGTGGGATCTCCCCAGAGCAGAGTTCGAACCCACGTCCTCTGCATTGGCAGGCTGATTCTTAACCACTTGACCATGAGGGGAGCCCAAGAAGTTTGTCTTAAACTTTCCGGTGGACTATCAAATGGAACAGGGATTGATTTCAGAAAACACAGCCAGGAACTGTTAGTGGAAGTGATCAGGACAGAGAATTTTGGTTTATATGTTTTTCAAGCAAGTGTAGGTGTTTAGAATTGTTGTTGTTGTTCAGTCACTAAGTTGTCTCCGACTCCATGAACTCCAGCACGCCAGGCTTCCCTGTCCTTCATTATCTTCCGGAACTTGCTCAAACTCATGTCCATGAGTCAGTGATGCCATCCAACCATCTCATCCTCTGTTGTCCCCTTCTCCTCCTGTTCTCAATCATTCCCAGCATCAGGATTTTTCCAGTGAATTGGCTCTTGGCATCAGGTTGCCAAAGTATTGGAGCTTCAGCTTTAGTATCAGTCAATCCAGTGAATGTTCAGGATTGATTTCCTTTAGGATTGATTGGTTTAATCTCCTTGCTGTCCAAGGGACTCATTATGTAAGTAGAGAATAGATAGTTTAAAATATTATCAAACTTTTAAACTTATAGCTGTATATTCAGCTCAGTACAAAGCTCGTTATATACTGAGTTCTCTGTCTTAGGAGTGTTCACTCAGAGACTGGTTGAATGCACTTGGCAAGGTTGTTGTAAAGGAAGTTGTGCTGCTGTATGAGTGGATGAACCTGATTAGTGATTAATAAGTCCAAACCAGAGAGCAGATCAGATTCCTGGGAGAAGAGTGATTTTTTTTTTTTTTTAACTTACACATTTTCTTTCATTGCTGCTCCCACCCAAGCAGTGGAAGAAAGGATTAGGAGAAGCTACTGGTAGATTGGAGTGTATTGGGTGGGAAAATGGCCAAGACTATTAATATTACTACTTAATAGTTCCTAGATGCTTTAAGTTCCCCTTTAATCCTAAGATTCTGACATCCTTGAGTTTTTATAGAGGTTAAGTTTATTTTGTTGATTAAATGACGACCTCGTATATTATTTCTTATATGTAGGCTGTGTACTTAATAGCTTGCAAAATTGCATTTTTAAGTATAGAGGCTGCAGGCATTCATAGTTATTTTGGTGTCATCAGAGGTTACTGAGGTACTGACATAAGGGAAAAGGAGAAGAGAGTAGCAGAGGATGAGATGGTTAGATAGCATCACGGACTCAATGGACATGAATCTGAGCAAACTCCTGGCGATAGTGAGGGACAGGGAAGCCTGGCGCACTGCAGTCCATCTGGTCGAAAGAGTCAGATACAACTTAGCGCCTGAACAACAACAAATCAAACCATAGTCAATATTATGTTCTTCTTAGAGGTAAGATCAAGGGATGCTTAAGACAGCCCTGCTGCTGCTGCTTCTAAGTTGCTTCAGTCGTGTCCAACTCTTTGCAACCCCATAGATGGCCCAGATAACATTAAAAGTTCTTATTGTAGTCTTTAACCATCTAGGTTGGTTATCATGATGACTTTATAGTCTGGGAACAAGTAATACTCCGTGCTGCAACAGGTGAAAGCTTTTGCCTACTGGCACTTGATACAATTGTTGTCGTTCAGTCACTCAGTTGTGTTCGACTCTTTTTGACCCATGGACTGCAGCATGCCAGGCTTCCCTGTCCTTCACCATCTCCCAGAGCTTTCTCAACTCATGTCCATTGAGTCGGTGATGCCATCCAACCATCTCGTCCTCTGTCATCCCCTTCTCCTCCTGCCTTCAATCTTTCCCAGCATCAGGTTCTTTTCTAAGGAGTTGGCTCTTTGTATCAGGTGGCCAGAGTATTGGAGTTTCAGCTTCAGCATCAGTCCTTCTGATGAATATTCAGAATTGATTTCCTTTAGGATTGGTTTGATCTCCTTGCAGTCCAAGGGACTCTCAAGAGTCTTCTCCAACACCACAGTTAGAAAGCATCAATTCTTCAGTGCTCAACCTTCTTTATTGTCCAGCTCTCACATCCATACATGATTACCAGAGAAACCGTAGCTTTGACTAGATGGACTTTTGTTGGCAAAGTAATGTCTCTGCTTTTTAATATGCTGTCTAGGTTTGTCATGGCTTTTCTTCCAAGGAGCAAGCAACTTTTAATTTCATGGTTGCTGTCACCATCTGCAGTGATTTTGGAGCCCAAGGAAATAAAGTCTGTCACTGTTTCCACTTTATCCCTATCTATTTGCCATGAAGTGATGGGACTGGATGCCATGATAATAGTTTTTTGAATGTTGGGTTTTAGGTCAGCTTTTTCACTCTCTTTCACTTTCATCAAGAGGCTTTTTAGTTCCTTTTCACTTTCTGCCATAAGGGGGTGTCATCTGCATATCTGAGGTTATTGATATTTCTCCTGGCAATCTTGATTCCAGTTTGTGCTTCCTCCAGCCTGGCATTTCGCATGATGTACTCTGCATGTAATTTAAATAAGCAGCGTGACAGTATACAGCCTTGATGTGCCCCTTTCCCAATTTTGAACCAGTCTGTTATTCCACGTCTGGTTCTAACTGTTGCCTCTTGAGTTGCATACAGGTTTCTTAGGAGGCAGGTAAGGTGGTCTGCCTTTTCTAAATCCAGCTTATATATCTGGAAGTTCTCAGTTCATGTATTGTTGAAGCTTAGCTTGGAGGATTTTGAGCATTACCTTGCTTACTCATGTGAAATGAGTACATTTGTGCACTAGTTTGAACATTCTTTGGTATTACCCTTCTTTGGGATGGGCTTCCCTTGTGGCTCAGCTGGTAAATAATTGCCTGTAATGTGGGAGACCTGGGTTTGATCCCTGGGTTGGGAAGATCCCCAACTTGGGGAGAAGTTGGGGATCCCCAACCTTGGGAGAAAGTAAAGGCTACCCACTTCAGTATTCTGGCCTGGAGAATTGTATAGTCCATGGAGTCACAAAGAGTTGGACACAACTGAGTGACTTGTACTTTTACTTTCTTTGGGATTGGAATGGAAATGGACCTTTTCCAGTCCTGTGGCCACTGCTTAGTTTTCCAAATTTGCTGGCATATTGAGTGTAGCACTTTCACAGCATCATCTTTTAGGATCTGAAATAGCTCAACTTCCACTAACTTTGTTCGTAGTGATGCTTCCTAAGGCCCACTTGACTTCGCATTCCAGGATGTCTTGCTCTAGGTGAGTGATCACACCATCTTGGTTATCTGGGTCATTAAGATCTTTTTGTATAGTTCTTCTGTATATTATTGCCACTTCTTCTTAATATCTTCTGCTCCTGTTAGGTCCATACCTTTTCTCTCCTTTATTGTGCCCATCTTTGCAAGAAATATTCCCTTGGTATCTCTAGTTTTCTTGAAGAGATCTCTAG
The DNA here is from genome assembly GCF_049115385.1 of Moschus berezovskii. NCBI lineage: Eukaryota > Metazoa > Chordata > Mammalia > Artiodactyla > Moschidae > Moschus > Moschus berezovskii. The sequence goes on from NC_142463.1 coordinate 38,605,615, forward strand.
TCTTTCCCATTCCATTTTTCTCCTCTATTTCTCTGCACTGATCACTTAGGAAGGTTTTCTTATCTCTCCTTGCTATTCTTTGTAAATCTGCATTCAGATGAGTATAGCTTTCCTTTTCTCCCTTGCCTTTTGCTTCTCTTCTTTTCTCAGCTATTTGTGAGGCCTCCTCAGACAACCATTTTGCCTTTTTGCATTTCTTTTTCTTGAGGATAGTTTTGATCACCACTTCCTGTACAATATTACGAACCTCCATCCATAGTTCTTCAGGCAGTCTATCAGATCTAATCCCTTGAATCTATTTGTCACTTCCACTGTTTAATTGTAAGAGATTTAAGCCTCACCTGAATGGCCTAGTGGTTTTCCCTACCTTCTTGAATTTAAGTCTGAATTTTGCAATACAACTTATATGTGAGGGTAAATGTCTATTTAGTACTGAGTTTTTTTTTCATTTCAAATTTAAGAGAACACATAAATAGTACATTTTATTTGTATCATCATTATACAGTAGCTGTGCATTGATTTAGCGTCTTTAAATGGAGAATGCAATCCTGAAGAATTCTAAGAATGTTTGAAAGATGTATACTTGAGGGAAAACTACCAAATCAGCTTCTGGATATGCGTGTGTGCTCAGTTGCAAAGTCTCTTTGCAGCCCCATGGACTGTTGCCCACCAGGCTCCTCTGTCCATGGAATTTTCCAGGCAAGAATACTGGAGTGGGTTTCCATTTCCTCCTCCAGAGGGTCTTCCCAATCCAGGGATCAAATCCACGTCTAATGTGTCTCCTACATTGGCAGGCAGATTCTTTACCACTGAGCCACCTGGGAAGCCACCATAATAAGCCTCCCCTTATTATGTTTCTTGTTCCTTTTCTCAATCTTTTTATCTCGTATTGCCATTTACATTGCTTAACCCTTAGCTCTGTAAGAGGACAATCCAAGTAAATATTCCTTGTACTCTCCCTTTCTTCATATTTGCTACTTAAAAAAAACCTTGCTAGGTTTAAAAACTGAACATTTTTAGGCTAGTTTTAGTTCCGTGCACGAAGATAGAAGACTGGCAAGTATAGGCAAAGCGAGGGAGTAGAAGTGAGTGTAACAATTGATGTTTCTGTAAACAAAGAACTGAGATGGAGATAAGAAATAACAACAGAGATGGCAGGCCAACATATTGAGAGACATTCAAGGTCAGACAAGGGATTGATATTTATTACTAAAAAAGGAAGCAGGTAGAAAAGGTTACAGTAGATGAAAAACTTCCTCACAGCTTATTTTATTTGATGGTATAGCTAAATGCACATGAAAAATTCTAAATCAAAATCTATATTCCTTTTGCTGCAGAATACCATTTGGCGAAGATGCCCAAGCATACACAAATCCCAGAAGCCTGCAGTGTTTTCATTGGTTGTACTATGTGATTGAGATATATTCTGTAGAGTCAGTCCCTAAAGTTCTGCCAGGAGTTTTTACTGGCTTTAAATCCTCAGTGGATAAAATGTTCTATTTATTGCCACGTGAGAGAAGCTGGTTACCTTCATCTGCCCTTCAAGGACATTGATTTGACTATCTTTTCTATTTATCAGTTTATAATTTATCGACTGTCTTAATACATGGTTATGGTTGGAAAAGTGACTTTCTGAAACTGACATTTAGGTCTCAATGGATATTTTCATATCAAATGTTGTAGTTCTATCTTCCAAAATAGATCTATTTAGTCTTCACTGTCTTTTCAAATCATGAACAATAAAGTTTAGCAATAAACCTCACCTAGTAGCTTTATCTGTGTTTACTGAGTTAAAGAGTTTTCTCATTTTGGTGACAGTGGTTTGGTTGCTAAATCATGTCTGACTCTTGCGACACAATGGACTGTAGCCCACCAGGCCCCTCTGTCCATGGGATTTCCCATGCAAGAATACTGGAGTGGGTTGCTATTTCCTTCTCAAGTGGATCTTCCTGACCCAGAGATTGAACCCACATCTCCTTCATTGCAGTCAGATTCCTTACTGCTGAGCCACCAGAATTCCTTTTCTCCTCTTTAATGCTATTAAAAAAACATTTATTTATTTTTTGCTGCATTGGGTCTTACTTGCAGCATGTAGAATTTTTCATTGTGGTGCGTGGCTTCTCTCTGGTTGTGACATGCAGGCTCCAGAGCGTGTGGATTCTGTAGTTGAGGCATGTGGGCTTACTTGCCCTGTGGCTGTGGAATTTTAGTTACCTGACCAGAGATTGAACCTACGTCCCCTGCGTTGGAAGGCAGTTCTTACCCACTGGACCACCAGGGAAATCCAAATGCTATTATTTTTTAATTAAAAATGGATTTGGGAGAAGGTAAACAACAAACAGAAATGTGGAAATGGTGGATGATAAAATTCATTATAGTATGCATTAGTAAAGAAAATTGATTTGAAAAAAAGGTTACTACTTTCTCTTAAGTTTTAAGAAATAAATCATGAATCTCTTGTGAGAAGTATTTGGAAATTGTGAAGAATGCTATTTGGATGGTTTTCCAGACTGAAGCTCTGACAGCACTACATAAAATTACCAAGAATTTTGGCATATTTTTTCCCCTGGGGCAGTCCCACCAAGTATTTGAGGTATCACAGGAGATTGAAATATACTGGATAATGAGTAAATCATCATTTCACTTCATACTTGATAAACATAGAATTTTAATTCATTTTTCTTTATTTTTAAATCAGAAAAGCTTTTGGAAAGGAAATTAGTGGGTGGGGATAGTTTAGAATTATGGTTTCTTCATTTTTTATTTTCTCGTTTGTAGTTAAAGTGCTGTTTGTTTTGCCTTTCCCTGGCTTTCTTCATATAAATATGAAGAAAAAAATTGTTTTCTTCACTGATTTTTAAATAAATACATACTCTTTTTTTTGTCCAGCTTTCTTGAGATGTAAGTGACATACAGTACTATATAAGTTTAAGATGTACAACATAGTGATTTGACTTACATACATGATGAAAAAATGACTATCAATAAGTGGAGTGAACATCCATCATCTTGTATATACAAAACTAAAGAAATAGAACTTTTTTTTTTCTTGTGGTGGGAATTCTTATGATTTACTCTATTAACAGCCGTCATATATAACACACAGCAGGGTTAATTATGTTTATCATATTGTTAATTCCATTCCTAGTACTTATTTATCTTATAACTGGAAGTTTGTACCTTTTGTCTGCCTTCATCCAGTTCCTTCCCTCTGGTTGAGACTTCTCCTTCCAATGCACAGGGTGCAGCTTCAGTCCCATAGGCCTCGTATCTGCCCCCCTCAAAAAAAAAAAAAAAATCCAAAACATAAAACAGAAGCAGTATTACAACGCAATTCAGTAAGGACTTAAAAATGGTCCACATCAAAAAAATCTTAAAAAAAAAATAAACTATTTTAGTAGACTGAATGGCTGCGAGCACTAATTTATTCTTTTTCCCCTTTTCAGGTCTCACCACACTTCTTTTAAGGAAAAACAAAAATTATCAGTTAACACGGGATATCCTCCAAGTCATTTTATTTAGCCAAAGCTTCTCTAGGAAACTACATTGAGGAAGTTGAGTTTTGCAAATGACTAAATAGCTGAATCTGATGTCTTTAGGAACCACAGAAATAATGTTGTTTAAAAGCACTTATTCTTAGCATTTTTATCTTTCTTACAGGCTGTTTAGAAATTTTACAACAGAGTGTCCTCTCTGTAGATTTCTTAATTGAGCAGTTTCAGTTGTTTTGTTAGAGTTGAACATAGCCTGGACACATTTATATTTTGTGTATTAAATTTTTCATTTGAGCAACTTATTTTTCAACAAATAATTGTGTGAGAAGCTCAATGTAAATAATAAGAGAAGTACAAAAAAGGAAGAAATAACATTGCATAATATCAACATTTTAAAAATTAGTCTCACCATTAATCATATCTTGTTATATAGAGCTTGTCCTCATGTTTAAAAAATGACCTCACATCTCTTAGAGTTTCCACTTTTAACATTATGGACTTCTAGACTTTTTTTTATGCATATGTATTTGTGTGTGTGTGAGGGTATGTACATATATAATACATGTGTATGTAGATGCATAAATTATATTTATCCTGATCTTTTTTTCCTTTCACTGCGTGTCCTGGAGATATTTTTTAAAAATTAATTAATAAACTATTTTTAGAGAAATTTTAGGTTTACAGCCAAATAGAACAGAAAGTATACAGAGTTTCCATATACCTCCTCCCCACAACACACATGACTTCCCCACTTACAAAATCCTGCACCAAAGTGGTATATTTGGTACAACTGAAGAATCTTGGACATGTAATTATCACCCAGAGACCATAGTTTACATTAGGGTTTACTTTTGGTGTTGTATATTATGTGTTTGAAGAAGTGTGTAATGATGTGTATAGACAATTACAATATCATATAAAATAGTTTTTCTGCCCTAAAAATCCTCTATGTTCTGCCTGCTCATTCTCTTCCTCTAATCCCCCAGCCCCTGGCAACCAGTTTTTACCGTTTCCACAATTTTGCCTTTTCCAGAACACTATATGGTTGGGTGAGGGTTGGACTGTGAAGAAGGCTGATCGCTGAAGAATTGATGCTTTTGAACTGTGGTGCTGGAGAAGACTCTTGAGAGTCCCTTGGACTGCAAGGAGATCCAACCAGTCCCTTCTAAAGAAGATCAATCCTGGATGTTCATTGGAAGGACTGATGCTAAAACTGAAACTCCAATACTTTGGCCACCTCATGCGAAGAGTTGACTCACTGGAAAAGACTCTGATGCTGGGAAGGATTGGGGGTGGGAGGAGAAGGGGACGACAGAGAATGAGATGGATGGATGGCATCACCGACTCAATGGACATGAGTTTGAGTGAACTCCGGAAGTTAGTGATGGACAGGGAGGCCTGGCATGCTGTGATTCATGGGGTCGCAAAGAGTCGGACACGACTGAGTGACTGAACTGAACTGACTGATATGGTTGGAATCCTGTGGTATTAGCTTTTTCAGATTGTCTTCTTTTACTTTACATTTAGTTTTCCTTGGTATCATTTAATGGCTTGATAGCTCATTTCTTTGTAGTTTGGAATAATACTCCATTGTCTGTTTGTACCCTAGTTTATTTATCCACTTAGTTTATTTATTCACTTACTGAAGGATATCTTGGTTGTCTCCAAGTTTTGGCAGTTATGAATAAAGCTGCTGTAATATCTGTGGGCAAGATTTTGTGTGGGAATAAGTTTTCATTTCATTTGGGTATATATCAAGGAGCACAATTACTGGATCTTATGAGTATGTTTAGTTTTGGAAAAAAAAAAAAAACTACCAAACTGTGTTCCAAATTAGCTGCATTCCCACCAGCAGTAAATGAGAGTACCTATCCTTACCAGTATTAAGTGTTGTCAGTATTTTGGATTTTGGTAATTCTAACGAGTGTGTAGTGGGATCTCACTATTGTTTTGATTTCTCTGATGACATATGATGTGAAGCATTATTCATATGCTCACTTTCTGTTTGTAGATCTTTGGTGAGGTATCTGTAAAGATCTTTAGCCCATTAAAAAAATTATTTATTTTTTTATTTTGGTCTGTGCTGGGTCTTTGTTGCCGTGTGTGGGTTTTGTCTAGTCGCTGCAAGCTGTGGCTACTCTTTTGTTTCAGAGTACAAACTCTAGGGTGCGAGGGCTTCCGTAGTTGTGATGTGTGGGCTCAGTTGTGATACATTGGCTTAGTTTCTCAGACCAGGGATCGAACCTGTGTCCCCTGCATTGGCAGGCAGATTCTTAACCACCGGACTACCAGGAAAGTCCTAGTCCATTTTTAAATTGGGTTGTTTGTTTTGTTATTGTTGAGTTTTAAAAGTTTGTTTTATATTTTGGATAACGGTCCATTATTGAATATGTCTTTTGCAAGCATTTTCTCCTAGGCTGTGGCCTGATCTTTTCATTCTTTTGACATTGTCTTTTTTTTTTTTTTTAAAAAAGCATTATTTATTCATTTATTTTTAGTGACACTGGGTCTTCATTGCTGGGTGTGGGCTTTCTCTAGCTGTGGCGAGCAGGGACTATTCTGTACTTGGAGTGCATGAGCTTCTCATTTCACTGCCTTCTCTTGTTGCTGAGCATGGACTCTAAGGGTACAAAGGCCTCAGTAGTTGTGACACGGGAGCTCAGTAGTTACAATGTGTGAGCTCTAGAGTGTCCTGGTTTCAGTAGTTGTGGTGCATGGGCTTTGTTGCTCTGCAGCATGTGGAATCTTCCCAGACCAGGGATCAAACCTGTGTCTTCTACATTGGCAGGTGGATTCTTATCCACTGCACCATCAGGGAAGTCCTTGACCTTGTCTTTTGCAGAGCAGAAATTTTTATGAAGTTCAGCTTGCCAATTATTTCTTTCAGGGATTACATCTTTGGTGTTAAATCTAAAAATGTATTGCCACACTGATGGTCCTTTGGATTTTCTTCTCTGTTATCTTCCATGACTTTTATAGTTTTGTGTTTTGCATTTAGGTCTGTAATCCATTTAGAGTTAATTTTTTTTGTGAAGGATGTATGATCTGTGTCAAGATTTAATTTTTTGCATGTGGATGTCTAATTGTTACATCATCATTTGTAGAAAAGACTATCTTTGCTGTGTTGTTTTGCTTTTTGCCTTTGTTACAGACCAGTTGACTATATTTATGTGTATCTATTTCTGTTCCATTAATCTATTTGTCTGTTCTTTTGAAATGCCACACTGTTGTGATTGCTGTAGCTTTATAATAAATCTTGAGGTTGGGTAGACTCCATCTTCCAAAATTGTTCTTCAATATAATGTTGGCTATTTTGTGTCTTCTGCCTCTCCATATAAACTTTAGCATCAGTTTGTCAATGTCCATGAAATGACTCACTGGACCTTTGATTGAGATTGTATTGAATCTATAGATCAGTTATGAAAGAGTAGACATATTGACAGCATTGAGTCTTCCTAGCCATGAATATTTTTCCATTTGGTATTTTGGTATTCTTTGGTATTTCTCAGAGTTTGTACTTTTTCTCACATAGATATTGTATATATTTTGTTTGATTTATATCTATTTAATATTTTTTGAGTGCTAATATAAATGGTAATATCTTTTTAAATTTTCGTTGCTACTTGTTCATTGCTGGTGTATGGGAAAGTGATTAACTTTTGTAGATTAACTTTGTATCCTACAGCCTTGCTGAAATCACTTATTAGTTCTAGGAGTTTTTGTTGTTGTTATTGTTGATTCTTTAAAATATCCACTGGAGATAATCATGTCATTTATGAAGAAAGACAGTTTTATTTCTTCTCAGTCTATATACCTTTTACAGCCTTTTATTGCCTTCTTGCATTAGCTATGATTTCACGTACAGGCCTTTTGTCTCCTTAAGTACGTTTATCCCTAGGTATTTTATTCTTTTTGATTTGATGATAAGTGGTATTGTTTCCTTAATTTCTCTTTCTGATCTTTCATTTTTAATATATAGAAATGCAAGAGGTTTCTTTGTGTTAATTTTGTATCCTGCAGCTTTTCTGAAATCATTGATACGTTCTAGTAGCTTTTTAGTAGCATTTTTAGAATTTTCTATGTTTAGTATCATGTATTAATATAAATTTAATGTGTATAGTATAATGATGTGACTTATATACATCATGAAATGATTGTCACAATAAGTTTAGTGACCAGTCATCATCTATAGATACAAAATTAAAGAAATTTTTTTCTTGTGATGAGAATTCTTAAGATTATTCTGTTAATAATGTTCATATATAATATACAAAATTATATTTGTCATGTTGTACATTACATCTCTAGTACTTTTAAATGGAAGTTTATATCTTTTGACTGTTTTCATCTAATTTCTTCTCTCCTCACCCCTTGCCTCTGGTAAGCACAAATCTGATCTCTTTTCTTTGAGTTTGTTTTTGACATGTAATTGACAACATTTGTTCCTGTTTTACAGCGCAGTGTAAGCAATATCATGATATTTGTCTTTGGTTCACTTCATATGATATTCTCTAGGTCTATCTATGTTGCTGCAGGTGGCATTATTTCATTCTTTTTTTTAAAGCTGAGTAATATTCCATTGTATATGTACCACATCTTTATCATTTATCTGTCAATGGACATTTAGGGTTGCTTCCATGTCTTGGCTATTGTAAATAGTGTTGCAATGAACATTGAACATTGGGTTGCATATCTTTTTGAATTTGGTTTTGTCTGGATATATATCCATGAGTGAGATTGCAGGATCATATGGTAGTTTTGTCTTTAGTTTTTTAAAGAACCTCCAGTCTCTTCAGTAAGTAGTGTTGAGAAAACTGGACAGCTGTTTGTAAAAGAATGAAATTACAACATTCTCTAACACCACACACGAAAATAAATTAAAAAATGGATTAAAGACCTAAGTGTGAGACTGGACACTATAAAACTCCCAGAGGAAAACGTAGAACACTCTTTGACATTAATCAGAGCAGTATCTTTTTGGGTATGTCTTCTAGAGTGATGGAAGTAAAAAAGAAAAAAATGGGATCTAATTAAACTTAAAAGCTTTTGCACAGAGATGGAAACCGTAAAGCAAAAAGACAATGCACAGGGTGAGAGAAAATGTTTGCAAATGATGTGACTGACAAAGGATTAACCTCTAAAATATACAAAACAGTTCATACAATTCAATATCAAAAAACCAAACACCACCACCAAAAAATGGGCAGAGGATCTAAATAGGCATTTCTCCAAAGAAGACATACAGATGGCTGATAGGCACATGAAAAGATGCTCAACATTGCTGATTATTAGAGAAATGCAATCAAAACTATGGTGAAGTATCACCCCACACTGGTCAGAATGGCCATCATCCAAAAGTTTAAAAATAAATTCTGGAGAGGGTGTAGACAGAAGGGAACTTTGCTACATTGTTGTTGGGAGTGTCAATTGGTAAAGTCGCTATGGAGAACAGTGTAGTGGTTCCTCACGTTCTCTTCAACATTTTTGATTTAGAAGATTCACTGTTGGTGGCTTTTTAAAGATAAACTTTTAAAATTCTAAACATTACATATGTTCTTTGTATAAGATTTGGAAAATGTGGGCAATAGTGATATAAAAATAATCACAATTTGTTAGGGAAACTGTTGTCAGCATTTTGGTGTACTTTTTTTTTAAAACTTCCTCACCTCCCCCTCAGATCCCAACCGGTAAGTATTATATGATATATAAAGTTTTAGGTTTTGTGTATTATTTCCACATTTTCACAGATTCTTCAGGGGCATTTTAAATGCATATATAGCCCATCATATAGATTCACTATGTATAATTCACACGTTTTATAATCTTTACTCCTACTTTTCCAAATATTATTAAATAATGCACTTTTGGGAGGAAATTTTTTTCCTTTATTCTTGTTGTCAATTAAAGAATTCTAAATATAGTAGGTAAAATACTGCTACTTTTCATTAATTTATCAGTTTGTGATTCACTTAAACATTTTGAGGACCAACTGTGTGTCAGGCACAATATAAGAACACTTAAAAAGTTTACTAGCTAGTGTAAGAGAATATAAGAAACAAATGATTATAACATGTGTGATGAGTACTGTGATAGAGGAAGATATTGGACCCTAAGGGACTAAAAAGAAGGACTTCTGTATTGGTTTGAGGTTGGGACAAGGGTAGAGAATTTACTGATCTTACCAGAGGAGGAGAAACTTTTTTTTCTTTTTTTAAAAAAATTAATGTATTTATTTTAATTGAGGATAATTACTTTACACTATTGTAATGATTTTTTGCCATACATCAGCATGAATTGGCCATAGGTATACATGTATCCCCCTACCCTGAACTCCCGCCTCCCAGTGCCATCTCCACATCACGCCTCTAGGTTGTCCTAGAGCACCGGCTTTGGGTGCCCTGCTTCATGCATCAAACTCACACTGGTCATCTGTTTTACATATGGTAATGTATATGTTTCAATACTATTCTCTCAAATCTTCCCACCCTTTCCTTCTCCCACTGAGTCCAAAAGTGTTCTTTACGTCTGTGTCTCCTTTGCTGCCCTGCATGTAGGATCGTTGGTACCATCTTTCTAAATTCCATATATATGTGTTAATATATACAGTATTTGTCTTTCTCTTTCTGACTTACTTCACTCTTATGGGCTCTGTGTTCATCCACCTCATGAGAACTGACTCAAATGCATTCCTTTTTTTTTTTTATAGCTGAGTAATATTCTATTGTGTAGATGTACCAAAACTTCCTTATCCATTCATCTCCCGATGGACATCCAGGTTGCTTCCATGTCCTAGCTATTGTAAATAGTGCTGCAGTGAACATTGGGGTACATGTGTCTCTTTCAATTCTGGTTTCCTTGGGGAATATACCCAGCAGTGGGATTGCTGGGTCGTATGGCAGTTTTATTCCCAGTTTTTTAAGGAGTCTGAGGAGGAGAAACCCAGACTGGGTCTTAGTACTCATGATATAAGGCCGTCAAAAAGTGAGGGTAAGCCGAAAGGCATTCTAGGTGGAGGGAATGGCACATGCAAAGGCAAGGAGGTCAAGTTTATGAAGCTTTAATATTAATATAAAAAATGGCTTCTGTCTATGGTGCATGTGAGGGAGTGGCAAGAGAGAAAGCTGAGTAAGTGGGCAGATGTAACTTCATGAAGGGCTTTGAATATCATCCTTAAGGCTGAGGTGTCATCATAAACGAGGCAGAATCGTTGAGCTCTGACTCTTCCATTTGTACATCAGCAATTCTCAACAGCTCTAGCCCAAACCTCACCTTTGAGTTCCAGATCTATATATCCAGCTGCCTTGATGGCCTCTTTAGAATGTCTGGAAAGTAAACACCATGAAAGCAAGAATTTTACTCCTTTTGTCCTAAGCTGTATCTGCATTTCTTATAACAGTGCCTGGCAATAAGTTACCCCGAGTGATTGAATTCAAAAGGGAACGATTACTTACTATATCTCAGAGGCGTCTCGAGCTCCACATAAATCCAGGTCATGATCTTATCCCTCTAATCTGCCCTTCTCCTGATGTTGCTTGTTTAAGGTATTGGCACCATCTGTTTAATTTCACAAGGTAGAAACCTGCGTGTATCTTTGACACATTTCTGTTTTTCACCTTTCACACTCATTTTATCACCAAGACCAACTGAATTTTTGACACATTTCTTCGTGTGCCCGTTTGTCTCCATCTCCACTGCTCTAGTCCAGGCTACCATCTTTCTCCTCATCCTATACAATAATAGTAAACTCTCAGCCTTTACTCTTGTCCCTTTTCAATCTGTTTTCTCTGTGTTGGAGTATAAAAAAAAAATCACACAAACCCACAGAATCGGATTCTGATATTCCTGTTTGCATCAGTTGCTGTTTGCATAAAGAACAAAATTCTTAACACGGAATGCAGGGCCCTATGTGCTCTGGCCCATGTCTAACCCAATAGCCATGCACATGTCATTTTTTTTGACTCTGCTCTTTAGTCACATTGACTTTTTAAATTCTTCTAGTATACCATGCTTTCTTCTGCTACAATTATGTTTTTTTTTCTTTTTTTTTTTTAATTTATTTTATTGGAGGCAAATTACCTTACATTAGTATTTTGGTTGGTTTTGCCATACATTGACATGAATCCGCCCCGGGTGTACATTTGTTCCCTTTCTTGAACCCCCCTCCCACCTCCCTTTTCCCCATATCCTCCCTCCAGGTCATCCCCATGCACCAGCCCCAAGCATCCTGTATCATGCGTCGAACCTGGACTGGTGATTCATTTCACATATGATAATATACATGCTACAATGCCGTTCTCCCCAATCATCCCACCTTCACCCTCTCCCACAGAGTCCCAAAGACTGTTCTATATACCTATGTCTCTTTTGCTGTCTCGTATACAGGGTTAAGGTTACCATCTTTCTAAATTCCATATATATGCGTTAGTGTACTGTATTGATGTTTTTCTTTCTGGCTTACTTCACTCTGTATAATAGGCTCCAATTTCATCCACCTCATTAAAACTGATTCAAATGCATTCTTTTTGATGGCTGAAAAATACTCCATTGTGTATATGTACCAAAGCTTTCTTATCCATTCATCTGCAGATGGACATCTAGGTTGCTTCCATGTCCTGGCTATTATAAACAGTAACTTCTAATATATATTATATTATAAGATATAATACATATTATAATACATATTATAAAATCTATTGTTAGAGAAGTGAATGTTCCAATCTCGTTGAGTTGGTATTTATAATTCTGAAAGGATAATGTTCTATGTGGCATTCCTTTCTGTTTCTTTTATAATTTTTTTTGGGGTTGTACTGGATCTTCGTTGCTGCATGCAGGTTTTCTCTAGTTGTGGAGAGTGGGGACTACTCTTTTTTGCAGTATGTGGACTTCTCACTATGGTGACTTCTCTTGTGGAGCATGGGCTCTAGGGTCTGCGGGCTTTAGTAATTGTGGCTTGTGAACTCAGTGAATGCAGCTCCTGAGCTCCAGAGCACAGGCCAACAAGTTGTGGCATACAGGCTTGGTTGCTCCTTGGTATGTGGGATCTCCCCAGACCAGGGATCAAACCTGTGTCTCCTGCTTTGGCACGCAGATTCTTTACCACTGAGCTACTAGGGAAGCCCCTGCATTCTTTTCTTGAAAACTGTATGTGAATTATTACAAATAAACTGGAGTCTTTTCAGTAATAATTTGTTCCTCTTTCAGATTACATATAACATATCTCAATTTTCCATCAAGTCATTTAAAAAACAAATATATATAAGCTACATTTATTCTTGTTTGAGAGTAAGAAAGCATTGTCTGTTGTAAATTTAAGCCTTTCTATTTTTTAAAAAAATGCTGCTGTAAGAAGGATATATAGGAAATATAGGAAATGCCTTTATTTAAAAAAATGATTAGGCTTTATATGAAAGCAGTGACTTAATACAAGTGGAAGTCTCCATTGTGAAGACAGTTATCATTTCTTATAATTTCAGATCACTGTCTCTCATTACAAAAGAAACAAATCTTGGATAGTCTCACCAAAACTGAGTTGTATTACTATTATTGTTTTTAATTGTGTGTATCTGTGGGGAGTTATTGTTTGGATTTGTGTGATAACTTTTAAAAACATTTATTTATTTATTATTTATTTTGGCTGTGCCTGGTCTTAGGTGTGGCATGCAGATCATAGATCTTCACTGTGGCATGCAAACTGTTATTTGTGGCATGTGGGATCTAGTTCCCCGACCAGGGATTGAACCTGGGCCCCATGCATTGGGAGCACAGAATCTTAGCCACTGGACCACCAGGGAAGTCTCTTGTGTGATAATTTTTATTGTTGTATTTTTGGTATTAAATATATTTTGTAATTGAAATATGTATAGAATATATTATATTTTATTCTGTATAACGAAAAATTTGTTTGCTCATTTCCAGTTCAAATTGTATTTAATTGCTTAAGTAACTTTAGCAGGTATTACACCATAGAATATGTACTCATTACTTATTTTTCTTTAACTTTTTCTTTACGTCAGAGCAGAAGACTAAACTTACAGAAGAATGCAATCAAGTGATGGCTTTTTCTTTAGAATCTGAATATGGAGGCCTCAGGAACAGATGATGTTGATAAGCTGAAAACTAAATTTATATCTGCTTGGAACAACATGAAATATAGTAAGTATCATGATTGGAAAATTATATAATCCAAAGAAATATTTGAAACTATTATCTCCCTTATTCAGTCAGTAAGAATTGCTGAGGTTTTCCTTGAATGAAATATTTCTGTAAGGAATAAAATATAGTATATTCTCTATATATTTCAGTTACAAAGTATATAAGAATACTTCCTGAAGAAAGAGCCAAATATCCTCATAAATATTGCTTAGAAACTCAGGCATATCATGTGGTCCTTTAAAAAAGAAAATTCCAAAGCAGATATAATTAAGGTGAAGTCGCTCAGTCGTGTCCGACTCTTCGCGACCCCACGGACTGTAGCCTACCAGGCTCTTCCATCCATGGGATTTTCTGGGCAACTGTACTGGAATGGAGTGCCATTTCCTTCTTCAGAGGATCTTCCCAACCCAGGGATCCGAACCCAGGTCTCCCACATTGTAGGCAGATGCTTTACCGTCTGAGCCACCAGGGAAGTCTTAATTTATTCAGGTAATGGATACTACCTCAGTTTTTCAGACTCAGTTTCAGGCAGCCTCATGTCTGAACCAGGATCCAAGCAAAATAGATGTCTGAACACTCAAAGCAGACCATACAAAGTTCATACTCTGATATATATAACTTTCTTCTAGGAGCACACTCAGACACTTAATTATAACTTCGTTATTCTTGGTTTGCATACAAATCTGGTAAGGATCATATGGTTGTTTTGAAGCGTACTTCAGACTGGAAACAAACTGGCAATGAAGAATCTTTCAAAGGTGGAGAAATACTCAGAGAATTATTGTTGACAGGAAGAAGTTCATATCCATAAAATAGGAATGGAAAAATTTAATAAAACCCAGAGGCAATGCAAACTCAGGTAAAACACAATTGACTATTGGCTCCTGATTCACTGGAAATCATGGCCAGCTAGCTATTTAGACAGTTAAAACTTGGTAATAACTTAACATTGCATTTTGAAGATTATCAGTTCAGTTCAGTCTCTCAGTCATGTCCGACTCTTTGCGACCCCATGAATCACAGCTCGCCAGGCCTCCCTGTCCATCACCAACTCCCGGAGTTCACTCAAACTCATGTCCATCGAGTCGGTGATGCCATCCAGCCATCTCATTCTCTGTCGTCCCCTTCTCCTGCCCCCAATCCCTCCCAGCATCAGAGTCTTTCCAAATGAGTCAACTCTTCGCATGAGGTGGCCAAAGTATTGGAGTTTCAGCTTTAGCATCAGTCCTCCAGTGAACACCCAGGACTGATCTTCTTTAGCATGGACTGGTTGGATCTCCTTGCAGTCCAAGGGACTCTCAAGAGTCTTCTCCAACACCACAGTTCAAAAGCATCAATTCTTCGACGCTCAGCTTTCTTCCCAGTCCAACTCTCACATCCATACATGACCACTGAAAAGACCATAGCCTTGACTAGACGGAGCTTGGTTGGCAAAGTAATGTCTCTGCTTTTAAATATGCTATCTAGGTTGGTCATAAGTTTCCTTCCAAGGAGTAAGCATCTTTTAATTTCATAGCTGCAATCAGCATCTGCAGTGATTTTGGAGCCCCCCAAAATAAAGTCAGCCACTGTTTCCACTGTTTTCCCATCTATTTCCCATGAAGTGATGGGACCAGATGCCATGATCTTAGTTTTCTGAATGTTGAGCTTCAAGCCAACTTTTTCACTCTCCTCTTTCACTTTCATCAAAAGTTCCTCTTCACTTTCTGCCATAAGGGTGGTGTCATCTGCATATCTGAGGTTATTGGTATTTCTCCCAGCAGTCTAGATTCCAGCTTGTGCTTCAGAATTTTGAGCATGACTTTAATTTTTTGAAAATTTGAGATAAATCATTTGCTACTAAAATTCACCCTTTTAAAGTGTAAAATTAAGTGGTTTTTTAGTATATTCACAGAAATGTACAACCATTGCCACTAACTCCAGAACATTTTTATCACCCCTCAAAGTTACCCTGTACCCATTAGCAGTATAAGAATGCTCCCTGTTCTTCCCCATCTCTCTCCAATCCCTGACATTTACCATGCTACTTTCTGCCTCTATAGATTTGCCTATTCTGGACTTTTCATATAAATGCTATCATGTAACTTATGGTCTTTTGTTTTTGACTCCTTTCACTTAGCACAGTGTTTTCAAAGTTCATCCATGTTGTTGCATTTCACTGTATGGATATATGCCATTTTCTTTACTCACTCATTAGTTGATGGACATTTGGATTATTTCTACGTTTTGGCTGTATGAATAGTACTGCTGTGAATATTGTGTACAAGTTTTTGTGTAAACTTAGTTTCAGTTCTCTTGAGTATATACCTAGGAGTAAAATTACTGGATCATATATTAACTCTTAAGTTTAACTTTTTAAGGAACTACCAAACTATTTGGACCATTTTACATTCCTATGGCAATGTTTGAAGGTTTAAATTTCTCCATAGCCTCAGCAGTACTTGTTGATGTCCATCTTTTTAATCAGATCCATTTTAGTGAGTGTGAAATATCTCACTGTAAGTTTGATTTGCATTTCCCTGAGGACTGTATGAAGGTTAAGTGTCTTGTCATGTGTTTATTAGCCATTTGTATATATTCTTTGAAGATACGTCCATTTAATTTTTTACACATCTTAAGATTGTGTTCGGAGAAGGCAATGGCAAGCCACTCCAGTACTATTGCCTAGAAAATCCCATGGATGGAGGAGCCTGGTAGGCTGTAGTCCATGGGGTCGCTAAGGGTCAGACACGACTGAGCGACTTCACTTTCACTTTTTACTTTCACACATTGGAGAAGGAAATGGCAACCCACTCCAGTGTTCTTGCCTGGAGAATCCCAGGGACGGGGGAACCTGGTGGGCTTCCGTCTATGGGGTCACACAGAGTCAGACACGACTGAAGTGACTTAGCAGCAGCAGCAAGATTGTGTTGTCTTTTTATTATTGGGTTCTAAGTGTTCTTTACATATTCTTGATGAAAATCCCTCAGCAAAAATATGATTTGCAGATATTTTTTTGCATTCTTGAATTGTCTTTTCACTTTCTTAATAGTGTGCACTGAAGCATAAAACTTTGATTTTGATGAGGTCCACTTTGCCTATTTTTTTTCTTTGTTGCTTATGCTTTTGATGCTGTATTTAAGAAATATTGCTTAAATCAAGATCATGAAGATTTACACCTGTTTTTAAACATATTTTTTCTTCTTAGCTCTTCTATCCATTTTGAGTTAATTTTTGTGTGTGATGTGAGGTAGAAGTTCCACTTCATTTTTTGTATGTGGCTATCTAGTTGTCATAGCACCATTTGTTTAAAAAAATATTCTTTTCCCATTGAATAGTCTTGCCACCCTATCTAAAATCAGTAGATCATAGATGTAAAGGGTTTATTTCTGGGCACTCAATTCTATTACATTAATCTGTATGTTTGTTCTTATTCTAATACAACATTCTCTTGATTAGTTTAGCTGTTTGTGAAATCTGAAATTGGAAAGTATGATTCCTCCAGTTTTGCCCTTCTTTTCCAAGATTGTTTTAACTATTTTGGATCCCATGCATTTTCCCTATGAATTTTTGATCATCTTATCAATTCTGCAAGAAATTCAGCTAGGATTTTTATATAGATTTTAGTGAATCTGTAGATCAGTTTTCAGAGTATTGACATATTAACAGAATATTTCCATATTAAGTCTTCCAATTCATGGACATGGGATGTCTTTACACTTATTTAGATTTTTAATTTCTTGTCATGACATTTTGTAATTTTCTGTGTGTAAGTCTTACACTTCTTTTGTTAAAGTTATTCCTAAGTGTTTTATTCTTTTCAATGCTATTTTATTTTTAATTTTTTTCCAATTTTTGGCCACACCTTGCAGCATGTGGGATCTTAGTTCCCTGAACAGGGATTGAATCCTCGCCCCTTGCTTTGGAAAGCAGACTCATAACCACTGGACCACTGGGGAAGTCCTTCAGTGCTATTTTAAAATGAATTGTCTTCTTAATTTCTTTTCATATTCTTTGTTAGTATATAGAAATACAATTGATTTTTTTGTGATGTGATCGTGTGTCTTGTAAATTTGATCTCCTTTATTAGTTCTGATAGGTTTTTGTGGATTCTAGAGGGTTTTCTGTGTAAGCTCATGTTATCTGCAAATAGAGACTTACATTCTTTTCAGTCATTTAATCTGATGGATAGGTTATGTGATGAGGATTTCATTTATAAGGTCTGGAGATTATCATACTGGTAGTAACACATTTTAGCAGTATCCTAGGAATTGTTATTTAAACTATTATTTACATATGTGTAGCCACCTCAAGCGATGAGTTGACTCACTGGAAAAGACTCTGATGCTGGGAAAGGTTGGGGGGCGGGAGGAGAAGGGGACGACGGAGAATGAGATGGCTGGATGGCATCACCGACTCTGTGGACATGAGTTTGACTGTACTCCGGGAGTTGGTGATGGACAGGGAGGCCTGGCGTGCTGTGATTCATGGGGTCGCGGAGAGTCGGACATGACTGAGTGACTGAACTGGACTGAACTGAGCTTTCTCTATTTAGATATTAAGTGGGTGTAGCAAGATTATGGTAATCCCTAATCTCTGAAGAACAAAATGTTCAGGGTAACTACATGTTCTGGAGAAGGACATGGCAACTCACCCCAGTATTCTTGCCTGGGAAATCCCATGGACAGAGGAGCCTGGCAGGCTACAGTCCATGGGGTCGCAAAGAGTTGGACACCACTTAGCGACTGAGCAGTCACATGTTCTAGATAGTTTTGAGTTATAGAATAGTATTTTAGTTTGATTTTAAAAATTATTCTAAAACATTTAATATGTATTCCTGGCTTAAAGTTTGTATTGCATGGGTGGTTTGTGTGCATGCTAAGTCACTTCAGTCATGTCCAACTCTGCGATCCTGTGGACTATAGCCCACCAGCCTTCTCTGTCTGTGGGATTCTCTAGGCAAGAATACTGGAGTGGGTTGCAATGCTGTCCTCCAGGGGATCTTCCTGACCCAGGGTTTGAACCTGTGTCTCTTATGTCTCCTGCACTGGCACATTGGTTCTTTACCATGTGTGGTTTAAGAAGTACTAAAACATTTTTTTGAATTTATTTGTTTTTAATTGAAGGATAATTGCTTTACTGTATTGTGTTGGTTTCTGCCATAAATCACCATGAATCAGCCATAGGTGTCCCCTTCTTTTTGAACCTCTCTCCTGCCTCCCATCCCATCTCATCCCTCTAGGTTGTCACAGAGCACCTGTTTGAGCTCCCTGATTCAAACAGCAAATTCCCACTGGCTATCTCTTTCACATATGGTATTGTATATGTTTCCATGCTACTCTCTCCATTCATCCACCCTGTCCATTCCCATGCTGTGACTATTAGTCTGTTTTCTGTCTGCATCTCCATTGCTGCCCTAGATCTAATAGGTTCATTGGTACCATCTTTCTAGATACTGTATATATGTGTTAATATATGATATTTTTCTCTTTCTGACTTTCACCTGATTAGAACTGACTCACATGCATTCCTTTTTATGGCCGAGTAATACTGAGTTTGAGTGAACTCCGGGAGTTGGTGATGGACAGGGAGGCCTGGCGTGCTATGATTCACGGGGTAACAAAGAGTCGGACACGACTAAGCGACTGAACTGAACTGACTGAACTGCATATTCCATTGTATATATGTACCACAGCTTCTTTGTCCATTTATCTGTCGTTGGATATCTAGGTTGCTTCCATGTCCTAGCTATTATAAATAGTGCTGCAGTGAACATGTGTAGATGGGGTACATGTGTCTTTTTCAGTTCTGGTTTCCTCAGGGTATATACCTAATAGTAGGATTATTGGGTCATATGGTAGTTTTAGTCCTAGTTTTTTAAGGAGTCTCATATTATCCTCCATAGTGGTTGTATTAATTTACATTCCCACCAACAATGCAAGGGTTCCCTTTCCTCCACACCCTCTCCAGCATTTATTGTAGATTTTTTGATGATGGCCATTCTGACCAGTGTGAGATGATACCTCATTGTAGTTTTGATTTGCATTTCTCTAATAATGACCGATATTGAGCATTTTTTCATGTGCTTATTAGCCATCTGTATGTCTTTGTAGAAATGTCTGTTTAGGTCTCCTCCCCACTTTTTGATTGGGTTGTTTGTTTCTCTGGTATTGAGTGCCACAAGCTACTTGTATATTTTGGAAATTAATCCTTGTCAGTTGTTTCATTTGCTATTGTTTTCTCCCATTCTGAGGATTATCTTTTCAGCTGGTTTATAGCTTCCTTTGCTGTGCAAATGTTTTTATGTTTAATTAGGTCCCACTTGCTTATTTTTGTTTTAATTTCCATTCTACTTGAGGGAGGTGGGTCATAGAGGACCTTGCTGTGATTTATGTCATAGAGTGTTCTGCCTATGTTTTCCTCTAAGAGTTTTATAGTTTCTGGTCTTACATTTAGGTCTTTAATCCATTTTGAGTTTATATTTGTATGTGGTATTAGGAAATGTTCTAATTTCATTCTTTTGCATGTAACTGTCCAGTTTTCGCAGCATCACTATTGAAGACCCTATCTTATCTCCATTGTATATTCTTGCCTTCTTTGTCAAAGGTAAGGTGCCCATAGGTGCGTGGGTTTATCTCTGGGCTTTTATCTTGTTCCATTGGTCTGTGTTTCTTTTTATTTTGTGCCAGTACCATACTGTCTTGATGACTGAAGCTTTGCTGTATAGTTTGGAGTTAGGAAGGTTGATTGCTCGAACTTCATTCTTATTTCTCAAGATTGCTTTGACTGTTTGGGGTCTTTTGTATTTCCATATGAATTTTTTTAGTTTTACGTCTGTGAGAAATGCCATCGGTAATTTGATAGGGATTGGTTTTGGTAGTATAGTCATTTTCACAATATTGATTCTTCCAACCCTGGAACATGGAATATCTCTTCATTGTTTATGTTATCTTAGATTTCTTTCATCAGTGTCTTATAGTTTTCTGTATGCAGCTCTTTTGTCTCCTTAGTTAGGTTTATTCCTAGGTATTTTATTCTTTTGCTTACAGTGGTAAATGGGATTGCTTCCTTAATTTCTCTTTCTGACTTTTCATTGTTAGTGTATAGGAGCATAAGTGATTTCTGAGTACTGATTTTGTTTCCTTGACTTTACTGAATTCACTGATTAGCTCTAGCAATTTTCTGACACTATTTTAGGGTTTTCTGTGTGTAGTTCATGTTATCTGCAAACAGTGAGAGTTTTAATTCTTTTCCAATCTGGATTCCTTTTATTTCTTTTTCTTCTCTGATTGCTGTGGCTAGGACTTCCAAACCTATGTTGAATAATACTGGCAAGAGTGGGCACCCTTGTCTTATTTCTGATCTAGAGGAAATGCCTTCAATTTTTCACCATTGAGATTAATGTGTGCTATGAGTTTATCATATATGGCCTTTATCGTGTTGAGGTAGGTTCCTTCTGTGCCCTATTTTTGAATAATTTTTATTAAATGGGTGCTGAATTTTGTCAAAAGCTTTTTCTGCAAATATTGAGATTATCATATTGTTTTTATCTTTCAGTTTGTTAATATCATGTATCATATTGATTGATTTGTGTATATTGAAGAATCCTTGTATCCCTGGGATAAACCCAACTTGATCATGGTGTATGATCTTTTGAATGTGTTATGGTGTATGATGTTTGAATATGAGGAGGATTTCTGCATGTTTGTTCATCAGTGATATTGGCCTATAATTTTCTCTTTTTTTGTGATGTCTTTATCTGGGTTTGGTATCAAGGTGATGGTAGCCTTGTAGAATGAGTTTGGAAGTGTTCCTTTCTCTGCAATTTTTTGGAAGTTTGAGAAGGAAGGCAACAGCTCTTCTCTGAATGTTTCATAGAATCCACCTGTGAAGCCATCTGGCCCTGGGCTTTTTTTTTGGGGGGAGATTTTTGATCACAGTTTCGATTTCAGTGCTTGTGATTGGCTTGTTCATAATTTCTATTTCTATCTGGTTCAGTCTTGGAAGGTTGAACTTGTCTAAGAATCTGTCCGTTTCTTTCAGATTGTCCATTTTATTGACATAAAATCTCTTATGATCCTTTGTATTATTGTGTTGTCTGTTGTAACCTCTCCTTTTTAATTTCTAATTTTGTTAATTTGATTCTTCTCCCTTTTTTTCTTGATAAGTTTGTCTAATGATTTGTCAATTTTATTTATCTTCTTGAATAACCAGCTTTTAGTTTCATTAATCTTTGTTATTGTTTCCTTCATTTCTTTTTCATTATTTCTTCTCTAAAAGCCCCTTGATGAAAGTGAAAGAGGAGAGTGAAAAGGTTGGCTTGAAGCTCAACATTCAGAAAACAAAGATCATGGCATCTGGTCCCATCACTTCATGGGAAATAGATGGAAAAACAGTGGAAACAGTGTCAGACTTTATATTTTTTGGCTCCAAAATCACTGCAGATGGTGATTGCAGCCATGAAATTAAAAGACGCTTACTCCTTGGAAGGAAAGTTATGACCAACCTAGATAGTATATTAGTAAGCAGAGACATTACTTTGCCAACCAAGGTCCGTCTAGTCAAGGCTATGGTTTTTCCCGTGGTCATGTATGGATGTGAGAGTTGGACTGTGAAGAAAGCTGAGCGCCGAAGAATTGATGCTTTTGAACTGTGGTGCTGGAGAAGACTCTTGAGAGTCCCTTGTACTGCAAGGAGATCCAACCAGTCCATTCTAGAGGAGATCAATCCTGGGTGTTCATTGGAAGGACTCATGCTAAAGCTGAAACTGCAATACTTTGGCCACCTCATGCAACAAGTTGACTCACTGGAAAAGACTGTGATGCTGGGAAAGGTTGGGGGCGGGAGGAGAAGGGGACGACAGAGAATGAGATGGCTGGATGGCATCACCGACTCGATGGACATGAGTTTGAGTGAACTCTGGGAGTTGTTGATGGACAGGGAGGCCTGGCATGCTGTGATTCATGGGGTCGCAAAGAGTTGGACATGACTGAGCGACTGAACTGAACTGAACTGAATCTTTATAATTTATTTCCTTCTATTAACTTTGGGTTTTTTTTGTTCTTTTTTTCCAGTTCAAGTTAGGTTGTCTATTTGGTGTTAAGTTACTTGTTTCTTGAGATCGGATTTTATTGCTATAAATTTCCCTCTTAGAACTGCTTTTGCTGCATCCCATAGGTTTTGAGTCATTGTGTTTTCATTGTCATTTGTTTCTAGGAATTTTTTGATTTCCCTTTTTATTTCTTCAGTGACTAGTTGATTATTTGGAAATGTGTTGTTTAATCTCCATGTGTTTGTGTCTTTAAGTTTTTTCCCTGTAATTTTTGTCTAGGCATTGGGGTCAGAAAAGATGATTGATTTCAGTTTTCTTAAGTTTACCGAAACTTGATTTGTGACCCACGATGTGGTCTGTCTTGGAGAATGTTCCATGTGCACTTGAGAAGAAAGTGTATTTTTCTGCATTTGGATGGAATGTCCTGAAGATACCAGTTAGGTTCATCTGGTGGAATGTGTCATTTTAAAACGTGTTTACTTATTCATTTTCTGTTTTGATGATCTGTCCATTGGTGTAAGTGAGGTGTTAAAAGTCCCCTACTATTATTTTGTTACTGTCAGTTTCCCCTTTTATGTTTGTTAGTGTTTGCCTCGTGTATTGAAGTTCTCTTATGTTGGATGCATAAATATTTACAATTGTTATGTCTTCTTCTTGGATTGATCCCTTGATCATTATGTAGTGAAGAAGAACTGAAATTGATTGAGCACCCACTAGTATGTTATAGCTTATGTATCTTATCAATTAAATCTCCTATCTTTCTGAGTTAGATATCTTTCTGAGATTTAAATCTCCTATCTTTTTAAGGTTTTCTTTTTTTGTAAATTAGAACACTGAGATTGACACATTCAAGGTCACATATCTAGATAAGTCTTGAAACTTGTATTCAAGTCCAGCCTCCCTTGGCTCCCTATTCTTGCTGTTCTCTGGATACACTGAACATAATTTAGGATTATTTTTTTTTATCAATGTCAGTATTATGATATGAAGACAGAACTAGAAATGGCATAACACTTACATTTTAAAAGAGACTGGATCTTACTTTCTTGAAAAAATGTTTAATTTTTGCTTCCCCCCCCCCTTATTTACATGACTTTATGAGGTATATAAACTTGATTTCCTTTTTAAAATATTAAATAATTCATCTTTCTTCTAAATCATTCATCATGATTTCTGTTCCTTCAGAAAATCATTATCATCTCTACTGTTTCTATGTTCTTTCAGTTGTTTGCACCTTTTAAAGCTTTATTTGTGATTTTGTAATTGCTAATTTAATGGACTGTAGATTTTTGGGTAACATTTTGTTTATGGTGACTCTCCTAAGACAGTCCTCAGTGAATCACATTTTGTGTTGTTTTTTTTTTCTCATTTGAATCTGGGCTGGACTGTGTCTTATGTCAACCAATAGAATGAGAAAAGAGGCTATGTCAATTCTAGGCCTAACTGTTAGGAGACAACTTCTACTGTCTTTGTGCACTATAAATTAGTGCTTATGTGAAATGTGGATCATTGCAGAGCCTCAGACTCTGACTCAGATTCACTTCCTTTTCTTTTGGAAGGACTGGTGACTGTAAGAGGGTGTAGGTTGAAGGGCAAGCATAGGGACAGAGAAGTCCTCCTTAAAGGCGTTTTGTTTGTTTTTAAGGTTGTTTTTTGAAGTTCTTAGGACTTACTTTGGAAATGTTGCCTTTTGGGGAGGAAGGCATTGTTTCTGGTTTTGGAGTTAAAATCATTCTAGTGTGGAACTAATAACACTCGTAAATTGGGAACAACAAAAACTTCATGTTTGAATTAGAAGAAGATTTAAATGGATTGAAATGGGCTGATATTGGGGAGGATAGTTTTGTCATGTGTTCATTGGAAGGACTGATGCTAAAGCTGAAACTTCAATACTTTGGCCACCTCATGCGACGAGTTGACTTACTGGAAAAGACTCTGATGCTGGGAAAGGTTGGGGGCAGGAGGAGAAGGGGACGACAGAGAATGAGATGGCTGGATGGCATCACCGACTCTGTAGACATGAGTTTGAGTGAATTCCGGGAGTTGGTGATGGACAGGGAGGCCTGGTGTGCTGTGATTCATGGGGTCGCTGAGAGTCAGACACGACTGAGCGACTGAACTGAACTGAACTGAATATGAACCAAATAGTAAAGCCTGCTTTGAGTATGGATGAAAATTAGTGGAAAAGATAGCTCTAAAGATAATTTGTATCATATTGAGGAAAGTCTTTAGTATCACAGAGAAGTTCATTATAAATCTGTTAGGTTAATGAGTCATTGAGGTTGATTTTTGAGCAGATGAGTAGATGAGTTACCTAATCAAAGCTGAGCCACAGGGAGATTAATTTGGCAGGGATAAGCGGCATATGCTAGCATGGGGAAAGACTGATGACAGAGAAGCCATCTGGGGGAGTACTGCAGTAATCCAAAGTCTAATCAGTGTATTTGACTTTCCATTCTCTCTGTTTCAGTACCTAACTCAGATACTTGTATGATTTTTTATTATAAATACATATTTTAATGTACTTGTTTAATGTAATGTTTAATGTACTTATTTGTATTATAGTCTTTAAGGAAGCACTTTCATAAAAGTCACTCATTTAAAATTTGTAACAACTCTGTTAAATATAAATGCTGGTTTGCTTAAGACTAGACCTAGTCTTGACTCCCAATTTCAGATTCTATTTCTCTTTTTTTACATTTTAGGAGCTGCTTTTTAAGGCTACATTAGCATGCAGGAATTTCATATACTTGGGAATATTCAGGAATGTAATGGGCAAGTGCTTTTCTTAGGAAATTGATAATATTAATGGCATCATAAAAAGCCAAAATGGTAGTGCCTTTTAGATATAGATAGTTTAGTAGGAAGAAAATTGAAAGAGTTAGAGTTTGTAGCTAAAAGTTCAGGATTGAGGATTTGGTTTGGGAGGTGGAAAATTGAGATGAAAATGTCTGAAAGCTTTGTATATCACTTTCAGAAATCCTCATTAAGCTGAAATGATGGGGTTTCCCTAGGAAACTTCAGAGATCCACTTTTATCTTAAGCACTAGTATACTCTGGGAGAAGGAAATGGCAACTCACTCCAGTACTCTTGCCTGGAAGATCCCATGGACAGGGGAGCCTGGTGGGCTGCAGTCCGTGGGGTCGCTAAGAGTCTGACACGACTGAGCGACTTCACTTTCACTTTTCACTTTCATGCATTGGAGAAGGAAATTGCAACCCACTCCAGTATTCTTGCCTGAAGAATCCCAAGGACAGAGGAGCCTGGTGGGCTGCCATCTATGGGGTCTCACAGAGTTGGACACGACTGGAGCGACTTAGCGGCAGCAGCAGCAGTATACTCTGTGATCTTATCCCTAAATTACTTCATTGGAATGTTCAAATATTTTAAACTTTTAAGTATCTAAAATGGAAGGAAATATAAGAAAGTGGTAACACTTATTGCCTTTTGGAAAATGGTTGGTATCAAGGAAACTGGAGTAGAATTTTCAACTTTTAATTTTTATACCATGAGAACATTGTGACCTGTTTGAAAATAAGACTAAAACGTTTTCTCTGTTATGGTCTTTAAGTGGATAGATGTGGTTAAAATACTTAGCTTTATTTTAAAATATTTAATGTAAGTGCCCTGTATTTTCAGTTCATTGTCAACATATTTTTGCTCCGCTTGTAAAAGATGTACATCTGTATTGAGAATTAGTGATTTGAAATGAAATAAAAGAAAATGCTGCTAAACTTTTAGTCTGAAATCCCTTAATTTCAAAACTGTTTTTCTCTTTGTCTCATTTAGGTTGGGTGTTGAAAACGAAGACATATTTTAGTAGAAATTCTCCTGTATTATTACTTGGAAAGTGTTACCATTTTAAATATGAAGGTAAGTGCTAAATTTGTAATCCATTTAAAAATCTTTGTAGAAACTCACTGTGTTGTTTTCATTATTTTATTTCTAGATTAATCTACCTTTGGCATATTTCTTTTGTTTTTTACTTCCAGTTATTTTTATTGTGGTAAAACACATGTAACACAAAATTTGCCATCTTAGTCATTTTTAAGTGTACAGTTCAGTGGTATTAAATACATTCATAATGTTGTGTTACTATCATTACCATTCATCTATAGAACTCTTCATTTTGTAACACTGAATTTGTTACCCATTAAACAGTAACTCCTCATTCCTCTCTTCCTTTCAGCCCCTGGCAGTCTGCATTCTACTTTTTATGCATATATTTTGGCATATATCTTTTAAGAACCTGTATTTTATGTAACACATAAAATATGGATAGAAGGTTAACTATGCTAATTCCTAACACATAAAATATGTTATATAAAATACTGCCATGTGATTTGAGTTTCTTGTAAATTCCTTGAAATTAAAGTTCATACCATTGTACTCCATTTATTATATTCTCTCATAGTTTTGGACTTACAGTATGAGTGCTAAATAAGTATTATTTGAATTGATATCTTGATATTTTTTCTCAAATTCTCTGGTAATTTTAAAGTATATGATAATAATTAAAAGTATACCTTTTAGTTAACCTAAAAATGGTAAGTTTTCCAGTTGGTAAGGATGCTCCAATTTCTGAAATTGTTTACTGTATTTGATGTTCTGAATTCTCACATATACTCATCCTTTCTGTAATTATCGTATATTTTCTTTTAATAATTTGTAACCTCTATTGAGTGCCTACTATGTGTCAAGCATCATGCTAAACTCTTTGAGAAATGTCTTTAATTCTCACAACAAGCCTACAAGGTAGATTTAAGTAGGCTCAATAGAAATATAATATTCCGTTTATCACATTTGAAATATTTTAATGCTAATCTTTTCTTTCTTTGTATGTCATTATGGACTCATAGGTTTTTAGATTCTGTACTGTGCATTGGTCAGTCTCCACCAGTAATCTTATGGTACTCAATTTGTTATCCAGTGGAAATTTCTTTCAGATTGGCTTATCCTTCAACAAATGCTAATTAATTTTTGGAAATTTCCTATTTTCTTCCACAAGTAGGTGTGCCATGCGTGCTTTCTACTTTTCAGCCTCAGATATGAAATCAGCCATTCCCAATGAACTCTGGTTTCTTGTTGTAGAAAAAGGTTTCATTGTGGAGATGACATTTCCCCAGGCCACTTGAGTGGACAGAGCCAGAGAAGATAAATATTTTTTCTTTTTTTTTCTTATAGAGCCATCAGTGTATAATAGTTGTTTCCAATCTAGTTCTGATGGATCACATTCCCACTTAAATTCTTGATTTTTTAATTATCTTTTTCTATTATATAAATATTTTCTAATAATATTTTTGTTCTCCTAAGGATTTTAGTCAAATTACTTTAACCAGAGTCACTCGTCTCTCATTATTTATTGACATTTATCTGGTGGATAGTTTTGTTCAGCTGTTTCAATTCCCTTTCAGTTTGAAGGTGTTGGCAATCTGTCTCACAGATCTAAGTGCTTAGAAAATGGTGTCTCCCAGTCACAATGGTTTTATTTTGCCTCCCTCTGAGAGTTATCTACAATGAATTAATTTATGATGATAAATAATTATGAGATTCTTATAAGGTTATAATCTTAATATGATTATATTACTTTATGCAAGGTCTGTCCTGCTTTTTCAAGGTTTTAAATTTATGTTGCTACCTTTCCTGAACTACAAACTTATATTATGCAGTTTTTCTTTCCCAGAGTTTGATATCATGCTGTGCATTGTTAAGTCAATGTTCATGCTATGTAAATCCAGATGGTCTTTCCAATCAGTATTATTTTGATCAAATACCAAAATTAAAAAAAAAATTACATGTATC
This sequence comes from Moschus berezovskii, assembly GCF_049115385.1. NCBI lineage: Eukaryota > Metazoa > Chordata > Mammalia > Artiodactyla > Moschidae > Moschus > Moschus berezovskii. The sequence goes on from NC_142463.1 coordinate 38,634,095, forward strand.
TCCAAGAGAAGCAATTAAGGATTTTATCTTATTTTGAGAAAGCCTCATGTCCTCTTAGATACCATGCCCTGATCTGGCTAGGATTTTTTTAGATTTTCTCTTAGATGGTTCAGACACGATGGGTCCAGAGACCATTAAGGAAAAAATGTATGTGTGGTTATCTCTAGCATACCAGTTCTTTCTTAGGGACCCAAAGGATTTAACAAGAATAACTGGAGATAAGGCTCTTTCCTTCCTAATTTTGGGGCTGAAGAACACCTATAGACAATCATTCTAACCTATGGACAAAAAAAAAAAAGTACGTGGAAAAAAGGGGGAAAAAGTTTTTAAGTAGAGAGGGTAGCATGCTGCTGCTGCTGCTGCTAAGTCACTTCAGTTGTGTCCAACTCTGTGTGACCCCATAGGCAGAAGCCCACCAGGCTCCCCCGTCCCTGGGACTCTCCAGGCAAGAACACTGGAGTGGGTTGCCATTTCCTTCTCCAATGTGTGAAAGTGAAAAGTGAAAGTGAAGTCGCTCAGTTGTGTCCGACCCTTAGCGACCCCACGGACTGCAGCCTACCAGGCTCCTCCATCCATGGGATTTTCTAGGCAATAGTACTGGAGTGGCTTGCCATTGCCTTCTCTGGAGGGTAGCATAGAGGCTAGAAAATAATATAAGTTTTTTCTGAGCTGAAACCAGCCCAGGGTGGAGCTTTGCCTAGGGATCTCTTTATAGAACAGAAGGAAGGGCTTGAAAGTAACATATCAAAGGGTCTTCTTGTATATGGTCTTGGTTCTTGTGCTATCTCTGCTGTTTTCATGGATCTCTCTTATTCCAGATATTGCCAAGATTATGCCCAAATGTTATGGAAATAAGATCCCACAATGTGGCATTTTTTGAAACATGACTTTTGCCATTTCCTAAGAAAGGGTATGTAGGAAGAAATTAATTATTTAGAAGTACATTGCTCAATTTGGACATTTTCCAGATCTTGTTCTGTTATTGATTTTTAATTCCATTGTGTTCAAAGAAAACACTTTTATGATTCTAATCTCTTTAAAGTTATTGAGACTTGCTTTATGGTCTAAATATGGTATAATGTTCTAAATATGGTAAATGTTCTTTCTGTGCTTGACAAGAATGTGTATTCTATTACTGAAATGTTCTAAAAGGACAGTTAAGTCAAGCTGGTTGAGTTCAAATCTTTATTCTTGCACTGTCCTACTTGTTGAGAGGGATATTGAAATCTCAGACTGTAGTTGTGGATTTGTCTATTTCTCCTTGCAGTTATATTAGTTTTTGCTTCATCGATTTTGAAGCTCTGTTATTGGATGCGTAAGCATTTAGAATTGTTTTGGTCTGTTAATGAATTGACCCCTTTATAATTATAAAACCCTACTTTATCCCTGGTGATATTTTTCGGTCTGAGATATACTTGTCTTATATTAAACTTTCTTTTGCTTAGGCTTATATGGTATATCTTTTAAAATAGTCTAAAACATTTAATCTATTTGTCTTTATGTTTAAAGTTTGTTTCCTGTAGGAAGTGAATAGTTGAATCTTGCTTTTTTATCTAATCTGATAATCCCTGCCTTTTAATTAAGTTGTTTAGACTATAGGCATACTTTGGAGATAATGTGGGTTTGGTTCCAGACCATTGCAATACAGCAAATATTGCCATAAAATAAGTTGCACAAATTTTTTGGTTTCCCAGTACATATAAAGGTTGTATTTACACAGTATAATAGTGTAGTAAGCATGTAATAGCATTATATCGAAAAATAATATTGTTCTTTAGTTACTCAATTATGTCCAACTCTTTGTGCCCCCAAGGACTGCAGCATGTCAGGCTTCCCTGTCCTTTGCTATCTCCCAGAGTTTGCTCAAACTCATATCCATTGAGTCAGTGATGCCATCCAACCATCTCTTCCTCTTTCACTCCCTGTCCTCCTGCCCTCAATCTTTCCCAACATCAGGGTTTTTTCTAATGATGTGGCCAAAGTATTGGAACTTCAGCTTCGGCATCAGTTCTTTCAACGGATATTCAGGATTGATTTCCTTTAGACCTGACTGGTTAGATCCCCTTACAGTCCAAGGGACTCTCAAGAGTCTTCTTCAACATCACAGAAAGCATCAATTCGTCAGCCCTCAGCCTTCTTTATGGTCCAACTCTCACATCTATACATGCCTACTGGAAAAACCATACCTTTAACTATATGGACCTTTGTTGGCAAAGTGATGTGTCTGCTTTTAATACACTGTCTAGGTTTGTCATAGCTTATCTTCCAAGGAGCAAGTGTCTGAATTTCATGGCTACAATCACCAGTGCAGTGATTTTGGAGTCCAAGAACATAGAATCTGTCACTGTTTCCATTTTTTCCCCATCTATTTGCCATGAGGTGATGGGAACAGATGCTGTGATCTTTGCTTTTTTAAATGCCGAGTTTTAAGCCAGCTTTTTCACTCTCTTCTTTCAGCTTCATCAAGAGGCTTTTTAGTTCCTCTTTGCTTTCTACCTTTGGAACCATCTACATATCTGAGATTATTGATATTTCTCCGAGAATCTTGATTCCAGCTTGTTCTTCATCCAGCTTGGCATTTTGCATGAAGTACTCTGCATATAAATTAAGTAAGCAGAGTGACAGCATACAGCCTTGATGTGCTCCTTTCCCACTTTTGAACCAGTCCGTTGTTCCATGTCCGGTTCTAACAGTTGCTTCTACATACCTTAATTAAAGATTACTTTATGGCTAAAAAGTGCTAATCATCATCAGACAATACAGGGTTGTCAACAAAGCTTCAGGTGTAAGAAATGCACTGTTTACAAAGCACAATAAAGTGAAAGAATAGTTAAACAAGATATGCCTGTGTCCACCTTTTATATGATTATTGATATAGTAAAGTTTGTCTGTCATCTCATTGTTTACTTTCTGTTTGTTAAATCTGCTTTGTTCCCTTTTCCTTTTTTCTATCTTCTTTCAGAATATTTGAATATTTCTGGTTTCTATTTTATCTCTGCTGGCTGATTAGCTATAACTTTTTATTATGTTATTTTGCTGGTTACTTTAAGGTTTTTGTATACATCTTTAACTTATCAATATCTGCGTTCAAATGGTATTATATCAACGCACATATAGTATAAGAACCTTGGAGTGGTGTATTGCACTTCCCTCCTCCTGGTCTTTATTATGCTATTAGTGTCATATATTTTATTTATTTGTGTCTTATACATGCCACAATACATTGTTATTGTTTTTGTTTCAACAGTCAATATCTTTCAAGAGATTTAAGTGGTAAGAAAACTTACATATTTGCTCCTGTAGTTATTTCTGGTATTTCTCATTCCTTTGTATGAATCCATATTTCTCTCTGCTAAATTTCAATCTTTTTCTACTTGAAGGACTTATTTTAACATTTCTTACAATGCAGAGGTGCTGGTGATGTATTCTTTCAGCTTTTGTATCTCTGAGAGTCTTGCTTTCTTTTTGAAAGGTATTTTTGATGGGTATAGAATTTTGGGTTGATGATTTTTTTTCTTTCTGTAGCTTTAAAGATGTTGCCCTTTTATCTTCTTGCTTGTTTTGTTTACTATGAGAAACCTGATGTTATCCTTATCTTTCTTTGTACATAATGTCTTTTTTACTCTTGACTGCTTTTAAGATTTTTTTCTTTATCACTAGTTTGGAATAGTTTGATGTGAAGTGGTGTCATTTTCTTCATGATTGCTTGGGTTTTGGTGAATTTCTTGAAACTGTTGTCTCATGGCTTTCACCAGTTCTGAATTTTTTCAGCCATTTTGTCTTCAAATATTTTTTTCTATCCTCCCCTCTCTTCCCTCTCCTTCTGGATCTCCAGTTGAACATAAATTATTAGCATAAATGAAATTGTGCCACATCTCACTGATGTGCTTTTTTTAAAGAATTCTTATTCTTCTCTGTGTTTTAATTTGTATAGTTCCTATTGCTTTGTCCTCAAGTTCACCAGTCTTTTGATCTTTTCCTCAGCAATATCTAATCTGTCATAAATCCCAGTCAGTATATCTTTTATGTTGGACATTGTAGTTTGTATGTCTAAAATTCCAGTAAAAAGACTTGTTTCTACTTATCTTTTTGAACATATCTTCATTCCAATCCCAAAGAAAGGCAATGCCAAAGAATGCTCAAACTACTGCACAATTGCACTCATCTCACACGCTAGTAAAGTCATGCTCAAAATTCTCCAAGCCAGGCTTCAGCAATATGTGAACCGTGAACTCCCAGATGTTCAAGCAGGTTTTAGAAAAGGCAGAGGCACCAGAGATCAAATTGCCAACATCTGCTGGATCATGGAGAAAGCAAGAGAGTTCCAGAAAAACATCTATTTCTGCTTCATTGACTATGCCAAAGCCTTTGACTGTGTGGATCACAATAAACTGTGGAACATTCTGAAAGAGATGGGAATCCCAGACCACCTGACCTGCCTCTTGAGAAACCTGCATGCAGGTCAGGAAGCAACAGTCAGAACTATACATGGAACAACAGACTGGTTCCAAATAGGAAAAGGAGTACATCAAGGCTGTATATTGTTACCTTGCTTATTTAACTTATATGCGGAGTACATCATGAGGAACGCTGGGCTGGAAGAAGCAGAAGCTGGAATCAAGATTGCTGGGAGAATTATCAATAACCTCAGATATGCAGATGACACCACCCTTATGGCAGAAAGTGAAGAGGAACTCAAAAGCCTCTTGATGAAAGTGAAAGAGGAGAGTGAAAAGGTTGGCTTGAAGCTCAACATTCAGAAAACTAAGTGGCATCTGGTCCCATCACTTCATGGGAAATAGATGGAAAAACAGTGGAAACAGTGTCAGACTTTATTTTTTTTTGGCTCCAAAATCACTGCAGATGCTGATTGCAACCATGAAATTAAAAGACACTTACTCCTTGGAAGGAAAGTTATGACCAACCTTGATAGTATATTAAAAAGCAGAGACATTACTTTGCCAACAAAGGTCCGTCTAGTCAAGGCTATGGTTTTTCCCGTGGTTATGTATGGATATGAGAGTTGGACTGTGAAGAAAGCTGATCACCGAAGAATTGATGCTTTTGAACTGTGGTGCTGGAGAAGACTCTTGAGAGTCCCTTGTACTGCAAGGAGATCCAACCAGTCCATTCTAAAGGAGATCATTCCTGGGTGTTCATTGGAAAGACTCATGCTAAAGCTGAAACTGCAATACTTTGGCCACCTCATGCGACGAGTTGACTCACTGGAAAAGACTCTGATGTCGGGAAAGGTTGGGGGCGGGAGGAGAAGGGGACGACAGAGAATGAGATGGCTGGATGGCATCACCGACTCGATGGACATGAGTTTGAGTGAACTCCGGGAGTTGGTGATGAACAGGGAGGCCTGGCGTGCTGTGATTCTTGGAGTCGCAGAGAGTCGGACACAACTGAGCAACTGAACTGAACTGAACTGAACTGAATATTGTTGTGGGGTTTTCCAGGTGGTGCTAGTGGTCAAGAACCTGCCTGCCAATGCAGGAGATGTAAGAGGCATGAGTTCAATCCGTGGACTGGATAGATCCCCTGGAGGCGGGCATGGCAACCCACTCCAAAACTCTTGCAGCATGGCAGGCTATAGTGAATCTCATGGACAGAGCAGCATGGTAGGCTATAGTCCATAGGACTGCAAAAAGTTGGACATGATGGAAATGACTTAGCACAGCACAGCACAATATTGTAATATTAATAACTCTTTTAATGTCCTTGTTTGCTAATTATAGCATTTTTGTTAGTTTGGGTTCAGTTTTGATTGGATATTCTCTTTTTGGCTTGTGTTTTCCTGCCTATTTGTATGCTCGATTGATTGCCAGACATTGTATTATTTACCTTTTTGTGTGCTGAATATTTTTGTATTCTGAGTATTACATTGTGTGAATATGCCACTTTATTAATCTGTTTTACTTGTGGTGGAGATTTGGATAGTTTTGTAAGAGCCCTGCTGTGAATATTTTTGTACATGTGCTTTAATGAACATGTATATGGATTTTCATACAGTATGTATACCTGGGGATGTAATTGCTGAGTCACAGGGTATTCATATGTTCAGTCTCAGTATATACTACCAGATAATTTTACAAACCAGTTGTGTTAATTTATATTTCTTTTAGGTGTGTATGAGAATTAAGCTTGCTCTCAGCTCACCAGTACTTGGTATTTTTCATATTTGTTAGAGAAACATTTTATCTTAGTTTGCATTTGTTTGATAACTGATGAAATTGAGCATATTTTCATAGATATTTTTCCATTTAAACATGTCTTCTATTAAATTGTCTCTCTAGTTTGTCTTTCATATATTTTGGATATGAATCCATTTTTGAATATATCTATAGGAAATGTTGTCTCCTACTCCCTTAGTTACTTTTTCATCATTTATCTTTTGAAGAGCTCATAATTTTAATATAAACTGGTTGACTTTTTTACTTTCTTAAGTGGTTAGTAGTTTTTGGATTCTGTTTAATAAATTTTTGCTCATTTTAGGACATGGTTCTCTCTCTCTAGTGTTTTGAAGCTGTCATTTTGTGTGTGTGTGTTTTCTCTCTGGTTGTTTTTAAGATCAGCTCTTTGTCTTTTGCGTGAGCTTCATTTTATTCTACTCATAATTCATATATTTCTTAAAATCTGAGAAAATTTCAGTCACTTTTAATTGTAGTTTTTCTCCATTTTTCCTGTTTTCCTGTACATCTTTGACAAGCTTTTTTGTTATTAATTTTTCTTTTTATGTCTCTTAAATTCTCTGGTTTTTAAATATTTTCTGTTATTTTGCCTCTCTGTGCTGTGTTCTAAGTAATTTCTTTAGTTTTTCTGGTTCCTTGATTATCTTCTGAGCTATGTATAGTTTTCTATTTAATCTATACCAAATTTCTATTTTCTGTCATTATTATTATTAATTTTTAGTAGTTTCTTTTGGTTTTCTTTTACATGTGCCTGGTCAATTTTAATAGTCTGTTTTATGTTATTTGTCCAACTTTCAGTTCCCTTCTATTTTTCAAACACATGCATATTAATTTTACCGTATATCTGATAATTATAATAGTTGTACTTTCAGGCTTTATTTCAATTTGTTTTGCTTCTGATTATTTCTCATATTCGCTTGTTTGGTTGTGAGTTTTGTTGGTGAGAAGCAGACTTTCACTGAGCTCTCAATATTAGTAGCGATTCTCTTCTCTTTCCTCTATCAGCTTTCTTTCTCATTCTTTTAGTAGTTCTTTTAGGCATTCTCATTCTTCATAAACCTCTGCTCAGAAGTCTGTTCCATCATGGGAAACAAAAGCAAAGCAAAAGAAAATTTAAAAAACATCTGTTCCTTTGATTCCATTTATCTTACATTCAGCTGACAAATGTTTATTGTGCATCTCCTATGGACTGAACTCTGTGTTAGGCACTGAACATTCAGAGGTCCAGAAGATAAACACATTTCTTCCTCTCTGGTATACTTGAAATCTGGATGGAAAGCAGATGTAAATAAAAAAATTCTTGATATAACTAATACTGTAAAAAGGAAAGCCAGTCAAAGAGTGGAATAGAAGGAGCAGTATTATAGTGGAAAGTGAACAAGACAACAAAGTTCATTTAGTACTAGCAGTTTTCCAATAATATTTAGAGTACATATTAAGAGGGAGACTAGATCTTAAAAGGATAAGGAATTAGTCACTTTGTCAAGGTAGGAAATTAGGAACTGTGTGTTTTGCAAGCCACAGGATAAGGTGTGATAGTTTTGTGTTATTGTATTCAGTTTAAAACACATTTAAATGTCTCCTAAAGTAGAAACTTTGGACATATTTATAGTGCCATATTCAGTTTCCAGGCATTTTACTTTTTATTTATAATTAGATTCAAGCTTTAGTATTAAGAGAAATTCATTGATAAGGGAGGCTTGGGATGTATTCTTTTAATTATTAAAACTATGCTACAATTTAGCTCCATTAAACTGAATATTATGAAGTTTGGGTGATGGTAATTTTTTCAGAATGAGCTTGAAGAGGGATAGATGCAGAAAACATGAGGAATAAAAGCATGATAAAACTGCTTTAACATCCTGCAGAATGGCATTAAAAATTAAACTCCTTAGAATTGAGAGTTATGGGCAGATTTATTTACCTATCCATCCATCCACCCAAACCAGCAAACATTTATTAGGATCTGTTTGTGCTAGGTACTGTGTGCATGCAGAAGCTGAAAAGATGACTAAGACTTTCTCTCTGGAAAGATCAGGGAATGTTGGTTCATTCTAAGCACTGGTGTTTTGTAAATTATTGGGCAAATAGTGACCTTAGTTTTCACATAGAAATTGTATTAGAGAGAATCAATTTGGAAAGACTTTAAAAAATTACATGTGTGAGTGGCAACAATTAAAAATATATTTTAACATGATCAGGTAACAACATATTCAATAATTTTATTTGTTGTTGTTCAGTTGCTGAGTCATGTCTGACTCTTTGCGACCTGATGATGGACTGCAGCACTCCAGGCTTTCCTGTCCTTTACTGTCACCCGGAGTTTACTCAGACTCATATCTATTGAGTTGATGATGCCATTAGCTTATTAGTTTTGGTTTTATAATTTGAGTATAAATGTTCCTAACAATAAACACTTCTATATTTTATTTGAACTAGTTATCTGATTATATACATTTTTTACATATTGGCAAATCATGATATTTTATTTGCAAATCTCATTTTAGAGAGCACTAATGTTCATTGGAAGGACTGATGCTAAAGCTGAAACTCTAATACTTTGGCCACCTCATGTGAAGAGTTGACTCACTGGAAAAGAGTCTGATGCTAGGAGGGATTGGGGGCGGGAAGAGAAGGGGACGACAGAGAATGAGATGGCTGGATGGCATCACCGACTCGATGGACATGAGTTTGAGTGAACTCCGGGAGTTGGTGATGGACAGGGAGGCCTGGTGTGCTGTGGTTCATGGGGTCGCAAAGAGTCGGACACGACTGAGCGACTGAACTGAACTGAACTGAATATCTATATCTTGAGTCAAGTGAGGCAAAAAGGAAACATTTTTATATTATCTCATTAGAGTTGATTATATTTGGAATATAGAATGTTACTATTAACAACAAAATTACTGATAATTCCTTATATTAGTAAGTACCAAAGTGTACAAAACATTTCAGCATTCATTCTCATTTGATTTTCGTAACAATCTGAACAGAATGTAAGATTTATCTTCATTTAAATCTGAAAAAAGAATTAGATTGTGCCATACTCCATATGAACAGTAATGGGAATATATTACCATTACTGACATTTCTTTGTATATATTTATATGTTACTTTGTATATCATTCTTCTGTATTTTTATTTTGTAGATGAAAATGAACTCTTACCTGCAAGATCAGGGTGTACAATAGAAGATCATGTGATTGCAGGAAATGTAGAAGAATTTCGTAAAGATTTCATTTCAAGAATATGGCTTACCTACAGGGAAGAATTTCCTCAAATAGAAGGCTCAGCTTTGACAACAGACTGTGGTTGGGGCTGTACATTAAGAACTGGCCAGATGCTATTGGCTCAAGGACTCATACTACACTTTCTTGGTAGAGGTAAATCAAATTTTTGGTTTTGGGGGGTTTTATTGTTGTTGTTTAAATTTGAAGTCTAGCTTGCAAACTGAATGAAATTCCATGATGTTAATTTTCTTGACTCTCTGATGTCTTCTGAAGTTGTAACTAATTTAGCAAGTAACATAACATCTTTGTTGAATTGGGCCAATATGACTTTAACTTTCATGATTCACCTTTCCAAAATACAGGTTGAGTGTAAATATTACTCATGGCTACCACTATGAATTAAGTTCAAGTTTTAGTAGTCTTTGGACTTTTTTGTTTTTGTTATTATTTTCGTCCGTTCAGTCTCTCAGTCGTGTCCGACTCTTTTCGACCCCGTGGACTGTAGCCTATTGGACTCTCTGAACAATCTGCAGTTTGTAAATTCTGGCAGCAATGAGTGAGCAGATAATTATTGTGCAGTCAATATTTTTACAGTAAAGTATTTTTATATTATTTAAATCTTAAGAAATTTTGTATTGGTTTCTTTATTTTTCACTCTACATATCATCAGTAATGCTTTAAAATTATTTTTATTTTTATAAATATGGCTATAATCAGTTAAATTGGTCATTATTTTCTATTAATAAATAAAGTCATCATACTTTTAGACTCTCAAAAATGTCATTGATACCTAAATTACATATATCTATTTTTTCTGATGTGCCACCTTTCTTAACATTTCCACTAGTTTATTTTTATGTAATATGTACGTTTGTAGGAGGATTTTAGTTTACCATTTTAGGCTATCGTATCTGGTTACTAATAAGTATCATTATATTTTTTTAGGTGTTAGATAATTTTCAGCAATGCCCAGCAAATATTTAATAACCTTTCTGTAGGTATTATTGACGAGATCATTTAGAGAGAATATTTATTCCAGAATGGTGTAGATATTGCAAGGAAAGGAACTTTTCAGCTTTTCCTGGGATGATTTATTTGTAGTCTCCTGCAATCATGGACACAAATTGGAACACTTTTCAGAGTCCTCACTCGGCCTCTGAACCTGTGACTCATTTGGCTAACTTAAAATTGCATGAATGTTTGGGGACTGCCTTATTATTAAAAAGAGTGAGGTAGTGATATAATTGATTTTGTGTGGGGGGATCTTTGATCTCTAATGGCTTTATTAACTTCATCTACTAGAGAATTGATATTACTCCCCAAAGAATAATTAAATTATTTTGAAAGGAGTGTATGAGAAAAAAAAAACCTTGAAAAGAAATATTAAACTTCCATGGTCAAACTTTTAATGTATAACCGAAACAAAACACATTTTCGAAGTGAATCTCTCATGAATACTGTGAATGATATTCAGTATATTTATTGTGCCTTTGGATAGTCAAGACTGGATGTCTGGTGAGCAGTATTGGTAATGGAATATAAAAGTCTTTATTCCATCTTAGTACTATCAAAAAAAAAGAAAGGGAAACATATTCTTGAATCGTCCATTTGTACCTAAGTTTACTATTTTTTTCTCTTTCATTTTGGTAATTTTTTCCTGATTTTATGTAATATATTCCCATTTAAAAAACTTTAGAAACTACAGAAAAGTGTGGAGAATAATATTTCAACTCTAAAGAAGGCATCATTGATAAATTAGCATGTTTTTTCTGCTTGTACCTTTATTATTTTAAGCAGCTGTATTAATCTACATATTATAAATTCACTCATTTTAAGTGAACAATATTTCAGTGGTTTTTAGTATATTTACAAAATTTTACGATTATCCCCGTAGTCTAATTTTAGGACATTTTCACCTTCACCCAAAGAAACCACATGCTGATAGTGCTGTGCTGTGCTTAGTTGCTCAGTTGTGTCCAACTCTTTGCAACCCCATGGACTATAGCTAGCCAGGCTCCTCTGGATTTTTCCAGGCAAGGATACTGGAGTGGGTAGCCATTCCCTTCTCCAGGGGATCTTCCCAACCCAGGTATTGAAATGGGGTCTCCTGCATTGTAGGCAGATTCTTTACCAGCTGAGCTACAAGGGAAGCCCATACTAATAGTGGTCATTCCCAATATTCCTCCTTTCCCATATACAACCATTAATCTACTTTCTGACTTTATTATTTTAGTTTAGTAACTCATGTAACTTTAAATGCTGCATATTTATTTTAGTAGAATTGTTAAAAGTCTAATTATTTAAAAGATCTGAATAATTTGCTTTGTAACTACTATAGCTTGGACATGGCCTGATGCTTTGAACATTGAAAACTCAGACTCTGAATCATGGACTTCCAACACTGTAAAAAAATTTACCGCATCATTTGAAGCATCGCTTTCAGGGGAAAGAGAACTCAAAACCCCAACAATTTCTCTGAAGGAAAAAATTGAAAGATATTCTGATGATCGTGAGAGGCAAAATGAAATTTATCACCGGAAAATCATCTCTTGGTTTGGTGATTCCCCTTTGGCTCTCTTTGGTTTACATCAGCTAATAGAATACGGAAAGAAGTCTGGGAAAAAAGCTGGAGATTGGTATGGACCAGCTGTGGTTGCTCACATTTTAAGGTAAAATTTTTTTAAAGTCTTCCATCTTATGACAGAGGTCCTTGGGCTCAGAGATACTGATTTTTGTAATGCATATATATTATTAGAACTTTTAAAATCTAACTGTATGAGAATATTTATAAAGGAACTTTCATTTGCTATTAGGGAAAAGATAAGACATACTGTGACTCTGAAAGTGAAAGTGAAGTTGCTCAGTCGTGTCCGACTCTTTGTGACCCCATGGACTGTAGCCCACCAGGCTCCTCAGTCCATGGAATTTTCCAGGCAGGAGTACTGGAGTGGGTTGCCATTTCCTTCTCCAGGGGATCTTCCCAACCCAGAGATCGAACCCGGGTCTGCCGCATTGCAGGCAGACGCTTTACCGTTTGAGCCACCAGGGAAGCCCAATTGTGAGTCGGGGCACATTTAATTTATCTACTGACAAATTTTTCTTCTTTTGCTCATAAGTATGGATATCCAATACTTTGGCCACCTCATGCGACGAGTTGACTCACTGGAAAAGACTCTGATGCTGGGAGGGGTTGGGGGCAGGAGGAGAAGGGGACGACCGAGAATGAGATGGCTGGATGGCATCACCGACTCTGTGGACATGAGTTTGAGTGTACTTCGGGAGTTGGTGATGGACAGGGAGGCCTGGCGTGCTGTGATTCATGGGGTCACGGAGAGTCGGACACGACTGAGCGACTGAACTGACTGACTGACTGATGGATATCCAAGGTCTCTTTCTAACCAGATTTTCACTAGACTACCTTATAGAAATGTTCTCAAAACTAACAACTCTTTCAACCTTGGAACATGCATGACATTATAGTTTTTTTCTTTTTCTAAAACAGTGTAACCTGGGGGCTGTATTGTACTGATAGTGTAATGAAATGTCAAGAGCTAAAATTGATGTTTCCAGCATTTCTTTGCACACATCAAATTCTTGTGAATTGTAAATGTAAGGGATTATTAATATAATTATATCATAGTAAAAGTAAAGGGTATGTGATATTCAGAGTACTTAGAGAAAAGTTGAAAGTCAAATTTCACTATACCTCAGGTTTATAGTGCCATTTACTACTGAGGTTTTAAAAAAACTATCTTATTTGTTGTATGTCCCATTATTATTATTAACTGAGTCATTGATAATATCATCAAATTACGGCTTGTTATAGTAAATTTAGTCCATTTAGAATAATATACAAAATCCAAATTATTACAGTTTTTTTGCATATTAAAAGGCTTTATATTTTATAGGCCAGATGCTTGCAGTTGAAAAAATATTTGCCTAATGTTATTAAATGGATTATTAAGAATAATATCAAGTCCAGTTTAGTATGACATTTATAAAAACATAATCATAAAAGCATAGTTTCTACTCTTCAAGATATTATATTCTATACCCCCAGGGATCAGGGCACTTTTTCTGTAAAAGACCTGATAGTAAATAGTTTAGGCTTTTCAGGCTCTATGAGGGCTCTATTGCTCATTTTTCTAATTTTTAAATTTTTTTGTTTTACAGTCTTTGAAAACTAAAAACCATTTTTTAGCCTCAGGTTGTACAGAAACAGGCCTCAGCCCATGTCTGAACTGTGGGCCATAATTTTCCATCCCTCTTTTATATACCATATAAAAACATGCAGAGTAAGGCATATTAAATTAAAAAAATATAAAGATACAGTTAAATAAAAGTATCTATTTTTCTACAATTTGTGTAATTTCCTTTTACAGATATTATGATTTTTTTTTCACATCTTGTGAACCATTGACAGCATTATATTCACTTGGAAATAATTTTCAATTTGCAGTTTTAGTTATAGAATTCTAAGACTTGAAAGTAGGAAATTCATCTGTTCAGGTCCTATAGGTTTTTGAATGAAGGAAAAAAGTCATGCTTTTGTTTAAAGAAAAGATAAAAAAAACTTTCTTAAGTGTACTAGAGAACAATCATATTTTGCTAATCAGTAATGTAATGGGCTTCCCTCATAGCTCAGTTGGTAAAGAATCTGCCTGCAATGCAAGAGACCTGGGTTCAATCCCTGGATTGGAAAGATCCTCTGGAGAAGAGAAAGGCTACCCACTCCAGTATTCTGGCTTGGAGAATTGCAGGGACTATACAGTCCATGGGGTCGCAAAAGTCGGACACGACTGAGCGACTTTCACTTTCACTTAATATAAGTTAATATGAAGCAAACCTTGAAGCGTATTGTAATAGCACTTTCTAGAAAGCATTTCCGGAGAAGGCAATGGCAAGCCACTCCAGTACTCTTGCCTAGAAAATCCCATGGATGGAGGAGCCTGGTAGGCTGCAGTCCGGGGGGTCGCTAAGGGTCGGACACGACTGAGCGACTTCACTTTCACTTTTCACTTTCACACATTGGAGAAGGAAATGGCAACCCACTCCAGTGTTCTTGCCTGGAGAATCCCAGGGACGGGGGAGCCTGGTGGGCTTCCGTCTATGGGGTCACACGGAGTCGGATGCGACTGAAGTGACTTGGCAGCAGCAGCAGAAAGCATTTCATATAGCCAAGGGAGTCTGAGAGAAATTCTTTTGGGAGGACTGGGTAGGGTTCATGCGTTTATACCCAAGAATTTAAAATTTTAAACTTATGTTTTTATGTTCTTTGAGTAATTTAGAGTAATATTCTACTTTGAAAAAAATTGACGTGATTTTTAAAAAATAGCATTCAGGTAATAGTTTTGAAAGCAGGCACTAAAGGGTAAATAGGAAAGTCAAGAAAATGTTGGCTTTCTTTTTCTTTAAATGAAATCTTTAGTTATTAACTGGAAATGTTAGGATTTTAAAGGATAATGCTTGTTATTTTCTTAGAAAAGCAGTTGAAGAAGCAAGACACCCAGACTTGAAAGGAATAACTATTTATGTTGCTCAAGATTGTACAGGTGAGGAATCTATTATATAATTCTACTTTTCATCCATTTATTTGGTTAGACCTTTTTAAAAAATTAGGTATAATTGCTATAACATTAGTTTCAGATGTACAGCATAATTTGTATTTTATATACAAATTTGTATGTTGCATTGGTTTCAGATGTACAACAGTATTTGTATGTATTGTGAAATGATCACAATAAGTCTAATTGGCATCCATCACCATCCATTCTGTCCATTCCGTTCCTCTCGTCCAGATGTGTCTGACTCTGCGATCCCATGGCCTGCAGCTTTCCAGGCCTGTCTGTCCCTTACCATCTCCTGGAGTTTTCCCAAGTTCATGTTAATTGCATTGGTGATGCCGTCCAGCCATCTCATTCTCTGATGCACCATACATAGTTACAAATTTTTGTGTGTGTGATGAAAACTTTTGAATATACAATATAATGTTATTAATTATAGTCCCCATCCTGTACATTACATCCTTAAAATTTATTTATCTTATAGCTAGGAGTTGTACCTTTTAACCCCCTTCACTCTTTTTGTCCCCCAACTCTACCTCTGCCAACCATCAGTCTGTTCTCTGTATCTATGAGCTTGGTATTTTTTTCATTTTGTTTTGCTTTTTAAGATTCCACATAGAAGTGAGATGATACAGTATTTGTGTTTCTCAGTCTGACTTATTATTCTTATTATAATGCTGTCAGAATCTATCCATGTTGTCACAAATGGCAAGATTTCATTCTTTTTTATGGCTAAATAATATTATATATATAAACACATATACATACACCACGTTTTCTTTATTCATTATTGATGGATACTTAGGTGGTTTCCATACCTTGGCTATTGTAAATAATGCAGCAGAAAACAAGGGGATGCATTTATCTTTTTGAGATAGTGGTTTTGTTTTCTTCAGATAAATACCTAGAAGTAGAGTTGTTAGATCATATTGAAGTTCTGTTTTTATTTTTTTGAAGAACCACTGTAGTGTTTTCCATAGTGGCCGTGTTAATTTACATTCTCACGAGCAGTGCACAAGGGTTCCTTTTGCTCCACATCCTCAACATTTGTTGTTTCGTGTCTTTTTTGATGATAACCATTCTAACAGGTGTGAGATGGTATCTCATTGTGGTTTGATTTGCATTTCTCAGATGGTTAGTGATGTTGAGCACTTTTTCATGTGTGTGTTGGCCATGTGTATGGCTTCTTTGGAAAAATGTCTCTTCAGGTCTTCTGCTCATTTTAAAATTGGATTACTTGTTTTTTTGATGCTGAATTGTATGAGTCTTCTTATATATTTTATATACAAATATTTTTGTATATTTTGTATATTAACCCTTTATCATATATGTGATTGCAAATATTTTCTTCTCTTCAGTAAGTTACCTTTTGATTTTGTTGACGTTTTCCATTACTGTAACAGAAGCTTTTTATTTTGATATATTGCCATTGTTTACTTTTGCTTTTGTTGCCTTATGATGCCCAATTAAAAAAATTATCACCAAAACCAATGTCAAGGAGCTTTCTGCCTGTTTTCTTCTAGGAGTTTATGGTTTCAGGTCTTATGTTCAAATCTTTGATGATCCATTTTGATTTAATTTTTGTGTATGGTATAAGATGGTGGTCTAGTTTTATTCTTTTGCATGTGGCTGTACAGTTGTCTCAACACCGTTTATAATTAGATTTTTCAAAAGTATTTAGCTTATCCCAGTTAGACTGTAAATGATTATGAAGGTGGGGACCGTGTTTTCACATTTTTGTTCCAACATGGCACCCTGTGTAGGTACTTACTAAATATTTCTTGATTGAATATATAATGTGAATTATAAGTTGCAATATTAAAATAAATTCTTGAAAATTTCAGTATTTAGAATGACTACTTAAAAAAAGATAGGTGGGAAAATTTAAGATAAGTATATACTTGGTCTGCATGTCTGCCAAGTACCTCCTCATTGGTAGATTTCTTTCAAGGGAGGAAAATTTTCAGTTTGATTTGTCTCTTCCTAGTCCTTCAGTAAATCATCTGATCATGATTCAGGTATTGTCCAGAATGTAGCTTTGTTTTATTGTTTTGGGTCTTCTGTTTAATGACCAGTATTTATAGTAATTTTGAAACTCTGTTGGGGATAAAATAGAGACCTTAATTTCCTGATAAAGTGCCTTCAAAATAAGCCACCTTTTATTGTTTGTTTTCTACAGAAATGCTTTTAACAGGACAAAGTATGTTAATGTTGGGGAAAGTTAAGTTATACTTTAATTATGTTTAATATAAGGGTGTTTATAAGAGGTTTGAGAGTACCTTGGTAACTGACTAGTGCTGATAGTGTGAAAATAATAGCAAATACACATACATTTTGTTTGGGTTTTTGTTAAGGTTAATTGGATTTTTGAGAAAGACTGATAAGCCATGATTATAACCATATGAACATGAAAGTTTTAAATTTTCAGATGAGTGTATGAGTTTTGCAGATACTATATTTGTTTTTCAGGTAGGAAATATTACAAATAAAATGTACTGTTTTAAGAGTTTCTAATTAAGCCAAAGGATGTACTTAAACAATTAGTCATTAAATAATTCATGAATTTGCCTTTTGGATTTTTATTTATATCAATCAGCTTTGGTCTTTAGTGTCACATACTGTTAATTAAAGAACACAAAGCTACTCAGTATCTAGGTGGTTTGTGTAATCTGAAGTAGATATTTAAAATTTTGAACACTGATATTTAAAATTATAAAGGGAGAGTTTATATTACTGTAGTGCATTTTGATAGATTGTGAGGTTAGAAATTAGGTGAAGCCAGAGTCAATTAATAATTAATTCCCCGCCATTACCCCATGTTCGTTAGTGTTTTTTTTTAAATTAGTGTTTTTAAAAGCTCCACTTTCTATTTATTTTCTCTTCCTCTCATTCTGTATTCTTTTCCTTTGTAATTACATAGTTTTCCATGGCTTTAAGTAGTTAGGGTTATGCTTTATACACTAGGACTTTAAAACTGCATTTCTAGTGCTACTTGTGTTAATATGAGGTAACTTGTGTTTTCTACCATCCTTAACTATTTCCATTTAGATGTTCTACAAGCACTTCAAATTCAGCACATTTAAAATTAAACCTATCATTTCTCTCTGTGCACGGCTCCTTTCTTACTTTTTATTTTCTCTTCACTGATAGTATCATGTCCACATGCATGCTTAGTTATTCTTGACTCTTTTCTTGTTGCTTATATCTAGTTAGTCAACCAAGGCTTAAAAAATTATACTTAAAAAAAAAAAAAAGGTTCTGAAATCTGTCCTCTCCTTCACTCTCATTGACACAGATCAGACCCTTATCTCTAACTAGGACTTGAACATGATTTCCCTATCTTTCTTTTCTATTTCTCATTCATTTAGTCAAAAGAAATTGATCATGTCCCTTAATTTGAAAACCTGTGACTGTCTATTAACTTCAGTCTCAAGTTATTGTAGCATTTAAAATAAAGCAGATGAAGTCCTTTACCATTTGTCTTGACGTATATTTCCAGCATCACCTGTCAACTGTCTTGCATGCTGGTACACCAAAGTACCATCAACCTGCACACCATTCCTTGGATGTACTATCATTACCTTTCTTCCATGTCTTTGCTGATATTATTGCCTCTGCTTGGAATGCCCCTTTTTATTAAAATGCTTTTTATTAACTCTTACTCATTCTTTAAGTATAGGCTCTGAAGCCTTTTCCAGCTTCCATCAGGTAGAACTAGTTTATTATCCTGTGTTCTGTAACATTGTGGAAACACTTATATTAAATATTGCACTTGTAATTCACTTTTAATAACACCTTGTGCTTATCTGTAAGTCCTTGTAGATCAGTTTTAGGGGTAAAGTACCAGAACTATTTGGTTGGGAATCACTACTGTAATGGGCATCTGTTATGGAATTGGACTGTTTTATAGCCCTTCCATGTGTTGAAAGTGGAGGAAAAATACCAAAACATTGAGGCAGACACTGTGAATTAAGGATCTTATTTGTATTTATATTTCCCTGGCATAGAAAACTTCAATAAATAATTGGCCCTCAATAAATGTGTGTTGAATGAAATAGAAGAGTAAGAAGAAATTGAGGAGTAAGAAGCTCTCGATAAGGAAGAAATTGTTGTATATGCCAAGGGAATATTATTACTTTGTCTTTTTGCAGCAATGTTTGTTTCTGAAGGAAGTAGTCCTTTGGAAAAACCCATTTGATTGGAGTATGTATTAGTTCAGAAAAGTCAAAGATAGAAATGGTCGTGTGTGTGCTGTCTCAGAAAAGTGAGAGAATTTAAAGATTTATAATTAGAAGTTTTACTGAGTATCTTGGCAAAAGTAAGATGAATTGAAACATGGAAAGAACTGTTTTCCCATTTTTATAGCTTTGGTGTAGACTGACCATGGGAGGTACACAGTTCCTGTGTACATATTTGGATTTACTCAATCTCGTGACTTTACAGTACCATCTGTCTCCTGTCAGTTCCCAAATTTTTAGCTCCATCTCAGACCTGTCCCCAGATAGGGGCTTTTTATGTCTTTAACTGCCTACTCACTGTCCCTCCTTGCACATCTAGTAGATATCTCAAGCTTAGCATGTCTAAAACGGAATTCCCATTTCCCCTTCCTGTATTTTCCCTTCCTACAGTCTTCTATGTCTTTGTAAATGGCAGCTCGCCTACTCTGTTTGCTTATATCAAAACCATGCCAATCATCTACAACTCCTTTTTCCTCTCCTATATTATGTTTAATGTATCACTTTCACCACCTCCTCATGATCATCTTGTGGCCGTTCTGCATCTTGACAATCATTGCCTTTGTTCAGGCCACTATCATCTGTTGTTGGATTCGTGTGGTGCCTTCCTAACTTCTCTGTGTTTCAGCCCTTGCCCTCTGCAGTCCTGTGTTAATAAACACAAGAACCACACTGATAAAATATAAGTCCAGATCAGGACATTTGTTTCCTAAAAAACTCTTCAGTGTCTTCCCGTCTTACTCAAAGTAAAAACTGAAGTCTTTATGATGGCTTTTTAAATTTCCTACCATCTGTCTTTGTTCTCTCT
The DNA here is from genome assembly GCF_049115385.1 of Moschus berezovskii. Taxonomy (NCBI): domain Eukaryota; kingdom Metazoa; phylum Chordata; class Mammalia; order Artiodactyla; family Moschidae; genus Moschus; species Moschus berezovskii. Next base: position 38,654,126 of record NC_142463.1, read on the forward strand.
CCATTTGTAACCTTGTCTCTTAACCTCATTATCTGCTAATGTACCCTTACTCACAGTCCCTCCAGAGGCACTGGCCTCTTGGTCCTGGAACAAGCATCCATGCTTCTGCCCTGAGACATTTGCACTTGCTCATCTTTCTATCTGGAGTCTCTTCCCCCAGGTATCGGCACTTCTTGGTTTATTACTTTCTTTAAGTCTTGAGTTCCCTACCAGTTTATTTTAAATTGTGCTCCATTTCAACATTTCCTATCCATCTTTCTTCCCCTCTGTTTTCCTTCAGAGCAGCTGTCACCATCTGTCTTATCTTATATTTTACTGTGTGTTAGAGGATATGCTCTATGAGGGCAGGGGTTTTTCTCCATTTTGCTCACTGCTGAAGATAAGTGCCGTAATAGTTATTTGATAAATATCTATTGAATACATAAAGGATGTAGGTAATTTTTAACTCATTGAGACCTTGTTAATGATGTTAGAAATTGCATGACTAGCCATTGTTGGGAGAAAATTTAGGGTACAAGTGTTTCTGAAAATTATTTTTGTAAAATTTAGTATGTGTTAATTGTATTTTTTCTCAGTTTACAGTTCTGATGTAATTGATAAACAGTGCACTTCCATGGCCTCTGATAATACAAATGACAAAGCTGTTATTGTTCTAGTTCCTGTTAGACTTGGTGGAGAAAGAACCAATGCCGACTATTTAGATTTTGTAAAGGTATGAAATAAGAACTAAAAATTTTTGAAGGCAATGCTAGCTAACATGAGAAATACAGACGGTTTGCAGTGTTTTTTTTCTATGAAATGGAATGATTTTATAGTTGTAGATTGTTGATTTTATAGTTGTAGGTTGTAAGATTTGACATTATAGATTTTAAATTTCAGTATTACAAGATCAGATGTGATTGAAGAGTAGTAAGGTGTTCTATGACAAAATAAAAAGCCTTTTAATCTTTGCAGCTAATCAAGGGGATACAGTGCAGCAATAATCATAATCTGAAATATGTCTATACTTCCCATTATTCTTATGTGTGATTTTTAAATGTATGTACCTTTATTTATTCATAAACCCACATTAAACTATATCTAGGTAACTATTGAAACAAGATGAGTTTTAAAAATTACTTCTGCATTATCTTCTGCTTTGTTTCATGTGCTATCATAAGGTCCATAAGTAGGAAGAATACTTATTTATATAGACAGAGATGATGAAGATAATGTTGGGGAGGTTCCAATTTTGTTTTCCTTATATTAACCAGTTACAAATCTGTTCTATTTCAGAACACGTGACTTTTTTTTTCCAAAAGAACCTGTCTAATTAGGTTATCTTGTCACAAAACTTTAACTTTTGAAATAGTCTGGTTTAAAGTTTAGTATTTATATTATTTGCATAGTTTTAATAAAATCAAGGCCAGAGATGGAATTCCTCTTTGAATGGACTGTCATGGCATATACTAATCTTGAAATAAAGTTTAGATTTGTACCTCACGTGAAACACAATAATAGTCCCTTATTGTGATCCCAATGTGTATAGGTGGAACATGTATCCTCAGTCTAGATTGCACTGATTCTAAAAATCTAGAGCAGTTCATTTCAATATGTGGTATATGCAAGTCTTCTAGCTGATATCTTGGCTTTTCCTAATAGTTAATAAAAATTTGCAGGCTACTTGTTACTAATAATACCAGTGTGTGCATGCTGAGTTGCTTCAGTCGTGTCTGACTCTTTGCAACCCTGTGGACTGTAGTCCACCAGGCTCCTCTATCTATGGGATTCTCCAGGCAAGAATACTGGAGTGGGTTACCATGCCCTTCTCCAGGGGATCTTCCTCACCCAGCAGTGGTCTTCTGCATTGGCAGGTGGGTTCTTTACCATTGGCACCACTGTAACAAATAACTTTATGAATCCACTAGATAAAAGTGGGGCTTTGATTTCTAACATGTGAACTCTTTAGTAGAATTATTGGTGAAATGTGAGAAGTTATGAACCATTTCATGGGGGCTTTGAGATTCTTGGCATGCTGTTATGTCTCTGTTGTAACCAAATCTAAAATAGATTGCCTGCCTTCTCTACTAACATGAGAAGATCAGAAACTGACGCAATTTTGGAATCAACTTGCCAAAACCCCATTTCTGGTGAAATGGGCTGCGGATAGCTTCATCTGGCTGAGGGCTTCGCTGTTTGGCGGCATCAGATGGCAGGATTGTGTAATCCTCTTGAGTGATTCATTGGAGTCTGCATCGTAGTGAAACAAACCACGGTTAGCTGTTAAAGTGATCCTTAGTACCTAGCATATAGGAGTTGCTCGGCAGATATTTGTATAACACTTGTAATACAGATTTATTTCATTTTGCCCTCACAGTAGCTGGGAACTCAATTGTCTTTATAAAAAAACAGAAACGACAAAAGTTAAGTGATAAGTTCAACTTCAGATAACAAAACTATTGACAGAGACCTGACCTTTCATTGTTTTTCATATGTTCCCATAGAATCTGGACTTCTAAAATGTAACATTTCTTTGAGCTTCTACTAATTTAATTTATGCTGCAGTCCACTTTTAGAATAGTATTAATAACTATTAATATGTTTAAAATTTTTGATTATCAGGTAAAAATGTCTAAAATGGCGGAGTGAAGTGGGTGTTATGTTAGGTGTGGTGCTTGGTCACAAGATGGTTGGGCAAAAGCCATAATGAGATCATGTAAGTGAAGTGAAGTGAAGTCACTCAGTCGTGTTCGACTCTTTGCGACCCCGTGGACTGTAGTCTACCAGGCCTCTCAGTCCATGGGATTCTCCAGGCAAGAGTACTGGAGTGGTTTGCCATTTCCTTCCCCAGGGATCTTCCCAACCCAGGGATCGAACCCTGGTCTTCTGCATTGGAGGCAGACGCTTTAACCTCTGAGCCACCAGGGAAGCCAAAAGCCATAATGAGATCATGTAAAGAGCTATTCATTTAGGAGTGAAAAAAATAGTGTGTCTAATAGACCTAAAAGAAAAGTAATCGTCCTCTTCTTCCTCTTTAATTTCTGCTCACTTCTCTTCTGTGTTTCCTCCTCCTCCACTTCTACCTCCCCCACCACCCCCTCTCTTTATGCTTCTTCCTCCTCCTTGGTCAGCATTGTATTTTTTCCTGCCAAACCACTGTACTTTATACTCTCTAAAATTCATCATTCAGTTCTATTATCTAAATTTATTAACCAAGGTAATTCTATGGTATTTCAGAGATGGTACCATCTCCTGCTACATTCTGTGAGGAGAAAAATTTGGTGTGGTGCTTTATCAGTCCCTACCACAAGAAGTTTACTTATTTATTTATTTTTAAAAGGACCTGGAATGAGGAAAATCCAATATGTTCTCTTTCTTCAGCAAGACAAATTAGGACTTTCCTTTTTTGACTGATTACTTCAGTCTTATTTATTGCTTCATGGATTCAGCTCAATCAATTCTCACCACTAGATAACTGTGAAAAAGCTTTTTTAGGAACTGAAAAGTTTCCAAAGATACAGCTTCTTATATGTAATGACATTTTAGCTCCTAATCTACTTCTAACTGTTTATTGCTAAATCTGCTCTATTTTGTTGAAAAGGAAATATAGATGTCAAGAACCAAAGTCTTTCTTCCATTACCCAAAATCATTCTTTTTTCTGACAGTCTGTGATGGTTCTTGCTATGAGTTTTTTCTTTTTTCTCTTGACTTTGAGGGACTTAGAACTTTTACTTTCTCATGGGTCCCTGTATCAGAAACATTGTATTTCAGCTGATCAGATTGCCTCAGGTTGAAGGCACTCTCTAATTGATTTGAAGATCTTTATTTTGGGGGAACACAGTAGAATAGGATTGTAAATAGAATGATAATACATAGAATAATAACTATTATTATCAAGATTTTTGGTATAATTGCATCTTAATTAATTTTTGTTGTTGTTGTTATTTAGTCGCTCAATTGTGTCCGGTCCGTCTCTTTTGTGACCCCATGGACTGTAGCCCACTAAGTTCCTCTGTCCTTGGGATTTTCCAGGCAAGAATACTGGCGTGGGTTGTCTTTTCCTTCTCCAGGGGATCTTCCTGACCCAAGGATTGAACCTGCGTCTCCTGCATTGGCAGGCAGATTGCTTACCACTGAGCCACCTGGGAAGCCCCAGTTGATTTTTCTCTGTTTAATTGTTTCAGTTGCAGTTCTCCTTACCCCACAAAAAAACACCTCTATGATATTTTCACAAAGTATACAGAGTTTGCAGCCATTAAACATTGTAATATAGATGTATAGTTATTGATAGGAAAATGTTTAAGAGATCATGAATGACGAAAGTTACAGTGGCGTATGTTATATAATGACATATATATATATAAAATTGTATTTATAACTCTATATGTGAATATATGTAATATAGATGGATGTGAAGGAGGTATTCCCCTAAAAGTGGTTAATGATGAACTCTGACTGTTGGTGTTTTGAGAAATTTTTACTTTTTGATTTATTTTCTGTGTGTGTTTTTCAGTAAACCACCACATTACTATTTTTAAGAAAATCATTTTAAGTTTAAACAAAACTGTTCTATTTACTTGTTAAAAGAAAAAAAGCATTTATTCACACAGTCTATTTCTGTGTCTTCTAGATTTTGAAACATCCTCTCATTTAAGAGAAGGGAAGTTTATTATTTAATCCTTTGGGAGGTTTATAGCATAAACTTTATCATTATTAGTGTTTCCTACCATAATATATGCTAAAATTAATATAGAAGCTATTGAGAGTTTCTGAGAAGGCAGTGGCATGCCACTCCAGTACTCTTGCCTAGAAAATCCCATGGGCGGAGGAGCCTGGTGGGCTGCAGTCCATGGGGTCGTGAAGAGTCAGAAACGACTGAGCGACTTCACTTTCACTTTTCACTTTCATGCATTGGAGAAGGAAATGGCAACCCACTCCAGTGTTCTTGCCTGGAGAATCCCAGGGATGGGGGAGCCTGGTAGGCTGCCGTCTATGGGGTAGCACAGAGTTGGACACGACTGAAGTGACTTAGCAGTAGCAGCATTGAGAGTTTCTACATTAATAGAATATGGATATTAATTGATTCCACTGGACATATTTTTAAATGACTCTACTCCATGGATGTGATTTTTTTTTTAAAGTATAGAATTATTTAAGCCAGAATTATTCTCTGTTGGTCCAGTGTTAAGAATCTGCTTTGCAATGCAGGTGACGCAGGTTTGATCCCTGATCAGGGAACTAAGGGGGCTTCCCTGGTGGCTCAGCGATAAAGAATCCTCCTGCAATGCAGGAGATGGGGTTTGATCCCTGGGTTGGGAAGATCCCCTGGAGAAGGAAACTCACTCCAAGATTCTTGCCTGGGAAATATCATGGACAGAGGAGCCTGGTGGTCCATGGGGTCGCAAAGAGTCCTACATGACTTAGTGACTAAACGACAACAGGGGAACTAAGATCCTACATGCCTCGGGGCAACTAAGCCCGCACAGCACAATTGAGCTGGTGGGATGCAACAAAAGGTCCCCACTGCCACTAAGACTTCACACAGCCACAATAATAAATGAATTAATTAATTTTAAAAAAGAATTGTTTGACCCACCTTAAGTAGATGCTTGCTGCTGCTGCTGCTAAGTCACTTCAGTCGTGTCCGGCTTAGGGAACTACTAAATGATTTATTGAGGTATCATTGATATTTTATGATTAGCAAAGTAAACTGACTTTAAATACAATAATAATTATTCTTTTCTTTGGATTAGATTGTTTTCTTTAGTCTGTTTTTATTCCAAATGACGTAGCACAAAATTTTTGTCAAGTGAACTCCATTGATTAAAAATGATTTTTAGTTTGTTGTTTTAAGACAAGTTTCAGTGGAAACAAGAACAGTGTCTAATAATTATTTCTAGCATTTCAAAAAGTGTGATGAAAATATTACATTGATCACAGCAAAGTTGCACCAACTAACTGAAAGGCCATATGTTTTGACTTTGGCAGAAATGTTTATTACCTTTCCATAGTTATGTTGTTTATAACTGGCACATAGTAATTGTTTAATGTTGTTAAATGGAAGATAGTTTGGTAGACAAAAGGGTTTCTGAACATGGGGGAAAATGTAATAAAAATAAAACTGATGGTGAAAAATTTGCGGACTACTACTAGGAATACAAATTTAGTTGTTTTGAATAATTATCATTTGTCTCTTGATCCTAAATCTAATTAATTTATTTTGGCAGGGAATTTTAAGCCTTGAATATTGTGTGGGTATTATCGGTGGCAAACCTAAACAGTCATATTACTTTGCTGGATTTCAAGGTTAGTGGTTTAGTAAACTATATTTCTTCTTTGTTTTCTTTTAAAAGTCAGAAAGTTAGCATAGGGTCATCCAGAAATAGGATGAGTAATGGAGCAAAATGAGTACCTTATAAATTCATCAGTCCTGCCATAGCCATTCATTTGTCATTTGGTCCATAGTATAATTGGATTCTGTAAAATGTATATTTAACTTCTGTTATTGCACAAACAAGGCATAATTTATTGATTTTTACTAAACTTTAGAAGACATTGCTGCCACATTCTGGCAGTTGCTATTTACATATTTACCTTATACCAGTTTTAGTGGTGCTAGTTGATGATAAAATGACAAGCAATATGTTCTTCCTGTCAGGATAAAGTAGTGCAATACATTTTTCATATGCAAACTGTAGAATATAATTGTGTGTTTGTGAAAGTAATTTTATCACCAAAAATTAAATGACAGTCTCATCACTTTATAAAAATTCTGCTTATACAAGCATATTTGATTATGCAAAAGTTAATCTGTCCTGTGCAAACCTATGTTTCAGTCAATGAATATCAGTCTGGCAAGCTGTTACTCCCAGATTTTTTTCAGCTATTCTACATAGAAATTGGATTGTAAGCAGTGTAATAATAAGGTGTTTTTTGAATTACTTGTCTTCTGTTTTGTCCTTGTAGATGACAGTTTGATTTACATGGATCCTCATTACTGCCAATCTTTTGTAGATGTCAGCATAAAGGATTTCCCTCTTGAGGTACTGTGGATAAAGAGCTGGTACTGTTTTCTTACCATATGAAGCAAACTCTTAATTAGTCAGAGATATGCTAAGCAGCTATTCTTTTATGGTATTCCAAGTTAATAATAAATATTTTACTAATCTACAAAGCCATAATACATACAGTGGTCAAAGGTTAGATAATTTGTTGCTGAATTTTAATTTATAATACACTGTCTTCTTCATTTATCTTTGTCTCTAACTTGTTAGATATCCTAGCCCTACCAAAATAAATGATCAAGCTTCCAAGTAATTTTGTACATATACAGTTGAACAGTACTGAAGAATTTAAAATGTTAGACATGTTTAAAGAAAGGGGGAAAAAAAGAAAAAGAAGACAATGGAATTGGGTTAGAATGACAAAATGATTGAAGGGGAGTGTGACATTATTTTGTTTTAAGTATATAATTAAGACAAGTTTCAGTGAAAACAAGAACAATGTCTAATAATTATTTCTAGCATTTTAGTAATTAAGTCTTAGCCTCTAGTTAAGTTTCTATGAATTTTAGTTGGGTTTCCAATATTTATTTTAGCTTTGATTTCTTAAAGTCTTCTTTTCCTTCCTGTTGATCATTTTCTGAGCCAGCATTTACAAAATTTTTAAATTGGATTTACAGTGTTTTGTTAGTTTCAGCTGTACAGCAAAGTGAGTCAGTTATACTTGTATAGGATTATATTTCAGAAAATTTTGAGAGTGCATAAGTGAGAAATGTAACTGTTACATGGTTTTGGTTCTTATTTTCCCAGTTGATGCTTTTAGAGACTTTTAAAGTCATCTTAATCACTTGAGTGGCATATGGATCACTAATTCTCCAGGGCTTGACAAGTTGGAAATGTGTTTTAGTACTTTGTTTTAGTAATAGCTTGCTAGCTAATATTAATACCTAATAAGTATATAAGGGGTAGATTATGAAGATGGATAAAGCACAAGATTAAAATCTGGTACTAAGTGATACATTATAAAACAGCCTATCATTTTTTGTAGACTATTACCTCAACTAAAGTACAGGCCAGAGAACAGCTTTGCTTTATGCTTTCTTCCTTCACTATATTTTGCATATAAACTTTAACAAGTATTTTCAGTTGACTGATTAATACTGTGGGAGGCACTCTAGAATTGTGCTGTGTGAACCACACTGTAAATCTGTTTCTGCAGCATTGTGATTTTGTCACTGATTCCTGTGTCTTCAGTTACATTTCCCATGTGGCTGTGTCAACTTGACTCCTTAAAAAAATAAATACTTGAGATTTAGATGGAAACTGTTCATAGTGTTCTAAGCATTATCTAAAATAGGCAAATTAAAAAATTATTAGTGTCGGCTGTTTTGACCAGTAGAAAGAGATTATTCATCTGATATTTTGAGAGACTCTACAAAGATGCCAGGTCAGTGAATATCCATGTTATTCACACTGTTATTAACAAATGTCTACACAATAAATATTAGGAAGGTTGTAGCTTATTGGGAGACTGTTGCAACACTTCACAGGTGAGTCAATAGAAGCTTGAAGTGGGTGGTAGTGGGAATGGAAAATAATTTGATTTTAAGAGACTTTGTAAAGAAAAATTTGGTGAAATTAGATAACTTCTTAAAAGCACAGAAGCACTTATTTTTTATATATTGAGATGCCAGAAAGTGGATTTAAGATGAGATTTAGCAGTGAGGCCATGTTAAACTGTGGGTTCTCATTGTTAGTAGTTAGGAAAGGGCAGAGTTTCAGTTGTATGGATGAGAGGACTAGTGGATATACATTATCTTATACATATTTATAATGTGTGTGTATGCAGGCATGTATCTGTATGTGTGTGTGTATATTTAAGATTTCTTAAACCAGAAACTATTGCTTCATGCTATTTCTGATATACTTTCAGAGTGACTGATTCTCTCTCTTTACAAATACTGAAAATATTTTGTTATTAAGGTATTGGTGTACCGTTCGTTGTTTAGTTGCCAAGTCGTGTCTGACTCTTTTGTGACCCCATGGACTGGAGCCCACTAGGCTCCTCTGTCTATGCCCCAGGCAAGAATACTGGAGTGGCTTGCCATTTCCTTCTTCAAATATTGTTGTATTACCTTAATATTAACATTCTACTAATAAGGTTAAAAAGACCTTATTACAGATATGTTAGTCTCTTCTGATTGCTAGGCCCCAATTCCAAGTTTCAGGTTTTAGGTGTATACAGTGGTGATTGTTTTAATATATCCTTGTAAATTCAAAGCGTAGTGGCACTAAAGCTATTAGAATGATGTGATGTGATTATGTAGATAGATGAGTGAATTTCTCAGTGAAAGATGTACCCTTTATGAATTACACATGTGAACTGCAGTGAGTAGGAGGTGCTTTTTAGTAAGGATGTATTCTCTAATTAATTATCTCAGGAAGTTTTATCTAAATCACCAAAATAACAGAGCTACACCTAAAATTATTTGTTTCAGTATTATTTGTATGTTTAGGTAATAGAATCCACTCTTTCATATAATAAGTCTGGAAGAGTGCCTACCATTTGGTAGATGCCTAATAACTATTTTTTGAGGCAATTAACAAATATTGTATTAGAAAAATGAAATAAATGGGAACTGACTCACTCTGGCCAGTTTTTTCAGAAACGTAAGTGTAGAAGTGTATCTAGTGATACTTGCTAAAATGTGTTTCAGTAGAAGCTGCTACTTTTACCAAATCATCAGAATTTTAAAAACTAAAAAAGAAATTTAAGTGCATGCTGCTGCTGCTGCTAAGTCGCTTCAGTCATGTCCGACTCTGTGCGACCCCATATACAGCAGCCCACTAGGCTCCCCCATCCTGGGATTTTCCAGGCAAGAACACTGGAGTGGGTTGCCATTTCCTTCTCCAATGCATGAAAGTGAAAAGTGAAAGTGAAGTCGCTCAGTCGTGTCCGACCCTTAGCGATCCCATGGACTGCAGCCTACCAGGCTCCTCCGTCCATGGGACTTTCCAGGCAAGAGTACTGGAGTGGGGTGCCATTGCCTCTCTTCTAAGTGCATAGCACAGAGAATTATCACAGAGTGAACATAGCTGTGTAATGCCACTTGGGAAAAATACCTTAAAGTCTAAGTTGTTCTACAATAAACAATTGATTCTGAATTATAAATTAATCTTGGTTTGATTTCAGAATATTCTTGGGTGAACAAACAATATGATTTAAATGGTATAAAATGCCTCTCTGTAATATGAGTCCTAGTACTCATGTAGGAACACCAGATAGCAATTTGCAGTTTTCAATCATCAGAGATTTATATGTGTTTTTGTGAATAATTTAAAAAGTTTTCTATAGATATGAAAATAATTATGCTTAACTAGTGTTTGTCATTATTATCTATGGTGATGGAGACAATACAGTGAAATAGCACTAAGCCTATATTGGTTTAGTCTTAATGGTTCTTAATGAAAACTTTAATCAATGCTTTAATATAATTTAGGGCATCCATATAGACAAGTTAAGAAAATACTTTGTTGAACCATACAAACTTTTGACTCTTTCTTATCCCCAAGTAGTAAAAACTAAACAAGCATTTCTTATTATTGGCTTTGGAAAGAGGGGCAAATGACTATTGTTAGATATCTTGTATGTCAAATAATTTTTGTTTTGTAAATATGACCTAGGACTGTCTGAGCCTTAAATAGTAATACTCCTGTATATTGTTAACTACCAAATTTACCTAGCTCTTCTATACCTGTCCAGATCTGTTTTTAAATATCTCTTTATAAACAAAATCGGTAAAACAATGTTGGAAAAGTCCAGCTAAGACAGTACTCATATTGATTAGTTGATTAGAAAGATGGACATTACAGTTTAGCTGGGTTTGAGTCTTACTGTACAGTAAGTGTTAGCTAAGCGTTTCATAGTAGTCATAGTTTTAAAAACACATTTGTTTGGTTATTTACCAGCATGATGTTGGATTTGAATCTAATACATGACTAAACTATTGGTAAGGGGAAGAAAAACGGTTTGAATGTATTCGTTTTGCATATCCTCTGGTGATAATATGGAATATTAATTGGATCACAGGATATATGTAGGGGAAGAGAAAAGAGTGATTTTGATTGATCTACCATGAACATAAATACGAAAGTCTATATTTTTCTGCCTTTTTATAGATAATTCCAAGTTTAAATCCCTTAGTTTTAGGCATTAAATGTAGGGAAATTTTAAGTTTATGGATTTATATCCAGCCTAGATTGTTTCTTGAGCTTATTCTTTAATTAAAAAATATAAAATATAAAATGAAGAATTTCTCATACCTGTCTCCCATCTGCCAAGCTTTCTCCCTTTTCTCTAAACTTGTTAATTTTTGTATATCCTATGCAAATATGAATATATATCTTATGGCCCTCCTTTTTAACATAAACATCCTTTTTCTTATACATACAAAAAAAAGATTTGGTAGCATCGGTGATTTTTAAGGACAAGTATCTGAGCATTTATGTAATTAAAAAGTGTTTTAAACCAAGTACTAGAGTGTCGTGGTAAAGAAAAAAGATTGGAATGGTTAGCTTTATATTTTACCCTTTTCCTACTTTTGCATTCTCTAAAGATAACTTGATTCTGCTAATAGCCACAGCCTGCTGGCAAGAGTAGAGAGTGTAGAGCAGCATTTTTGGCGCATTTGTATCTTTAACACTGTGACTACTACAGAAGAGTGAACTAAGGGAAGAGGGCAAGAACCACAGTAGAACAATTTTCACCTTATCCTGTGTGGGACTAAACAAGAACTTGAGGTAAAGCTCAGTAGAAGAATGGGTTGGGACAGTGTGCAATTATGTGCTGATTGTGTCAGTTGCTAAAACTCTCAAGTTGACCTCTTCATATCATCATGGAACATTTTCATGAACCTGCATATTTGTTTACAAAGTCTTGATTTTCTTATTCAAAGGTTTATAAATATTTAAAAAATCTCTAACCGAACAGACTTTCATAGAAATAACTAATTTGATTCTAAACATTGTTCTAGCTTATTCATGTCTTTTCCAGAGATACATTTATTTTCCCTTCTGCAAGTGTTAGAAATGCACCCTGCTTTTGACACACTTCCTTTCTTTTGCAGAATGGCACTAATGTGTAAGGTGGAGATTTGGTAAACTGAATATACACAATGTTGGCTCTTATGTTTTACAACTTTGGAGATTGGTAGGGATCATCTACATAGGATATTCTAAAACACCATTTGAAAGCATGTTTATAGTTTGAAGAATAGCTAGATAGCAAAGTTTAAATGAAGTGATATTTTTGTATATAAAGTAAGTCCATTACATAAAACTAAATTAATCCTAAAGAACTTTTAAAATTACAGACATTCCACTGCCCTTCTCCCAAAAAGATGTCATTTCGAAAAATGGATCCTAGCTGTACAATAGGATTTTACTGTCGAAATGTTCAGGACTTCAAACGAGCTTCTGAAGAAATCTCTAAGGTACTTTTATTTTAAATATTGTTATAGTATTTGTAAATGATCTAATTTTTAATTAGAGATAGCCTATCAGAAGATAAAAATCCATAATTTATAATACAGTTATAAAATTTCCCCTTGAATGTTAATATTATTAGGAATATTGTGAACCAGAAAATGTAACTATTTGGGGATTCCTAGCCTTTGAGGATGATGAAACCATTTCTTGACCAGTTGAAAGTACTGACTGATCCACTAGGTGGCACTGTTGAAATAAAAATCTGCAAACTGTAGCCATATGCAAGCAATTAGGTTATATTTTATTTGAAGATTTTAAAAGGGCAATACCTTAGGGGCTAGAAAAAAATTAATGAAGTATTTGATCAAGCCAAATTGTGCATTATTTCTTGTTAGTCCAAGTGCTTCTTTGATTTTTTTTTAAAGAGAAATGGTATTTTTGGATTTCGCAGAACTGCTTTATCAAATGAGCTGTGTTGTTACCTTCCAATAAGCTTGTTTAATCTGATCTGTTCTACTTATAGGATCTCTGAAATAGGTTTATTTGACTCCTCTTATTACCTTTAAACTTCTGCATTTTTCTGGCCATTGAGTACTGCTAAAATATTTATAGGGCCTTAAGGTCTGTGTGTATTTAGTAGTTTGGAAAGATTACTTATTTAGGAAGTAAGCATAACTGGATGGCTCTCTTTATTAGTATCAATAGTTACAGTTTATCATTTATGGTAATTAAAGCCAGTACTAGAATCATTTTTAGGAATTCTTAACTTGAGCTCAGTTATAATAGTATGCCTTTTAACTGCTTTATTTCGAGTTAATTTTACTCAGGAAAATGGACATACTAGGTTGAAATTTTATTTTTATAATGTAAAAATAGAATGAAAAAGTTAAATAAAAAGTTTCATTTGAGTTAGGTTTAGTTTACTTGACTTGCCATGTAAAAGAGGAAATTTAACAGGAATATGACAGAAAAATGAATGAGAAGAGGAGAAAATGAGATGTGAGAACAGTTTCTTATTCCTCATTTCTCACAGTTGTCGTCTTTTCACTCTCCTTTTCCACCTGAATGACCAAGTGAACATTCGGAAATATGTTTTCTCCATTTTCTCTTTTTTATTACTTGAAATTAGTATATACATTTGTATATTTCATTTTGACAATGCTCTGTCTTTATAAGGTGTTATGTACTAAAATATACAGATGCAGATGATACTGTAATATAGATTGATGTTGATGAACATTTTTCCATTAAAAAGTTCCATTTCTGTTTCCATTAGTTTATTTTCTATCTAGATTGAAATAAGTATATTTAGAACAGTGAAGTAATTACCTCTGGAATAGAAAACAACCCAAATTACTATTACCAAATTGAAAAACAATTATATTCATAAATGAGTTGCATGTTGATGTTTTCTGATTAAAAACATAGTTTTGTGGGTTTTATACTAATAATTATAGTTTTTATGCTGGAAAACTACTTAGAAGTTATTGCGCTTGATGTATCCTAGTGATATGCAATGTTAAAGCAAAGAGAAAACATGCTGAAATATATGGACGTATTGAGAATTTTGCTAGTCTATTCACTTCAGTTCAGTGCAGTCGCTCAGTCGTGTCCGACTCTTTGTGACCCCATATTGTTGTTCTTAAGTTCATAGCATTTTGTAGCAGTATCAAAAACTCACTTTGTCAATTAATAGCTTGATCATTTGCCTTTGCTTGGAAGATTGTAAGTTAAGCAGCTTTCCTTCTTAAAAGCTGAATTTGGCATTTTTAAACTGTAATATTTTTTTCTTTGAAAATTAGAACTTCTTAAATTATTTGTTTCTATATAGGATATATTTTCAGTTTTCTCATTTTGAAAATGAGGCCAGATAATCTAGATTCTCATATTTAATTTGTAATGCTATACAAATGAATATTCTAATGCATTTGCCACATGAGTTTTAAATGTTAATAAAACTTGTTAATTTAATTCATCGTTTAGCAGAGCTCAGTCCAGCAAGTATCTGATTAACTATCATGTTGAAAGCATAAAATCATCAAGCCATAATCCCTGCTTTTGCCCTCAAGTGGCATTTATAGTTCGGGAGGCAGAATAAGAGAAGATGTGCATTACATTGAATGTGATAAGCATTCATACAGAAATAGAAATAAATTGATAGGGGAAGGAAGAAGGTTAAAATGAGAGAGATGTTACGTCCATGTCAAAGTTCTTTATTGTGATGGTGATATTTAATATGGACCTTAAAGTGTAGGCTTAATTTCTATTGGCTCAGGGAGAAGGGAGTGTGCTTCAAGCAGAGGAAATAACAAAAGGAAAGGTACCGGAAAAGAAAAATGTAGTTTCTTTAGAAAATGGCAGATAGTCCAATTTGTTAGGGGCCGTGGATACATGTAGGGCAGGATCTCTGTCTTCTAATTACCTGAATCAGAAGTCCTAGAGATTTGGCTTGGGACCCTTCATTTCTAATAAACCTCCCAAGTAACCTCATACATCAAATTTGAGAACCACTGATACACAACCCAAGGTGTAATACTTGATGTTTTTAGGTGACAGTAGTACAAATACTCTAATGCTTATATATATGTATTCATAATAGAAAAGTATAGCTGGCTTATTAAACATGTGATTTCCTCCTTATCATTGACCTGTACAAGGCTATTTGAGTCAAAATTCTGAAAAGAGGGACTTCCTTGGTGGTCTAGTGGCTAAGACGCTACACGCTCCCATTGCAGGGGGCCTGAGTTCAATGTCTGGTTGGGGAACTAGATCCCACATGTCACACCTAAGACTAAGTGCAGCCAAATAAATAAATTAATTAAAACAATAAAATTCTGAAAGGAAAAATGTTCATTAATTGTAATAGAGATGACATATGTATTGAAAATAAGGAAAAACTATAGTAAATAGTAGAGGAGGAGGCTAGAAAAGGAGGTTGAAATAATATTGTGGAGTTTTGAATGCCAGGCTGAAGAAGTTTGTACTTTTACAGTATGTTGACATTATTAGATTAGTTTTTAAAAATGTCAAGCGTACAGAAATGTAGAGGATATCATAATAAATACCATGTGCTATTATTAAGCTTAAGGAAAAATAAAGCCCTCGTATATTATTGAAGTGTATTACACCTCCCCAATCTTATTCCCTTATTTCCTTCCAAGTGGCAGCCGCTATCCTAAATTAGTGTAAATCAGTATACTTGATATATCCATAAAAAACATATACTGTTTTGTATGTTCTTAAACTTGTCATTGATTATATATTTATATAAAAAATTATATATCCTTTTGCAACTTGCTTTTTCATTTGACTGACTTGGAGATTTTATCTGTTCATGTTGGTCTAGCTGATTAATTTAAACTGCAAAAGAGTTTTTACAATATCCATTCACTTCAGTCACTCAGTCGTGTCTGACTCTTTGCAACCCCATGGACTGCAGCACCCCAGGCTTCCCTGTCTATCACCAACTCCTGGAACTTGCTCAAACTCATGTCCATCAAATCGGTGATACTATTCAACCATCTCATCCTCTGTTATCCCCTTCTCCTCCTGCCTTCAGTCTTTCCCAATGAGTCAGTTTTTTGCATCAGGTGGCCAAAGTATTGGAGTTTCAGCTTTAGCGTCAGTCTTTCCAATGAATATTCAGGAATAATTTCCTTTAAGATTGACTGGTTGGATCTCCTTGCAGTCCAAGGGATTCTCAAGAGTCTTCTCCAACACCACAATTCAAAAGCATCAATTCTTCAGCACTCAGCTTTCTTTACAGTCCAACTCTCATATCCATACATGCTGCTGCTGCTGTTGCTAAGTCACTTCAGTCGTGTCCGACTCTGTGCGACCCCACAGATGGCAGCCCACCAGGCTCCCCCGTCCCTGGGATTCTCCAGGCAAGAACACTGGAGTGGGTTGCCATTTCCTTCTCCAATGCATGAAAATGAAAAGTGAAAGTGAAGTAGCTCAGTCGTGTCCGACTTAGCAACCCTATGGACTGCAGCCTACCGCAGGCTCCTCCGTCCATGGAATTTTCCAGGCAGGAGTACTGGAGTGGGTTGCCATTACCTTCTCTGCATCCATACATGACTACTGGAAAAATCATAGCTTTGACTAGGTGGACCTTTGTTGGCAAAGTGATGTCTCTGCTTTTTAATATGCTGTCTAGGTT
Organism: Moschus berezovskii; assembly: GCF_049115385.1. NCBI lineage: Eukaryota > Metazoa > Chordata > Mammalia > Artiodactyla > Moschidae > Moschus > Moschus berezovskii. Next base: position 38,670,756 of record NC_142463.1, read on the forward strand.
GGCCATAACTTTTCTTCCAAGGAGCAAGTGTCTTTTAATTTCATGGCTGCAGTCACCATTTGCAGTGATTTTGGAGCCCCCCAAAATAAAATCGGTCACAGTTACCATTGTTTCCCCATCTGTTTGCCGTGAATTGATGGGACCAGATGCCATGGTCTATGTTTTTTGAATATTGAGTTTTAAGCCAACTTTTTCACTCCCCTCTTTCACTTTCATCAAGAGGCTCTTAGTTCTTCTTTGCTTTCTGCCATAGGGTGGTGTCATCTGTGTATCTGAGGTTATTGATATTTCTCCTGGCAATCTTGATTCCAGCTTGTGCTTCATCCAGGTTGGCATTTCGCATGATGTACTCTGCATATAATTTAAATAAATTGGGTGACAATAGATAGCCTTGACGAACTCCTTTCCCAATTTGGAACCAGTCTGTTGTTCCACATCTAGTTCTAACTGTTGCTTCCTGACCTGCATGCAGATTTCTCAGGAGGCAGGTCAGGTGGTCTGGTATTCCCTTCTCTTTAAGAATTTTCCATTTCGTTGTGATCCACACGGTCAAACACTTTGGCATAGTCAATACAGCAGAAGTAGGTGGTTTTCTGGAACTCGCTTGCTTTTCCTGTGATCCAACGGATGTTGGCAATTTGATCTCTGGTTCCTCTGCCTTTTCTAAATCCAGCTTGAATATCTGGAAGTTCACGGTTCAGGTACTGTTGAAGCCTTGCTTGGATAATTTTGAGCATTACTCAAAATTACATTTTACAATATAATACATTAAAAAAATTTTTTTTTGAATTTTTGAAGTATAGTTGATTTACACTTTTAGGTGAATTTCTGCTGTGTAGTTATAAATATATATTCTCAGTTATATATATATATTCATTTTCATGTTATTTTCTATTGTTTTATCATGATATATTAAATATAGTTTCCTATACTATTCAATAAGACCTTGTTATTTATTTATTTAAGTATAGATGTTGAACGTCTTTTCATGTGCCTATTGGCCATCTGTATGTCTTTAAAGAAGTAACTGTTTAGGTCTCCTTCCCATTTTTTGATTGGGTTTTGTTTTTTTTTAATATGGAGTTGTATGAGCTGTTTGTATATTTTAGGTATTAATCCGTTGTTAGTTGCATCATTTGCAAATATTTTCTCCCATTCTGTAGGTTGTCTATTTTTTTTCTTGACGGTTTCCTTTGATGTGCAAAAGCTTGTAAGTTTGTTTAGATCCCATTTGTTTTTTGTTTTGTTTTTTTTTTTTTGTATTTATTTTTATTATTATTATAATTTTTTTTTACATTATTGTATTGGTTTTGCCATACATTGACATGAATCTTCCCCAGGAGTACATGTGTTCCCCATCTTGAACCCCACTCCTACCTCCCTCCCCATCCCATCCCTCTGGGTCATCCCCGTGCACCAGCCCCGAGCATCCTGTGTCATGCATTGAACCTGGACTGGCGATTCATTTCACATATGATAATATACATGTTTCAGTGCCATTCTGCCAAATCATCCCACCCTCGCCCTCTCCCACAGAGTCCAAAAGACTGTTCTATACATCTGTGTCTCTTTTGCTGTCTCGTATACAGGGTTATCGTTATCATCTTTCTAAGTTCCATATATATGCATTAGTATACTGTATTGGTGTTTTTCTTTCTGGCTTACTTCACTCTGTATAATAGGCTCCAGTTTCATTCACCTAATTAGAACTAATTCAAATGTATTCTTTTTAATTGCTGAGTAGTACTCCATTGTGTAAATGTACCACAGCTTTCTTATCCATTCGTCTGCAGATGGACATCTAGGTTGCTTCCATGTCCTGGCTATTATAAACAGTGCTGTGATGAACATTGGAGTACATGTGTCTCTTTCAATTCTGGTTTCCTCAGTGTGTATGCCCAGGAGTGCGATTGCTGGGTCGTATGGCAGTTCTATTTCCAGTTTTAAGGAATCTCCACACTGCTCTCCGTAGTGGTTGTACTAGTTTGCATTCCCACCAACAGTGTAAGAGGGTTCCCTTTTCTCCACACCCTCTCCAGCATTTATTGCTTGTAGACTTTTGGATAGCAGCCATTCTGACTGGCGTGTAATAGTACCTCATTGTGGTTTTGATTTGCATTTCTCTGATTATGAGTGATGTTGAGCATCTTTTCATGTGTTCGTTAGCCATCTGTATGTCTTCTTTGGAGAAATGTCTGTTTAATTCTTTGGCCCATTTTTTGATTGGGTCGTTTATTTTTCTGGAATTGAGCTGCAGGAGTTGCTTGTATATTTTTGAGATTAATCCTTTGTCAGTTGCTTCCTTTGCTATTATTTTCTCCCATTCTGAAGGCTGTCTTTTCACCTTGCTTATAGTTTCCTTTGCTGTGCAGAAGCTTTTAATTTTAATTAGGTCCCATTTATTTTTGCTTTTATTTCCAATATTCTGGGAGGTGGGTCATGGAGGATCCTCTGTGATTTATATTGGAGAGTGTTTTGCCTATGTTCTCCTCTAGGAGTTTTATAGTTTCTGGTCTTACATTTAGATCTTTAATCCATTTTGAGTTTATTTTGGTATATGGTGTTAGGGAGTGTTCTAGTTTCATTCTTTTACAAGTGGTTGACCAGTTTCCCCAGCACCACTTGTTAAAGAGATTGTCTTTTCTCCATTCAATATTCTTGCCTCCTTTGTCAAAGACAAGGTGTCCATAGGTGCATGGATTTATCTCTGGACTTTCTGTTTTGTTCCATTGATCTATATTTCTGTCTTTATGCCCGTACCATACTGTCTTGATGACTGTGGCTTTGTAGTAGAGCCTGAAGTCCGGTAGGTTGATTCCCCCAGTTCCATTCTTCTTTCTCAAGATTGCTTTGGCTATTCGAGGTTTTTTTAATTTCCATAAAAATTGTGAAATTATTTGTTCTAGCTCTGTGAAAAATACCGTTGGCAGCTTGATAGGGATTGCATTGAACTTATAAATTACTTTGGGTAATATATTCATTTTCACAATATTTATTCTTCCAATCCATGAACACAGTATATTTCTCCATCTATTAGTGTCCTCTCTGATTTGTTTCACCAGTGTTTTATAGTTTTCTATATAGAGGTCTTTTGTTTCTAGATCCCATTTGTTCATTTTTGCTTTTCTTTCTTTTTCCCTGGGAAACTGATCTAAGAAAATGCTACTATGATTTATGTCCAAGAAGGTTTTGCCTGTGTTTTTTTCCAGGATTTTATGTTGTCATGTCTTATATTTAAGTCTTCAAGACATTTTGAGTTTATTTTGTATATGGTATGAGGGAGTATTCTAATTTCATTGATTTATATAAGGCTGTCCAGCTTTCACAACACTACCTGCTGAAGAGACCATCTTTTCCCCATTCTTGCCTTCTTTGTTGTAGATTAATTGATTGTAGCTGTGTGGGTTTATTTCTGGGTTCTCGCTTCTGTTTCATTCATCTATATGTCTGTTGTTTTTTCCCCCCTAAATACCATGCTGTTCTGATTACTGTAGCTTTGCAGTATTGTCTGAGTTCTGGGAGAATTTGCCTCTGGCTTTGTTCTTTTTCCTGAGGATTGCTTTTACGGGGTCTCTTGTTGTTCCATAGAAATGTTAGGATTATTTTTTCTAGTTCTGTGGTAAATGTCTTGGGTAATTGGATAAGGATTACATTAAGTCTGTCAATTGCTGTGGGTAGTACACCAATTTTAACAATATTATTTCTTCGAATCCAAGAGCATGATATCAGTTTGTTCTTTATATGTATGAGTCTGATTCTATTTTGTTTGTTCATTTGTTTAGTTTTATAGATTCCACATTTAAGTGAAATCATGCAGATACTGGTTTTCTCTGACTTATTTCACTTAGCATAATATCCTCTAGGTCCATGTTGTCTCATATGGCAAGATTTGATTCTTTTTTTTGTGACTGAGTAGTATTCAACTGTGTGTGTGTGTGTGTGTGTGTGTGTGTGTGTAAAACATCTACTTTATTCAGTCATCTATCAGTGGGCATCTAGGTTGCCTTCATATCTTGGCTATTGTAAATAGTTCTGTGATGAATATAGGGGTACCAGTATCTTTTTAAATTAGTGTTTTCATTTGCTTTGAGTAAATACCCTTAATTAGAATTGCTGGATTGTGTAGTAGTTTGAGTTTTAGGTTTTTGAGGAACTTCATAACTTTTCCATACTGCCTGCAGCAATTTACATTCCCATCATTAGTGCATGAAGGAACGCTTTTCTCCACATCCTCACTAGCACTTATTTTTTGTCCTTTTGGTAACAGCCATTCTGATAGGTATGAAGTAATAGCTCATTATGGTTTGCTTTGCATTTCCCCAATGATTAGTGAAGTTAAGTATCTTTTCATGTGCTTGTTGGGCATCTGTATGTTACCTTTGGAAAAATGTTAACTCTCATCTTCAGCTCATTTTCTAATCAGGTTGTCTGTATTTTGATATTGAGTTATATGAGTTTTTTATATAGTTTGGATTTTAACTCCTTATCAGGCATGTAATATGCAAATATTTTCTCCCATTTAGTAGATTGTCTTTTAATTTTTTTGATGGTTTCCTTTGCTGTTCAGAAGCATTTTAGTTTGTTATAGTTCTGCTTTTTAAATTTTTGCTTTTGTTGCCTTGGGGTGTTAAAGTTTAAAAAAATCATCACCAAGACTAATGTCAAGGAGCTTGCTACCTGTTTTCTTCTAGATGTTTATGGTTTCATTTAAGTCTTTCATCCGTTTTCAGTTTATTTTTGCATATGGTGTGAGAAAGTAGTCTGATTCTCTTACATGTGGCTGTCCAGTATTCCCATTACCATTTATTGAAGAGGAATTTTTTCTGCCATTGTGTATTGTTGTTTCCTTTGTCTTAGATTAATGAAGCATATGAACGTGAGGTTATTTCTGGGCTCTTTATTCTGTTCCATTGATCTGTTTTTGTGTCAGTACCATACTGATTTGATTACTATAGCTTTGTAGTATAGTTTGAAATAAGGGCGCTTCAAACTTCCAGCTTTGTTCTTCATTCTCAAGAATCTCTCTGGATATTTGGGGTCTTTAGTGATTTCATACAAATTTTAGAATTATTTGTTTCCTTTATGCAAAAAATGCCATTGGTATTTTGGTAGAGATTACATTGACTGCAGATTGCTTTCAGTAGTATTTTAATAATATTGAATCTTCCAATTCAGTTATTTGTCTTCTTTAGTTTCTTTTATCATGTTTTCAGAGTACAGGTCTTTCACCTTCTTGGTTAAATTTATTCCTAGGTATATTGTTCTTTTTGATGCAGTTGTAAATGAGATTTTCTTCATTTCTCTTTTTGATAGTTTGTTATTAGTGTACAAAAATGCAAAAAAAAAAAAAAAGAAAACTGGAAAAACACAAATATTTGGAGGTTAAACAGTGTGCTACTAAACAATTAGGAAGTCAATGTCAATGAAGATATCAAAGAGAAAGTTTTTTTAAGAACGTTGAGACAAATAAAAATGAGAATACAACTTTCCAGAATCTGTAGACATAGCAAAAGCAGTTCTAAGAGGGACGTTCATAGAGGCCTACCTCAAGAAACAAGAAAAATCTCAAATAAACAATCTAATTTTATATTTCAGGGAACTAGGAAAAAAAGAACAAAACCCAAAGTAGTAGAATGTAGGAAATAATAAGGATGAGAGCAGAAATAAATGAAAGAGATTTAAAAAGATTAATGTAACTAAATGTTGGTTCTTTGAAATGATAAACAAAATTGACAATGTGCAGCCAGACTCATCAAGAAAAGAGAACCCAAATAAATAAAATTGGAAATGAAGAGGAAAAATTGCAACCAATACCATAGGAATACAAAAGAGCATAAGAGAATACTATGAACAGTTATATGTCAACAAATTGGGCAACCTAAAGGAAACGGATAAATTTCTATAAACATACAATCTTCTAAGACCGAATCATGAAGAAATAGAAAATCTGAATAGATCAATTGCTAGTAATGAAGTTGAATCATTAATTAAAAAAAAACCACTCCCAGCAAAATCTAGTTCCAGATGGTTTAACAGATGAATTCTACCAAACATTTAGAAAAGCATTAATTCCTGTCCTTCTCTAATTATTCCAAAACATTAAAGAGAAAGGAACATTGGCCAGCATTAACCTAATACCAAATCCAGATGAAGACACTACAAAAAGAGAAAGGGTGCATATAGGCCAGTATCCCTGATGAACTCCTTGAATAAAACATAGACAGTAAGCACTTGCCGTTAGTCTTAGCAGTGTTGTTTTTTTTCTTTTTTAAAAAATATATCTCCTCGGGCAAGGACAACAGAAGCAAAAGTAAACAAATGAAACTACATTAAACTAAAAAGTTAATGCACAGCAAAACCATCAGCAAAATGAAAAGGCAACCTATGGAATGGGAGAAAATATTTGCAAATGATATATCTGATAAGCGGTTGATATCTAAATATTTAAAGAACTCGTACAACTAAATAGCAAACAAAACAAAACAAAAAATTATATTTAAAAATGGACAAGGGAACTGAATAAACATTTTTCTAAGGAAGACATACAGCTAGCTAACAAGCATATGAAAATAAGCATATGAAAATTATCAGGGAAATGCAAAATCACAATAATTTACCATCTTACACACACACATTAGATGGTTAAAATTGCAAATACAATAACAAAGGTTGGTGGAGATGTGGAAAAAAGGAAACTGTCATGCACTGGTGATGGTAATATAAAGTAGTACATCTGCTATGAGAAATAGCATGAAGATTCCTCAAAAAACTAAAAATAGAACTACGATACAATCCAGCAATACCACTTCTGGGTATTTATCTGAACAAAATGTAAACCCTAATTTAGGAAGATATATGTTGACTTACAATATTATGTTAGTTTCAGGTATATAGTGTATTCAGTTTTCTTCTTGTAATTGATTTTTTGTTTTATACTGTTGTTGGTTGTGGTTGAAACCGATGTTTGGTATGATTTTAATCTTGTTAAATTTATTGAGACTTGTTTTCTGACCTCACATGTGATCTATCTTATAGAATGTTCCATGTGCATTTGAAAAGAATGAGTGATCTGCTGTTTCTGACTGGAATGTCCTGTATATATTTATATTGAGTCCATCTGGTCTAATGTGTCATTTAAGGCTGATGTTTCTTTGTTGATTTTTCTGTCTGGATGATCTGTCCTTTGATATAAGTGGAGTGTGAAAGTCCCCTACTATTGTTGTATGGCTGTCTATTTCTTCCTTTATATATGTTAATATTTGCTTTATATATTTTCGTGCTCCTATGTTGGGTGCATGGGCTTCCCAGGTGGCTCATTGGTAAGGAATCCACCTGCCAATGCAGGAGACTCAGAAATGGGTTCAATCCCTGATTTGGGAAGATCCCTGGAGGGTGAAATGGACCCACTCCTGTATTCTTGCCTGGATAATCCCTTGGACAGAGAAGCCTGGTGGGCTACTGTCCATGGGGTCACAAAGAGACTGAGTGTGCACACGCCATGTTGGTGCTTAAATGTTTACAAAATGTTATATCTTCTTACAGGATTGACCCTTTTATTGTTATAATGCCCTTCTTTGTGTTTTGTTAATAGTTTTTGTTTTAAAGTTTAATTTGTCTAAGTATTGCTATCCTAGCTTTTTTGTTTCTGTTTTCATGGTATATCTTTTTCCATCTCTTCACTTCAATCAGTGTCTTTAGATTTGAAGTGAGTGTCTTGTAGGCAGCATATGTATTTGCATTCCTTTCTCACTTTCTTTTGTATAGTTACTTTAAGTTTTTCCTTTGTGCTTACTGTGAGATTCACATATAACATTCTGTGTATATAGCAATCTCTTTTAAGTTGATAGTAACTTAATTTTGAACACATTCATTTTGACTCCATGTTTGATATTTTTGCTGACATATTTTACATCTTTTTATTTTATGTATCCCTTGACTAATTATTACATTTTTAAAGTTTTTGTACTGCTTTTGTCTTTCACCATTTGTACTTGCTTTATAAGTGACTGATTTACTGCCTTTATCATTTATTTACCTTTTCCACTGAGATTTTTACTTTTATATGCTTTCTTATTAATTAGTGCTTTTCCTTTTAACTTAGAGAAGTCCATTTAGTATTTTTTTGCAGCGTTTTAGTGGTGATAACTCTTTTAGCTTTATTTATTTGTAAAAACTCTTAATCTGTCCTTCAATTTTGAATGATAAGTTTGCTTGGTAGAGAATTCTTGGTTGGCAGTTTTTTCCTCTATGCACTTTGAATATGTCATAACACTCTTTTCCTGGCCTGTGAAGTTTCCACTGAAAATCTGCTCTTAGCATTATGGGGTTTCCCTGGTACAAAATAAGTTGCCATTCTCTTTCTGCTTTTAAGATTCTCTTTTTATCCTTAACTTTTACCATTATAATCTGGCTGGTATGTTTTCCTTTGGGTCCATCTTATTTGGAATTCTCTGGAGTTTTCTTCATAGAAAGTAGCTAATCCAATGTAATCTTTTACCTGTTTAAAAACCAGGATAGAGTACCTATTAGAGTTTTACATTGTTGATGACAGATTAACAATAAAGTGATGTTCTGGTGGAAAAAAAAAATTATTTGGAATTCTCTGGGCTTCTTAGACCTGGGTATCTGTGTCCTTTCCCCAATTACGGAAATTTTCGGATATTATTCAAATAACTTTTTGGTCCTTTCTCTCTGTCTTCTCCTTCTGGGATCCCTATAATCGAAACAGTATTCTGCTTGATATTGTCCCAAAGGTCCCTTAAGAGATCCTGTCTTCTTTTAATTATTTTTTCATATTGCCACTCTGTCTGGATGTTTTCCATTGCATTGTCTTCTAGATTTGTGTTTCTATTTTAAAGTCATTCTGCTGTTGAACCCCTCTACTGTATTTCAGTTGTTGCAACTTCTGTTTGGTACTTTCTTATATTTTCTGTCTTTTTTTGAAATTCTCATTTTGCTCATCCATTCTTCTTCTGAGATCATAGGATCTTTATAATCATTGTTTTGAACTCTTTATCAGATAGGTTGCTTATTTCTGATTAATTAAGGTTTTGGGGGAGGGATTTGCTTTGTTCTTTGGTTTGGAACATATTCCTGTGTCTCCTCCTTTTGCCTGTCTTGTCTGTCTATATATTTTAGCTACAATGGCTGCCTCTGTCTTAAGGAGTGATCTTATATAGGAGCTGTATCATGTGGCTCAGAAATGCAGTCTCCCATGGTCACCAGTGGCAGGTACTCTATGGGAGTCCTTTGTGTTGGCTGTGTGCCTACCAGCTGTGATAGGACTGAGACTGCTGTGTGGGGAGGGTTGGGCTCAAGGCCCCTGCCTGGCCTGATTGTGACTTGGCCATTGTGCAGGGAGGACAGAACTTAAACTGCTTGCCTACCCCAGTTGTGGCTCAATGTCTACATGATGTATGTAGTTCAGTTCAGTTCAGTCGCTCAACTGTGTCCGACTCTTTGCGACTCCATGAATTGCAGCACACCAGGCCCCCCTGTCCATCACCAACTCCCGGAGTTCACCCAAACTCATGGTGTAGGTAAGGCTTGGTTAAAGTTTTGTATTTGTGAGGGGTGGGTGGGGTTCAAGGCACTTGCCTGGCCCTTTTGTGGGTCAGCTGCCACGTGGGTATGGTGGGGCTGGGGGGTTTGCCTAGCCATCTTGTGCTTTGACTGCTGTGCACCAGGGCAGGACTAAGGGTGCTTACCCATCCTGACTCTTTTTGGAGTACCACCTGGTTTATTCTTGATATACCTGTGTTGTTGAGAGCATACTGAGACCTGTCAGTGTTTGAAGGGGAAGAACCTCATTTAACACCTAATTTCAGGCTGACTGGGTGCCTGGTCAGTAGCTTTTAAAATAAGCAGTTTTGGATCTGGGTCTTGTTCTGATGCTGGGGCCATGCTCAGTAAATCTTTAATCCAGTTTTCTGTTCATGGGCAGGGCTGTGTTCCCTCCCTGTTGCTTGAGCTGAGGCCAAACTATAGTGGAGGTAATGAAGATAACGGCGACCTCCTTCAAGAGGCCCCATGCACGCACTGCTGCACTCAGTGCCCCCCACCCTTCAGCAGTCCACCGCCGACCCATACCTCCGCTGGAGACTCCTGGACACTCACAGGCAAGTCTGGGTCAGTCTCTTGTGGGGACACTGCTTCTTTCTCAGGGATCAGTCTCTCCCATCAGGAAGCTTCCATAAGCCTCTTATCCTTATCCGTCAGAGGGCAGACAGAATGAAAACCACAATCACAGAAAACTAACCCCAAACTGATCACATGGACCACAGCTTTGTCTAACTCAGTGAAACTAAGCCATGCTGTGTAGGGCCACCTGACATGCGGGTCATGGTGGAGAGTTCTGACAAAACGAGGTCCTCTGGAGAAGGGAATGGCAAACCACTTCAATATTCTTGCCTTGAGAACCCCATGAATGGTATGAAAAGGCAAAAAGATAAGACACTGAAAGATGAACTCCCCAGGTCAGTTGGTACCCCATATGCTACTGGAGATAAGTGGAGAAACAACTCCAGAAAGAATGAAGAGATGGAGCCAAAGCAAAAACACCCAGTTATGGATGTGACTGGTGATGGAAGTAAAGTCCGATGCTATGAAGAGCAATATTGCATAGGAACCTAGAATGGTAGGGCCATGAGTCAAAACAGACTGGAAGTGGTCAAACGAGATGGCAGGAGTGAACATCAACATTTTAGTAATCAGTGAACAAAAATGGACTGAAATGGGTAAATTTAACTCAGATGACTGTTATATCTACTACTATGGGCAATAATCGCTTAGAAGAAATGGAGGCTCCATCATCGTCAACAAAAGAATCCAAAATGCAGTTCTTGGATTCAGTCTCAAAAACAACAGAATATCTGTTCGTTTCCAAGGCAAACCATTCAGTATCACAGTAATCCAAGTCTATGCCCCGACCAGTAATGCTGAAGAAGCTGAAGCTTCTGTGAAGACCTACAAGACCTTCTAGAACTAACACCCAAAAAGGTGTCCTTTTCATTATAGGGGACTGGAATGCAAAAGTAGGAAGTCAAGAGATACCTAAGAGTAACAGGCAAATTTGACCTTGAGGTACAAAATGAAGCAGGTCAAAGGCTAACAGAGTTTTGCTGAAAGAACACACTGGTCATAGCAAACACCCTCTTCCAACAACACAAGAAAGACTCTGAGACTCTGCACATGGACATCACCAGGTGGTTGATAACGAAATCAGTTTGATTGTATTCTTTGCAGCCAAAGATGGAGAAGCTCTATACAGTCAGCAGAAACAAGAGCAGGAGCTGACTCTGGATCAGATCATGAACTCCTTATTGCCAAATTCAGACTTAAATTGAAGAAAGTGGGGAAAACCACTAGACCATTCAGGTATGACCTAAATCAAATCTGTTACGATTATACAGTAGTAGTGACACATGGATTCAAGGGTTTAGATCTGATAGAGAGCCTAAGGAACTATGGACAGAGGTTCATGACATTGTATAGGAGGCAGTGATCAAGACCATCCCCAAGAAAAAGAAATGCAAAAAGGCAAAATGGTTGTCTGAGGAGGCCTTGCAAATAACTGAGAAAAGAAGAGAAGCTAAAGGCAAAGGAGAAAAGAAAAGATGTGCCCATTTGAATGTAAAGTTTCAACGAATAGCACGAGAGACAAGAAAGCCTTCCTCAGGGACCAATGCAAAGAAATGGAGGAAAACCATAGACTGGGAATGACTGGAGACCTCTTCAAGAAAATTAGCAGTACCAGGGGAGCATTTCATGCAAAGATGGGCTCAATAAAGGACAGAAATGGTATGGACCTAACAGAAGCAGACATATTAAGAAGAGGTGGCAAGAATACACAGAAGGACTGTCCAAAAAAGATCTTCATGACCCAGATAACCATGATGGTGTGATCACTCACCTAGAGTCAGACATCTGGAATATGAAGTCACGTGGGCCTTAGGAAGCATCACTACGAACAAAGCCAGTGGAGGTGATGGAATTCCAGTTGAGCTATTTCAAATCCTGAAAGATGATGCTGTGAAAGTGCTGCACTCAGTGTGCCAGCAAATTTGTAAAACTCAGCAATGGCCCCAGAACTGGAAAAGGTCAGTTTTCATTCCAATCCCAAAGAAAGGCAATGCCAAAGAATGTTCAAACTACTGCACAATTGCACTCATCTCACATGCTAGCAGAGTAATGCTCAAAGTCCTCCAAGCCAGGCTTCAACAATACATGAACCGTGAACTTCCAGATGTTCAAGCTGGATTTAGAAAAGGCAAAGGAACCTGAGATCAAATTGCCAACATCCATTGGATCATTGAAAAAGCAAGAGACTTCCAGAAAAATATCTACTTTTGTTTTATTGATTATGCCAAAGCCTTTGCCTGTGTGGATCACAACAAACTATGAAAAATTTTTAAAGAGATGGAAATGCCAGACCACCTGATCTGCCTCCTGAAATCTGTATGCTGGTCAAGAAACAACAGTTAGAACTGGATATGGAACAACAGACTGATTCCAAATTGGGAAGGGAGTACATCAAGGCTGTATACTGTCACCCTGCTTATTTAACTTATATACAGAGTACATCATGTGAATTGCCAGCCTGGATGAAGCACAAGTTGGAATCCAGATTGAGGGGATCAATATCAGTAACCTCAGATGCACAGGTGACACCACCATTATGGCAGAAAGCAAAGAAGAAGTAAAGAGTCTCTTGATGAAAGTGAAAGAGGAGAGTGAAAAAGTTGGCTTAAAACTTAACATTCAGAAAACTAAGATCATGGCATCCGGTCCCATCACCTAATGGCAAATAGATGGGGAAACAGTGGAAACAGTGACAGACTTTATTCTTTTGGGCTCCAAAATCACTGCAGATGGTGACTGCAGCCATGAAATTAAAAGATGCTTGCTCCTTGAAAGAAAAGTTATGGCCAACCTAGACAGCATATTAAAAAGCAGAGACATCACTTTGCCAACAAAGGTCTGTCTAGTCAAAGCTATGGTTTTTCCAGTGTTCATGCATAGATGTGAGAGTCAGACTATAAAGAAAGCTGAGTGCCGAAGAATTGATGCTTTTGAATTGTGGCTTTGGAGAAGACTATTGAGAGTCCCTTGGACAGCAAGGAGATCCAACCAGTCAATCCTAAAGGAAATCAGTCCTGAATATTCATTGGAAGGACTGATGCTGAAGCTGAGACTCCAATACTTTGGCCACCTGATATGAAAAACTGACTCATTTGAAAGGACCCTGATGCTGGGAAAGATTGAAGGCAGAAGGAGAAAGGGACAACAGAGAATGAGATGGTTGGATGGCATCACCGATTTGATGGACATGTATTTGAGCAAGCTCCGGGAGTTGGTGATGGACAGGGAAGCCTGATGTGCTGCAGTCCATGGGGTTGCAAAGAGTCAGACATAATTGAGCGACTGAACTGATGCAGTTTTGTAGGGCCATAGTCAGTAACTGCTGGACTCCAGACCAGGAGATTTGATGGTGTCCCCTGGATGACAGTTACAAAAAGTGGGGCTCTTGACCATGTCTAAACTCCATCATGGGGAGTCTTGCTGAACTGTAGTGAGGCTACAGGAGTGCTCAGGGATGGTATCTCCCTGCCTAATTTCCCTGGGAGTGCCTCCTTTGCCTGTATATTTGTGGGTTACTAAAGCCTGTCCCTTGGGATGAAGCTCTAGTTAAGTAAATAGGCCTTTTTACAGGAAGACAGGGTAGTTTTCAGTCTCCTCTCTATGTAGTACCCTGGTGGTTGTGGCCTGTGAAGAACTGTGTGTGTTAGTCGCTCAGTCGTGTCCGACTCTTTACGACCCCATGAACTGTAGCCCATGAGGCTCCTCTGTCCATGGAATTCTCCAAGCAAGAGTACTAAAGTGGATTTCCGTTCCCTTCTCCAGAGGATCTTCTCGACCCAGGGATCGAATCCTGGTCTTCTGCATTGCAAGCAGATTCTTTACCGTTTGAGCTACAGGGAAGTGTCTCGTAATATTTATTTCCTTGAAGCCTGTTTTTGTGTTTTATTGTTACATAATTTAACCCTATACATATTTTAAATTCCACAAGGTGTTATTTTTTAAATAGTCAGTGTTATCCTTTGTGATGCACTTCAATCTTTCCTGTATTTATTTCCCTCTGGGATCATTTTACTTCTTTCTGAACAATTCCTTTACTGTTTCTTTTGTGCTATTTGCTGATGATAAATTCACTCAGTTCTTGTTTAATACATTTTATTTTGTCTTTATTAAAAATTGGAATAATTGTATCCTTATAGAAAAGTTTAAATATAATACAAATATTTTTTTTCTGAGCTGTTTGAGAGTAAGTTACCAGCATGATGCCCCATACTCTTGAATAATTGTGCAATTCCTACATTCTCTTCTGACTACTGTGAAAATGAAAGTGTTAGTCACTCAATCGTATCTGACTCTTTCTGACCCCATTGACTGTAGCCACTGGGGTCCTCTGTCCATGAAATTCTCCAGGCAGAAATACTGGAGAAGGTTGCTGTTTCCTTCTCCAGGGAATCTTCCTGACCCAGGGATTGAACCCAGGTCTCCTGCATTGCAGTCAGACTCTTTACTGACTGAGCCACGGACCAAACAACAGCAGCAACAACATAATGTTGTTCACTAATCACATGGTATACTATGATCACATTTCTTTTTTCTCTAAATTTTATTGTCTTGGAGTAAATACTACCTCTCCCCTTTTTATTTCCTTTGCACCTCCTGAGTTGTTGTTTGTTGTTGTTTAGTCACTAAATCATGACCGACTCTTTGTGACCCCATGGGCTGTAGCCCACCAGGCTCCTCTGTCCGTGGGATTCCCAGGCAAGAATTCTGAAGTGGGTTGCCATTTCCTTCTCCAGGGGATGTTCCTGGTCCAGGGATTGAACTCATGTCTCCTGCATTGTAGATGAATTTTTTACCACTGAGCCACCTGGGAATCCCATACTGACTGATATTTCTTTTTTTACTCATATCTGTCAAGTATCTAGCAGCAAATTTTTCATGAATATAAATGTAAGAAAATATATCATTTTCTTCTTTCCTTCTTTGTTTTGGAGACTTTTTTTCTCTCAGTTTTCTCTTGGCTCCAGTCTTCTTTCTTCTCTATACTTGATGCAGAATTGTCTGTTTGGAACTTTCTAATGCTGCCTTTCTGCATTGGATCCTCTATCTTCTGAATCTTTATTTAGTTTAATCCCTTGTTTTACTGAAGCATGGGCTTCCCTCATAGCTCATTTGGTAAATAATCCGCCTGCAATGCAGGAGACCTCGGTTTGATTCCTGGGTTGGGAAGATCTGCTAAAGAAGGGATAGGCTATCCACTCCAGTATTCTTGGGCTTCCCTTGTGGCTCAGCTGGTAAAGAGTCCGCCTGCAATGTGGGAGATCTGGGTTCGATCCCTGGGTTGGGAAGATCTCCTGGAGAAGGGAAAGGCTACCCACCCCAGTATTCTGCCCTGGAAAATTCCATGGACTATACAGTCCATGGGGTCACAAAGAGTTGTACACGACTGGGCGACTTTCACTTTCACTTTGCTGAAGCGTAGTTTCTAGTACCTTTCAAAAAAAAGTATGAGTAGATGATAAAGTTTTTGAATCCTTGCATGTCTGACCATCTTCATCTTTTCATTTATTGATAATTTGATATTATATAGAATTCTAGAATGGAGTAATCCCCTGCCTCCTGCCCCACCAAACATTAGAGACATTGCTCTGCTCCCTTCTAGAGTCCATTGTTGCTGTTGAGAAGCTTAATGTCACTGTGGATTATTTTCCTCTGAATGTAAACATTTTTTTTTCTCTGAAAGTTTTCAGATTTGAATCCTGAGTCCACCATCTCATGACTGTATACCTCTGGCCTCACTGGTTAACCTCTCTGTGCATCAATTTTCTCATGGAATGAAAATAATAATAGCTACCTCTCTCAGTAGCATCATTATGAAGATTAAATGATTACTAGATTAGTACTCAGTAGGTACTGTATAATGTGTTAGCTATTACTAATTATCCCTAGTATTCTGAAACTTCATTATGTGTCCTGGTTTATTCCTTTTCCTTGAGTCTTATTTCCTTCCAGTCTGAGAAAAAAAATTGTTTTAAGTAGATATAACATTATTTCCTATCTTTTGTTTACTTCATTCTTTCTTTCTGGAATTTTTATTATATGGTTGTTGGACCCTCTGAATTGTCTTCTGATTTTCCTGTACTTTTTTCCTTTTATTTTCCTTGTCTTTATTTTTTTGTATTAGGAGATTTTCTCCATCGTTTAATCCTTTTGTTCTCAAATTTCAATCTTGATATTTACATTTCTAGGAGTTATTTATATTTTTCTGTTACTCATTCTTCATAGCATTCTTGCATTTTTTAATGGGTGTATTATCTCCTTTTCTCCCCCAAGGAAATTAATTATAGTGATTTTGAAATTTTCCTCCATTTCCTTTGCTTTTTATGTTCCCTTCCTTTCAGATCCTTTTTTGTTTGTTTGGTTTTATATTTTTTGTTTTAATCTTCCAATTTTCCATTTGATGCTTTCCTCCAAATGACTGGTGATTTTCTGTGTCTGTTTATACTTGAAAGTGGGCGCTAAAGAGCTGAGTAGATGTTCCCTGTGTTGAAGTATGGCTTTTTAGCTGGTGACCTTCATACTAAGGTGATCAGGTGATGAGCCTTACTTTTTACTAGATGACCCCCAAATATTATTAAGTGGTAATCTTTTTTCTAGGGTTGTTTTATTATTTCAGAGAAAAAATCTACCATCTCTCTGTAGAATGTATGTTGCCTCTCTGTGCTCCCAGAGCAGGAAGTGAAGAATGCTGAGGTCCCTTTGGTTTAGTATTTTAGACTGTCACTTAATCCCTCAACTTTTATATTCTTCACTCAGCTGGGTATATTAGAGTACATGTATTTATTTGATTTTTCTAATATAAGTCTTTATTTTCTTGTATGTAGATGGTTAGTTCCTGGTGGCTCAGATGGTAAAGAATCTACCTGCAGTGTGGGAGACCTGGGTTTGATCCCTGGATTGGGAAGATCCCCTGGAGGAGGACATGGCAACCCACTCCAGTATTCTTGCCTTGGGGATCCCCATGGACAGAGGAGCCTGGCAGGCTGCAGTTCATGGGGTTGCAAAGAGTCAGACACGACTGAGTGACTGAACATAGTAAGGGCTAAAAGTTCAACTACAGGGATTTAAGATTGAGTAGTGAGGGGACAGAATGGAATTATCATCACATGCACATTTAACTTACTTCAGTCCAATGATATATATTTGTCCATGTGTACTTTTTATTTCATATTGTGCATTGCTATATACCACACTGTATTGTACACTTACACATGTTACTAAACATGGTTGTATACACAGAATTATGCATTCAGTTCAGTCACTCAGTCGTGTCCGACTCTTTGCGACCCCATGAATCAGAGCACGCCAGGCCTCCCTGTCCATCACCAACTCCCAGAGTTCACTCAGACTCATGTCCATCGAGCTGGTGATGCCATCCAGCCATCTCATTCTCTGTTGTCCCCGTCTCCTCCCGCACCCAATCCTTCCCAGCATCAGAATCTTTTCCAGTGAGTCAACTCTTCGCATGAGGTGGCCAAAGTATTGCAGTTTCAGCTTTAGCATCAGTCCTTCCAATGAACACCCAGGACTGATCTCCTTTAGAATGGACTGGTTGGATCTCCTTGCAGTCCAAGGGACTTTCAAGAGTCTTCTCCAACACCACAGTTCAAAAGCATCAATTCTTCGGCAATCAGCTTTCTTCACAGTCCAACTCTCACATCCATACATGACCACTGGAAAAACCGTAGCCTTGACTAGATGGACTTAAAAAGACATTTATGATTTGCCTTTTTGACAATAAAGCCTCTTCAGTGTATCTTTAGCTGTCTTATTAAACTAGGACAGAAGACTTGCCTGTTTTAAAGTTATTGTTGAGTAAACTACTGAACTGCTTTAGAAATATAGCTGTGGGATAGTAAATTCAGTTGCTGCTGCTAAATCGCTTCAGTCATGTCCGACTCTGTGTGACCCCATAGACAGCAGCCCACCAGGCTCCCCTGTCCCTGGGATTCTCCAGGCAGAAACACTGGAGTGGGTTGCCATTTCCTTCTCCAATGCATGAAAGTGAAAAGTGAAAGTGAAGTCTCTCAGTCGTGTCCGACTCTTAGCGACCCCGTGGACTACAGCCTACCAGGCTCCTCTGTCCATGGGATTTTCCAGGCAAGAGTACTGGAGTGGGTTGCCATTGCCTTCTCCAGTAAATCCACTTAGCTTAAATTAAACAAACAAACAAACTTGGTTTTCTCCTCACTGTATAAGAAATACATATTAGAAATTTTGGAAGATAAAAGTATAAAAAAATCACCATTAAGTCTTTCATTCAGAGATAACTGTTAATATTTTGTTGTATTTTCTTCTAGACTTCTTAAAGTACGTGTTTAAAATTATTTTAACAAAACTGAGATTAAGTTTTATATCTAGTGTTATATGCTGTTTTTCCTTTACCATTATATAATAGTTATTTCTCTAAGTTATTAAATAACTTTCATTATCATTATTTTGTATATTATCTCAATTGATATAATACCCCAAGTCATATAGGTAACCTAATTGGAATTTTTTTGATGTAGATTTTTATTATCCATTATGGAGGGACCTTAATGTTTTGACAGTGCATCCTATTTTATAGTATAAAAAAGAAAACTAAACTTTTCCCTTCTGATAGACGTTCAAATCAATGATTATTCTTTAAAAAAATCTGAAAAATTCTTGATATGGTACTTGGCACTTTGAAAGGCTTGTTGATAAGGCAGTGTCTCAGTAATTCATTTTCAGTTTATCTCTTTTTGCTGTTGCTGTTATATCATCTTGGAAGAGAAGTTTAAATCCTTTGGGTCTCAATTTTCCCATTTATAAAATGAGAATAAGCTAGATAATTTAAATCTCCATTGGCATTTTTATTTGTCCTAAATTTGCTTCTTCCTATCATATCATGTTTATGTTTGTTGCTGCTGCTGCTGCTGCTAAGTCACTTCAGTCGTGTCCGACTCTGTGTGACCCCATAGACGGAAGCCCACCAGGCTCCCCCGTCCCTGGGATTCTCCCGGCAAGAACACTGGAGTGGGTTGCCATTTCCTTCTCCAATGTGTGAAAGTGAAAAGTGAAAGTGAAGTCACTAAGTCGTGTCCGACCCTTAGCGACCCCATGGACTGCAGCCTACCAGGCTTCTCCATCCATGGGATTTTCTAGGCAAGAATACTGGCGTGGCTTGCCAGTGCCTTCTCCGGGTTATCACATAACATTGCTCAACTCAATTGTGTGTGTGTATGTAAAAATGCGTGTGTGTGTCTGTGTATATATAGAGAGAATCACACAGTATATAGTATATATAGTAATTTTCTCCTGTCTGGGTGTACCACAGTTTATCCATTCACCTATTGAAGGATATCTTTGTTGTTTCCAAGTTTTGGCAGTTATGGATAAAGCCACCAGAAACATTGTGTGCAAGTTTTTTTCTGGTATAAGATTTAAACTTATCTAAATAAACCAAATTTTCATTTCCACATTTTTTTCTATTTATTTTTCGTCTTCTAGTCTTTAAAAATGTTTAAAGTAAACCTAGAAAAGTTAGAAAATATAATTCTCAAAGCCTGAATCAATAAATGTGTATAATGAGGCCTTACATTGTAAGTGGGTTTGCAAAAGTAGGTGCATTTTGTAATTAAAGGACTGGGAGTTCCTTTCTAACATTTTGTCTTGGGGCACAGATTTGAATTTTAGTTAATGTACAGCTAATAAACCTGAATGACTTAAATCTTGATTTTGAAAGAAAAGATGCAGAGATGATAATGTTAGCTCTTCTATGTTGAATTAAAAATGATGCAATGATACCTGCCTATTAGATACTGGACTAGGGACGGGGGAGCCTGGTGGGCTTCCGTCTATGGGGTCACACAGAGTCGGACATGACTGAAGTGACTTAGCAGCAGCAGCAGCAGCAACAAGTGACATTAAATGAATATAAAATGATAACAATTTTGGCTTGTATTCCAGCTGTTGGCTGGAGGTGAAAGATGCCTGATCAGATGCCAGCTCCCTCTGTCTCTTTTTCATTTCCACATTTTTGCCCTTCTCTCTCCCATTTTTTTAGAATGTAAATTAAATTTGAGAATAAAAAGTAGGAGCACAATATGAATTTATAGGATCAGATTTTCATCACATCTGACTTTTTAAGTACTTGATTGTTTTTAAATGGTTCATTTTCACTGTTAGAAAATGTATTTCATATTAATTGTCTCATTGAAATATTTTAAATTTAACATTGTATCGTATCCTAGGGCTACATATTTATTTTAGCCTTGTTTCAAGAGAATCTGTAAATGTAATATATAAGAATTTGATGAGCCTTCATTTGAATATCAACATTTGAAAGAATTTAGTTTTTGCTCCTAAAATTATCCTTAAACAAGTTATATTTAATTGATCATGATTAATGATGTATAAATACTATTGATATTTTTCAGCATTCTTTGTAAGCCACATAAATTTTTCAGAATCCTTATAAGCCCTGATTACTTATACAAATGTTTATTTCTATAAAACATCCTTCATTCAAATATTTTTATTCACTTCTAAATTAAAATTGTTTTAATTTTTAAATAGACTGTTTAACAGAAAGACTTAAATGGTTTAGAATGAGTTATTGGCTTGTCAGTGAATCCTAAATTGACAAAGGTTATATAAAGGTTGTTGGTGTTCCCACAAAATTCCAGGTGTTACTTATTTTACTTCCATATTATATAACATAACTGTAGAAGGTAATATGTAAAGTGTGGATTATTGCAGTATATACAAACACTGTTTTTGTACTGACTAGATTATTGCAAAAATATATTTTTTAAAATGGAAGTCTGAAAAGACCAAGCTTATTATTTTGGTCTTTTAAATAAAACTTGTTTCTTTTAAAAAATAACTTTTCATTGCTTTTTGTCATCCTAACTTTTCTCTGAGGTAAGGAGATTGGATATCGTTTGCCCAGTTTTATAGATGAGGTAGAGTGATTTGTCAAAAGTCACATCTAGAATTTGTAGAATTGAGATTAGATTGGATCTTTTTGACTTAGTTTAATTTTTTTTTTCTTCATTATGGTACTACACATTCATTCACAATATTTTGCCATAATCAGTGATACTGTTTTGTTTCAGTGTCTATTACAGAAGATAAATCTTAACTCACTAGTAAGTCTTCAAACAAGGTGACCAGAAGACTTTACTTTTCGGGTTTGGGGTAGGAATGATAATATACTTAATTTTTGATGGTCTAATCCTAATGAGGAAGTAGGTATTTAGCTGTAAATAAACTGTACAGTCAGTACTGATCAACTTTTGTCTTTTAGCCAGAACAGTAAAGCAGTAGCACTGGATAAATGTAAATGGGAGAAGCTAACAGGAGCAGTTCAGGGCTAGAACTTTAGATTTCATCATGTGGTCCTACTGTGCGCTATTGCATCTAATAAGGGATTCTTCTATACTTTCTGTTACAGATGCTGAAAATTTCTTCTAAGGAGAAATATCCCTTATTTACTTTTGTAAATGGTCATTCCAGAGACTATGATTTTACATCTACTACAACCAATGAAGAGGAACTTTTCTCAGAGGATGAAAAGAAAAGAATAAAAAGATTTAGCACGGAAGAGTTTGTCTTGCTGTAAAAATTAGCACATTTGTGCTTGATGAGAAGAAATCCTTTGAAGGTGTAAAAATGAAGAGAAACAAGTACATTTAAAACTGGTTTATTTTCACCAGTATCTTAATTTTATATGTTCTTTTAAACAAAAGAGCATTTGAAAATATACACATTTTAAAGATATTTTTCTGAAAGAGAAATGATTTAGTGAATCCTGATTTCTAATAAATATTAAGTGATTCTGACCACATTCCTATTTCCCTGAAGTTCTGCTAATGATGAATCTACCTTAACTGCAAGTCCTCCAGTCTTCAGATTCTTCCGCCTGGGTCCACTATTCTCCTGAAGGTTTTGTGCTATTGGGCCCCCCAAATGGCATCATCCAATAGTTTCAAAAGCTTCAGTTTATACTAATCAGCAGAAGACCAGAGAATGAATCTTAAGTGCTGCCTAAGCCCCCTGATATTAATGCAACCAAAGGACACTTTTGGATGTACCTTGATATATTAAATAGTAATTTTTAGCTGTGATATGATACAACTCGGAGAAGGCAATGGCAAGCCACTCCAGTACTATTGCCTAGAAAATCCCATGGATGGAGGAGCCTGGTAGGCTGCAGTCCGTGGGGTCGCTAAGGGTCGGACACGACTGAGCGACTTCACTTTCACTTTTCACTTTCCACTTCCACACATTGGAGAGGGAAATGGCAACCCACTCCAGTGTTCTTGCCGGGAGAATCCCAGGGACAGGGGAGCCTGGTGGGCTTCCGTCTATGGGGTCACACAGAGTCGGACACGACTGAAGTGACTTAGCAGCATGATACAACTATATGAGAATTTTGAGTTAAGGTAATACTTAACTGTATGATTCTATAATGGTTCCTTATTTTGCCTGCTGTTATCCTTCTCTGAGGAATAAAGGTAAAGTATTGATTTCTCCACAGATTTAAAGATTATATTATTAATAATAACTACATCTAATCAAAGCAGATAAAGGCAAAATTGTTTGTTTCCTATCTCAAAAATGAAATTTATGGAAACTTGACTTATCATACAGTTTTGAAATCTAAAGATAAGTACCAAGAAAGCTATCATTAGATGTTCTTCTATGTGATTTTTGCTATTTGTATAAATCAGTGTAGTGGTGTTTAGAACTGAGACCATCTATAAGGTAAATCTGCCTTAAGTGTATTATCTATTACTTAAAGGCAAATTTGTAATAATAAAAATATGAGTTACTATTGAGTCAGGTTTATAAAGTAAGTACTTTAATAAAGATATGAGAACATGTCATGCCTTTGTTTTGGTTTTAATGGGATTATTTTAATCCTCTCACTTGAAAAATCATTGTCTCAAATGAATCCTGTTTATTTATAATGAAGGTAAATATTGTTGCTTTGAAAGCAAAATATTAACTTATTTTATGAAGCTTCCATGTTTTAGTGTGAAAAGGTGACTCATAAAGACATAAAATTCTGTATCGTTTAAACTCATTGTTTTTTCTTCCATCAGGAAGCCTGTTTGTTAGGTTTAGAGCTGCATGCTGAACTGAAATAGAGGGCGGGCCGGTAGATCACTTTGCTGTGACCGGTGAGAGAGGTCACGTTTGGTATTTCCCAGTGAAGATAGTTACTGAATTGAAAAAGCAGTCGGAAATCTAAAATTTTCCTTTATCCTAGATGAAATCCGGACAAGTTAAGTCTAGCACTGATTTTCCTAGTATGCAAAAGTAGTATAGGTACAAGAAGTCAGTGGTACACCCAATTTTATACAATGCAGCTTTATACACAATTTTATACACTACAGTTCCTTCATCTAAAGTATTGCAGTTTGTTATTCCTACGTACCTGCAGTAGTCACAGGATTCTATCAATATAATAAACACATCAGGTAAGAACACGGTATCTTCAAATGAATCAGAACTGATTGTGAGTGTTCTCTTATAAGAACTATATACAAGCTTAGAATTAGAGGGTAGCATTCTGTTACTGTCACAGCATATTTGGGGATCATTTTTAAGTAGGAATTGGAATGAGACAAAATTACACCTGGACAAAATTGAGGTGAGAGGAGGCAGAAACTTCCATTACATTGAATTATATTGAGGATACTCAGAATATTGCACAGACAAGACAGATCTTAAAACACAATCATCCCCATGTCTGAGAATAAATGGTTAGGATCAGCAATTATCAGAATAATATATGCATAAAAAGCATTCAACGAATATGTATGAATGAACGCATGCGTTCATGGCATTTGAGAGATAGACTGATGGATATGTCTTACTTATTAATAATAAAAAATCAGCTTCAGCCAAGGACCAGCCAAAAGTTGTGCTAATCTTTTATTGGAAAGGCAGCAACAAGACTACATTGTTAGAATAGATGTTTCAGACTTTGAACACAGATTTCATTTCAAGTTCTGACAGCCAGTAAACTCAGTCAATAAAGCTATTCGATGATCTCTTTCAGCCTGGAATAAAAGGAAAGTAAAAAAGGACAAAATTCTAAGATGGGTGTTCTGTTAGAATTATGATAGAAGGATCCTCCATTTGGACCTCAACATTAAGATACTAGATTTTACCATTAACATTTCAGAAATGAATTTTTAAAATATTTGATGTGACTTTTTGGTGGTGAAGGTTTCTTTACTCTCTTCTTCATAAAATTTGACACTTTGAATCCCCTTTTGTCAGTGTATTAACTGGCAACAGGCAATCTTGAGAGTCATCATTTGTTGAATGGCTGAATGGAAAGATCCTTTATAGTGTAAGTCTACCCAAAAGAATTTCCCTGAGGTATCCATTTCTCTGTTTTTACATTAAACCAACCCCATTAAATTTGTATTAGTGAGAAGACAACTTCAGAGAATTAAAATTTAGGTCACTTTTCTGTTCTGTTAACCTGTGTGCTTAGTCGCTTCAGTCATGTCCAACTCTTTGGGACCCCATGGGGATTCTCCAGGCAAGAATATTGGGGTGGTTTGCCATACCCTCCTTCAGGGGAACTTCCAGACCCAGGGATTGAACCCAGGTCTTCTGCCTTGCAGGCAGATTCTTTACCAGCTGAGCCACTAGGGAAGCCCAGGAGTACTGGAGTGGGTAGCCTATCCCTTCTCCAGGAGAACTTCTGGACCCAGGAATCAAACCGGAGTCTCCTGCATTGCAGGCGGATTCTTTACCAGCTGAGCTACCAGGGAAGCCCATTAACCTGAGGGTTTAGCATTGTCTAAGGACAAACAAGGAAAGTTATGACCAACCTAGATAGCATGTTAAAAGCAGAGACATTACTTTGCCAACAAAGGTCCGTCTAGTCAAGGCTATGGTTTTTCCCGTGGTCATGTATGGATGTGAGAGTTGCTGATCGCCAAAGAATTGATACCTTTGAACTGTGGTGCTGGAGAAGACTCTTGAGAGTCCCTTGGACTGCAAGGAGATCCAACCAGTCCATTCTAGAGGAGATCAGTCCTGGGTGTTTATTGGAAGGACTGATGCTAAAGCTGAAACTCCGATACTTTGGCCACCTCATGCGATGAGTTGACTCACTGGAAAAGAGTCTGATGCTAGGAGGGATTGGGGGTGGGAGGAGACGGGGACAACAGAGAATGAGATGGCTGGATGGCATCACCAACTCGATGGACATGAGTTTGAGTGAACTCAGGGAGCTGGTGATGGACAGGGAGGCCTGGCGTGCTGTGATTCATGGGGTCGCAAAGAGTTGGACACGACTGAGCGACTGAACTGAAGGACAAACATATCTAAAATATGCATATGTCAATTTCCTCTTATTTTTAGAAGAGTGGAGACAAAGAGTAAAATAACTTATCTGTATAGTCTGTCTAATTTTAAGTTAGAAATCTCTATTTTTTTAGAGATCTCTCAGTTCAGTTCAGTTCAGTTCAGTCGCTCAGTCGTGTCCGACTCTCCGCGACCCCATGAATCACAGCACGCCAGGCCTCCCTGTCCATCACCAACTCCCGGAGTACACTCAAACTCATGTCCACAGAGTCGGCGATGCCATCCAGCCATCTCATTCTCCGTCGTCCCCTTCTCCTCCCGCCCCCAACCTTTCCCAGCATCAGAGTCTTTTCCAGTGAGTCAACTCGTCTCATGAGGTGGCCAAAGTATTGGAGTTTCAGCTTTAGCATCAGTCCCTCCAATGAACATCCAGGATTGATCTCCTTTAGAATGGACTGGTTGGATCTCCTTGCAGTATAAGGGACTCTCAAGAGTCTTCTCCAACACCACAGTTCAAAAGCATCGATTCTTCGGCGATCAGCTTTCTTCACAGTCCAACTCTCACATCCATACATGACCACGGGAAAAACCATTGCCTTGACTAGACGGACCTTTGTTGGCAAAGTAATGTCTCTGCTTTTTAATATACTATCAAGGTTGGTCATAACTTTCCTTCCAAGGAGCAAGCGTCTTTTAATTTCATGGCTGCAATCAGCATCTGCAGTGATTTTGGAGCCCAAAAAAACAAAGTCTGACACTGTTTCCACTGTTTTTCCATCTATTTCCCATGAAGTGATGGGACGAGATGCCATGATCTTTGTTTTCTGAATGTTGAGCTTCAAGCCAACCTTTTCACTCTTCCTCTTTCTCTAGTTACTTTCTATTACTCCATGCCAGAAAGTGCTGTATTTCTGGTAAAATCATACTAATTCAGTATTTTTTTCTTTTCCTTTTCTCCACTGATTTCTTTGCTACTAGAAGAAAGTTTTATTTTCATGGTTTATCACAGTTCACTTTCAGTAGCTTGCATTGTACATCTGTGTCTTGACTATTTTCATCCACAGTCATAAAAACACTGTGAAGGATTTTTTTCCAAAAATGGGACACAGTAGGAAGAACAGATAATGAAAAAATGCTTTAAAAATATTAAATCACTATATGAACTTCTATTGAAATAGACACAAGATAAGGGGGATACTGAGAATTTAATAGTGAAATAGAAGCAAGATATCTAGAATATATTGATAGAGGCAATTTCTTAGAAAGGGTAATGGATTATTATTTTCTATAAAAAAAGAGCAAAGTCTCAAAAAATTTTAGGAAAATAAATACTTAGCCAGTGATATTTATTATAGCCTCAGTATTGTCAATCGATCATACTTTAATAGTACTATATTGTTCAACATTTAAACTGAATATCTTGAGGTACCAAATTGAAAAGTTCAAACATCAAACCAGGAAAAATTGGAAACATCCTGGAGATCAAATCCAGTAAATCCTAAAGTAAATCAACCCTGAATAGTCATTGGAAGGACTGATGCTGAAGCTGGAGCACCAATACTTTGGCCACCTTATGCGAACAGCCAACTCATTGGAGAAAACCCTGATGTTGGGGAAGATTGAAAGGAGGAGGAGAAGGGGGCAGCAGAGGATGAGATGGTTGGATGGCATCACCAACTCAATGGATATAAGTTTGGGCAAACTCTGGGAAATAGTGAAGAACTGGGAAGCCTGGCTTGCTGCAGTCCCTGGGGGTCACAGAGTCAGACATGATTGAGCGACTGAACAACAACAAATTGATGCTAAAATTTAAATTTTCTATCATTTTATAGTTTGAATCTTAGGTCGGTTTAGAAATCTTTAGCATTTTTGTGTGATTTTCATGATTATACAAAAGACTTCCTCTTTGCCTGTAAACTTTGGAAAATATATTTAGAGTCAGTACTATAGACACATTTTTGAATTAGCATTTTCTTCTCTTTCTTTGTTACAGTCCTCCTCAACATTATTGGGGGCAAGCAATGGCCCAAAACATTCACAACTACTATAAAATTTCACCTTTCCTCTCACAGTAAGAAAAATATGCTAAAAGTGGAGAATACCTATTTGTGTTAGGTAGAAAAATTATTGTGCCACCCTCTAACCAATTCCTCCAGAAATTGAGAAGCTCTGTCTTCCCCTATTTTAAGTCAATAGTCATTAGATACTGGTGTCATTCAAGAATGAATCACAATAAATTCTACAGAATTATCTTTCATTTAAGTTATTAAAAAATAAGTATAAATATAATACATAGTTATATTTTATACTCAGATAATATTATAAGAATTGGGAATTCATGGGTTTTTAAAGAAGTAATAAGCAAGAAAGGTAAACAAAGGAAAATAAGTCCAATAGAAGTCTGATAATTGAAAGGATGAATTATTGATGGCAAGTTAGTGTGTCTAGGCAAATACACCATACCAAACATACAGGTAAAAAAGTATGAAATAAAAAGGCTTGAAGGCTGGTGCTGGGATGATTTAAAGTTTGGTATAGACATTGGAAGAAAATAAATACTGAT
Organism: Moschus berezovskii; assembly: GCF_049115385.1. NCBI lineage: Eukaryota > Metazoa > Chordata > Mammalia > Artiodactyla > Moschidae > Moschus > Moschus berezovskii. The sequence goes on from NC_142463.1 coordinate 38,698,759, forward strand.
ACCAAAGGGTAGATATGTGGCTTCCATATTGCACAACTAGTGAATGGCACTTCCTGGAATTGTACAGTGTGGCATTCTTGTAGCTAACATCCACACACATGCCTGCATGCTCAGTCGTGTCTGACTCTTGGCAACCCTGTGGACTGTAGCCTGCCAGACTCCTCTGTCCATGGGATTATCCCAGCAAGAATACTGGAGTGGATTGCTATTTCCTACTCCAGGGGATCTTCCTGACTCAGGGATCAAACCTGTGTCTTCTGTGGCTCCTACATTGGCAAGTGGATTCTTTACCGCTGAGCCACATGGGAAGCTCTATTATCTACATACTACTTGCTAATTTATGCAGCACTGTTTTGATCTATTAAGTTGTATTAAATTGAGCCTAAGATGGGGAATTAGACCTGGGATTACAGAGACAATTAAGCAGTCCTGAGACTTGGATGATCTCATAATGGCACAAATCAGGAGAGTCCACAGTTAGGACTCTCATTAGTTATCAACGTTTTAATGGAGAGATATCTGGGTCAGGAAGATCCTCTAGGAAAGGGAATGGCAATGCACTCCAATATTCTTGCTAGGAGAATCCCATGGACAGAGGAGCCTGGTGGGCTACAATCCATGGGGTTGCAAAGAGTTGGATATGACTGGGCAACTGAGCACACGTGCAGGCACACATCAATTATTTCCAAGAAACTTTAAGTAGATGTCATAGAAAAAAATCCACCTACACTTATGGTACCTCAACTTCACTTGTCTATATTATTTTCTTTTTTGTGTTTAATAAGTTGAATTTTGATACTTATTTTTAAAATTTAACTGCATTCTATTTGATGGAGAGAGCCACCACTTACCGGTCTTTCAACTTTTTATTTGTGCAGTGACGTCGTTTCTCTGACTTGCATTGTAGTCCTACCTGTGTCTTGTGACTGGTTCCTAAAGCTGACCCACTGACTTAGCAACTAAGCAACAGTGATGATTATTTATATATTAATTACATGCAATTTGACACCTACATTGCTTACCATGTGCACTTTCATTTTTGTATTTTCCTGTCATGTTTACAAAATAAGGGGAAATGGAATATTAAACTCTAATATTGTGTAAGTTGCTACACAAAGATCATGATATTAACTGCCACACAGCATCAGCTCAGAGCTCATAGTGCTTCTTTGTCAGCTGATGTTCCAAAGTCTAACTTAAGAACAGGTGTTTCAAAAGTTAGACTTTACATATTCGCTTAATACTACTAGTTTGGAAAAAATTATGAATCCTTATATTTAGGGAAAAGCAGATACTTAATTTCTCTGTTGAGCTCCAGTGGTACACCGTGGAGATGGCACTAATGAACGGGTTAAACTAGAGTCAGACTGGCTGTCCTCAAATTGAGACTTTAGCACTTACTAGCTACATGTGTGTGTGCTAAGTCGCTTCAGTTGTGTCTGACGTTTTGCAACCCTGTGGACTGGAGCCCACCAGGCTCCTCTGTCCATGGGATTCTCCAGGCAAGAATACTGGAGTGGGTTGCCATGCCCTTTTCCAGGGGATCTTCCTGACCCAGGGTTCGAACCTGTGTCTCTTGCATCTTTTGTATTGGCAAGTGGGTTCTTTGCCACTAGCGCCACCTGGGAAGCCCTACTAGCTACATGGCCTTGAGCAAATAATTTAATTTCATCTATAAAATATGAATAATAGGAACTATCACATTGGGCTATTGTGAGGATTAAGTGGAGAGGAAACATGCAAAAACACATAGTGAGTACTCAGTAAGTGTTAACCTTTGAAACTATTGTCAAGATTTCATTCATCTGTCTTAAAGATTTGGAAAGGCTTTAAGAGTATACCTTTTTTTAAACTGGCATTGAAGACCAAGAGTTAGAAAAGAAAAAAAGAAAAAAAAAAACCTAAAACTTCTTAATTCCATTCCCGTATTGAGTGTCAGGCTCTGCAGAATACTTTGAGGTAAATAAAAGTGACATTTCTTCTGTCAGGAAGCTTAGAAATTTACCTGAGGGTGGGGGAAATACACACAAAGAAATGGCCACATTTTGTAGAGGAAGAGAAGACTTAAAATAGAAATTCTCTAACATAGAATTGTATTTTGTTTCATAAGAGCACTCACAACTGGTTATGGAGATTAGGAACATCTTTATGGAAGAGGCAGCATTTGAGGTGAGCCCTGAAAGTCTGATATATATATAGGCAGGGACAAAGTAAGTACTGGGGCTAATAAGGAAACAGCACAAATCCCCTGAGGTATGTTTGAGGTACATGCGGCCGGTTTTGGTTGCTGTACTAACCAGGGAGCACTAGTGGCATCTAGTAAGGGGATGATGATAATGAACATGCTGCAGTGATGTGGATAGAAGAGTAAGTGATCAGAATGAAACATGTCAAAGCTCTATTCCTGAAGGTCTTGAGGGTCATGCTGAAATTTACATGTAAGCAGTTAGATGCCTTTGAGTAGGAAATGGCAACCCACTCCCGTATTCTTGCCTGGAGAATCCCGTGGACAAGGGCCTGGTGGGCTGCAGTCCATGGGGTCGCTAAGAGCCGGACACGACTGAGCACATGTGAGTGAGGTAGGTGCCTGGGAGAGAGCCACAGGTGGAAGGATGCTATGATGGAAGAAAAAACGGGTATAGAGTCGGAAGAACTGGGATTTAGTTCTAACACTAAAATATGAAGATTTAAAATTGGAATACGATTTCTCAAGCCCTACCCTTCGAGACTGTTTTACGTTGATTAATTCTATAGTCTATGGGTGAAATTAGTAAATTTAAATGGGGCTGAGGAAAGGTCAGTCATTTAATGTAGAGGTTCTTAACCTGATGAACCCATGAGTAGAATTCAAGGGTCTGTGAACTTGGATGTGAAAAAAAATTACATCTTTATTTTCACTATCATCTAACTAAAACGGCATTTTCTTCCACTAAGAATGTAGGCAAAAACATATAGTAATATCAGCAGTACCCAGCACTTTGTCACTAATAGAAATCATACATTCTTTCATGATCATTGTTGATATGGTTATCTTGAAATATTTATACTGCTTTGAAATTACAGTTAGGGCTTGCTGCTAGGACTTAGTGTATTGATAAAGATGCAAATCGATTATATCACAAATTTTAAAATATTTTAATAACTATTCCCCTGATAACTATGTACGTTTCATTTCTGTTTAAAAATATTTTATTGAGAATGGGTCCATAGACTTTACCAGACTCCCAAAGGATTTAAAGTGAGGAAGTGGAACAAACAGAAAGAAGGTTGCGTGGATCATAGACAAGGTTTGAAAAATGGAGTTGGAGCATTTTGGTGTTGAAGTAAATGGATGCACATCAGGAGGAGGGGGGTGAGAGATGAAGATAGAGAAGCACCTGGAGGCAGGAATGCAAAGTCAACCCCACCCCAATGGGAGATATTCAGATGGAAGGAGGAGTTTCTGTTCAGTTCAGTCGCTCAGTCGTGTCCAACTCTTTGCAACCCAATGAACCGCAGCACACCAGGCCTCCCTGTCCATCACGAACTCCCGGAGCTTACCCAAACTCATGTCCATCGAGTCTGTGATGCCATCCAACCATCTCATCCTCTGTCATCCCCTTCTCCTCCTGCCCTCAATCTTTCCCATCACAATGTTTTCAAATGAGTCAGCTCTTCGCATCAGATGGCCAAAGTATTGGAGTTTTCAGCTTCAACATTAGTCCTTCCAATGACAGCCAAGACTGATCTCCTTTAGGATGGACTGGTTGGATCTGCTTGCAGTCCAAGGGACTCAAAAGTCTTCTCCAACACCACAGTTCAAAAGCATCAATTCTTTGGTGATCAGCTTTCTTCACAGTCCAACTCTCACATCCATACATGACCACTGGAAAAACCATAGCCTTGACTAGACGGACCTTTGTTGGAAAATTAATGTCTCTGCTTTTTAATATGCTGTCTAGGCTGGTCATAACTTTCCTTCCAAGGAGTAGACGTCTTTTAATTTCATGGCTGCAGTCACCATCTGCAGTGATTTTGGAGCCCAGAAAAATAAAGTCTGACACTGTTTCCACTGTTTCCCCATCTATTTGCCATGAAGTGATGGGACCGGATGCCATGATCTTAGTTTTATGAATGTTGAGCTTTAAGCCAACTTTTTCACTCTGTTGGTTGAATTTAAATTAGTATTACCAATTGATGCTTTTGAACTGTGGTTCTGGAGAAGACTCTTGAGAGTCCCTTGGACAGCAAGGAGATCAAACCAGTCAATCCTAAAGGAAATTAACTCTGTTCAATAGAAGGACTGATGCTGAAGCTCCGATACTTTGGCCACTTGAAGAGATGACTCATTGTAAAAGACTCTGATACTGGGCAAGACTGAAGGCAAAAGGAGAAGAGAGTGGCAGAGGATGAGATGTTTGGATGACATCACCAACTCAATGAACAGGAACTTGAGCACACTCCGAGAGGCAGTGAAGGACAGGGAAACCTAGTGTGCAGCAGTCGGTGGGGTCGAAAAGAGTCAGACACAACTTCGTGACTGAACAACAAGTATTGTCAAAGAACAACTTGAGTCAATGTGAAGAGAAGACTCAATGGACATGAACTTGAGCAAGCTCCGGGAGTTGATAAAGGACAGGGAAGCCTAGCATGCTGCAGTCCATGGGGTCGCAAAGAGTCGGATATGACTGAGCGACTGAATTGAACTGAAGAAAAACTTAATGACTGCAATGATGATAACAATAGCAACAGCTGCCATTTACTGGGTACTTTACTGAGTATTTTATAAAAATGTATTATTTCCTTAAATCTACACAAAAATCCTGGGAAGTTAAATTATTTTTATGACCATCATTTTACAGACGAAGAAATTGATGTGTTATACATGGTAGCTGCCAAGTTAGCACAGCTGATAATTTGCAGGGCTGGGGTTTAAACCTCTCGTGATTCCAAAGGCTTTCTAGTTTTCCCTGGAAGGTAGTGAGTTAGTGGCTCAAAAGAACCTAGAAGTGGATGCTAGTGAAAATGGCCCATAGAATGAAGGAGGGCTGAGCTGGATAGGAATAAAAGTGGGGCTAACCGTGGAAGAGAAGCCTTTGACCTAACATAGCCAGCATTGTCGAAAACTGGGATTAAAGACATGGACAGTTGAGGAGATTGAATAAGAGATGACACGTGACAGGTTGGCTTATATTTCACCGGCTTTGCGAGTCAGGTTCCTGTTGTTTCAGAAACTGCTAAATATATGGGAAGTTTACATAAGATGCTCCTTTTCTCTCTTCCTTTCACGTATACATCCTGCTCACCCTGAGGTGAAGAGTCTGATCTTAGTAGCCTTATGAAGCGACAGTTTGAGCCTTCTCTTCTTTGCCTGGCCTTCAGACCCCAATTTTCCAGAGACCACAATTGAGAAAGACCTTTTGTTACTGTACAATAGAGGGAAAACTCCCAAGTGGTAGAAAACAGACTGAGGACTTTGCAAAATATAGCAAGTTCATGTCTGCTAATATGTTAAGTTATTTGGCCTCCCTAGTTTAAGTAGTGATTTGTTGTTTTCATGCTAATACAAATTCTTGTATTAATAGGATCATGGCCCTGGGTTTCTTCATCCGCCTGGGAAAAAATTACTTGTTTGATGGTAAACAAAGAACAGAAGAATTGATTCACTGTCCTCGTTTTAAAAAAAGATGGTATGAAGCAATAGTGGAATAATTTTAATTGTAACCCTCTAACACATGCAATCAGTAAGATCATTTGTGTTCTGTTTTTAGGAAATGGAGTATTAAAGAGTACATAGTGCATTAGAAATGCAAAACATGACCGCATGTTCTCAGGATTTTGTCAGTGTTACATGAAAGAGCACTTGTATTGGGATGCTCAGCTCTGAGGGTATTCTCTGTTCAGTGTGTATTTACAGAGATGTATGAATATTTGATTAATGAGTCATGGTCTCTGGAGAAATTTAATAACTGTATTGCTGTACAAAGCCAGGCCCTTAACTGTTAACACAGCTGCCAATAATGTCATTGACACTGCAACCCTTTCTGAATCTAATATATTCTGTGGAGTAAATTCCTTGGTCAAAAAAAGATCTCTGAGAGACATTATTCAGTTATCTGTTTTGAACTTTACCTAATTTACAGGCTCTGATTTGTAAAGATTTTTCCAGTGAAAACAAGCAGTGATATGGAAGCTTTAAAATTACCTATTTTAAATGGTTACTTTTCCCAGAAATTAGTTGAAAAATCATTGGTAAACAGAAAGCAATTGATAATTCTCTTCAAGATTATCTGTCAGGGATTCAGCAGTAATGTTGTCTTGCTTACCATTCAAGAAATAGCTACAAGAAGTAGAAACATGATATACATTTATGATGTAGATATAGATCTCAGATCTATTTGCATGCCATAATCTACATTCATTATTAAACATAATTTAATGCTTTTTCAGGAATTATGGAAGGCTAATTTATCCCTTCTTCATCTATTTTTCTGTTTTAATATCTGTGGAGAAATCAATTCTAACTTTCAAAGTTAGGTAGGTATTTTACTATTGTTACCTCATTTAACTGCTTGGGTAACAGGGAGAAATGTCAAAAAAAGATAAATTTAGTGCAGAAGCTTTTGCTGGAAGCTGTAACTGCAGGTGAGAATTATCCATGCTATGCAGAATTTCCTGCAACACTTCTCCTTAGGGCCACAATGCATTATAGCAGACGTATAATGAAGCTGCTATAAAATCTCTGGTAATTAAGGGGGATTTGACAGTAATTGCAACAGTGAATCAACTTAATTATTACCTGCTTCAAAGAGAGCTAACCTGATGTTATAATCTAACCTTTTCTACTTTTAAAATGGGAGATTAAACAAGTATATGTAGCATTTAAGAATTAAATCTGTTGAGATAGAATTTCATTAATATACTTCTAATATACATTTTATGCACATGTATACATCAGCCTCTCAAGGAGAACTAGAATTGGGCTCTCTGTCATCCTCTGAAGTTATCTGGTAAGCTCTGAAAATTGAACCAAATCCACATCTCTGATTCAAGTCTGCTTCTCCTCAAGCCCAGACAGATTTACCTTGATTATGTTTTACCACAATATAAAGGATACTTTCTTAATATTAACATGTAAAGAAAAGAAACACCATTATTATTATTACTGCTTGCATTTAGATGACTAACTCTTAGAATCTCAAATCTCATCAAGAGCTACAAGCAAGCTGGTATGAAAGTGAAGATGTATAATCATCTGAAAACTCTTGCATAACTTGGTATATTCAATCCTGGGTAAAAAGAACAAGGCACCCAAATCTCAACCCAAGTTCTGTCAGTGGTAAAGCTTCTTGTAAACTACATTCTCCTGTTTCCTGTAGACTGCTGTCTTCATTCTAACAGGAATGGGGATGGAGAAAGATGAAAGAAGTCAGTGTGATTTTAATGAGTTCATGTCATATACCATGTACTATCAAGGACCTAGAACAATTAATACCTGGTTCCATAATTATGATTTAACCCCCCTCCCCCACATACACTGGCAGACTGCCCCTCTCTTTTCTGCTTTTAAGTCATATCTTCATCAGCTTTAGCTTTACCTCTAGCCATATGAATTCTCTATAATTATAGAACTTCAGGAGTGTTGTTTGGGAGCGTGAATCTTTTTGTATGGTTTGTGTTTGCCTTATGTGGAGACCCAATGATAGGCTGGCTTATTTCATAAGAAATGATCGATTAGGCAAGATTTGGGTACAGTTTGGGATGGAACAATCTTACCTCCACTACGTTTGCCAATGAACCAGACCTGATTCTCCATCTCGGGCAGCAGGTCTGCTGGGCAGGCTTTGATCATTGATCTTCGTGAGATTCTTCTGGTATGTTGCAAATTCAGCCTGGATTCCCTGAAGTAAGATTGAGAACATGTGTTATATACCTTGTTTTCTAATGTTGCTTCCCAACCAGATTCCCAATATAGGAACCAAATATGTATGGCTAATAATGAATAACTTATTAGGAAAATTAAGCAAAGTGAGTTTTAATTTCAATTTGGTTACTGATTCGGGAAAAATTGTCTAGAACTTCTTTTCCCTTTATTCCTTTACTAGAATGAATTTCAGCTATTCCATGGGATTTCCTAAAACCCAATCCACTTGTTTGTCTGTTGGAAAACTTTTACCAAAGCGGAAGCTCACCTAAGGAGTGGGCTTTGTAAATGTAGTTAGTACAACTTTCCAAAGGTACCTATTTTGTGATCAGGGATCCTCCTGTTCCATGTGAACCATGGTTGTCTTTAGTTCATGCTCATAACTTTTATTTTACCAGGGATCAGTGATTTATGTAGGGTTTATCCCTCCAAGTTTTGTCTTTGAGATGATTCACTCCTTGTTAGCAATGAGCAGAGGAGGTCAAAGGGCATGAAACTCAGACTAAATGATTCCCACTTGATAAACAATGTAACAAGCCATGGAAAGAAGTTGGAATTGTTGGTCAGATAAATAATCTTTGACTTACACATCTTATCTATGCACTTGATATAGAAAGGAAAACAAGAGTCAAAATCTATACTTTCATGGAACTCACATTTAGTTGTAACTTCCATTTACTAAGTGCTTGCTATTCTAGGCACTTTATATGCATTATCTCATTTTTATGCCATAGACAGAAATCTACGCTTTATAGGGAAGAAACTTGAGACTCAGAGAGACTAGTCAGAATACCCAAGGCTACCCAGCTGGAAAATGATTCATTCAGGATTCCACCCCAGATCTATTTGATTCCATAAGTTGTTGAAACTGCTCAATTTGGGGATTGTATATAGAATTAATGAACCTTATTTTTCTTTTCCTAGATATAAGTGAAAACTAACTTTACCACATTTACCAGGCCAAATATTTACCGTATTTTACTATGATAATGTAATGGAGACCCCTAAGCTTTTATTTTTACTTGTTTTTTACATATAGACACATATGACACATTAATACCTGTTTCTGACAAAACCCAGACATTAGCAAGGTTTCATGAAGACACCTTAAATACAACAGAATTTTCAGTGTTAACATTTTCACTATCAGATATAGCATCAGTTCAGTTCAGTTCAGTTCAGTCGCTCAGTCGTGTCTGACTCTCCGCAACCCCATGAATCACAGCACGCCAGGCCTCCCTGTCCATCACCAACTCCCGGAGTTCACTCAAACTCATGTCCACAGAGTCGGTGATGCCATCCAGCCATCTCATTCTCAGTCGTCCCCTTCTCCTCCCGCCCCCAACCTTTCCCAGTATCAGAGTCTTTTCCAGTGAGTCAACTCGTCGCATGAGGTGGCCAAAGTATTGCAGTTTCAGCTTCAGCATCAGTCCTTCCAATGAACACTCAGGATTGATCTCCTTTAGAATGGACTGGTTGGATCTCCTTGCAGTACAAGGGAATCTCAAGAGTCTTCTCCAGATATGCAGATGACACTGCCCTTATGGCAGAAAGTGAAGAGGAACTAAAAAGCCTCTTGATGAAAGTGAAAGAAGAGAGGGAAAAGGTTGGCTTGAATCTCAACATTCAGAAAACAAAGATCATGGCATCTGGTCCCATCACTTCATGGGAAATAGATGGGAAAACAATGGAAACAGTGTCAGACTTTATTTTTTGGGGCTCCAAAATCACTGCAGATGCTGATTGCAGCCATGAAATTAAAAGACGCTTGCTCCTTGGAAGGAAAGTTATGACCAACCTAGATAGTATATTAAAAAGCAGAGACATTACTTTGCCAACCAAGGTCCATCTAGTCAAGGCTATGGTTTTTCCCGTGGTCATGTATGGATGTGAGAGTTGGACTGTGAAGAAGGCTGATCGCCAAAGAATTGATGCTTTTGAACTGTGGTGCTGGAGAAGATATAGCATAAGCACCAGTAAATTTTGAAGCTATTGTTATTGTTGTTTAGTTGCTAAGGTGTGTCTGACTCATTGTGACCTGTAGCCCATCAGGCTCTTCTATCCTCTATCCACATCCCAGGCAAGAATATTGGAGTGGGTTGCCATTTCCTTCTCCAGGGGATCTTCTCAACCTAGGGATCAAACCTGCATATCCTACATTCTAGGAAGATTCTTTTACCACTGAGCCAACTGGGAAGAACTTTGAAGCTGTTACCTTCCCCTTCTCTCAGTTCCTCTCAGATCTTTCCCATAAGCTAAATATGTACTAAGTTCTTCTGAACTTTATGAAGAATGGTACCCTGCATGGTAAAGACTTACTTCTTTGTTCTTATAGAATGATGAAGTGAAAAAAATTAGGATTATGCTTTCTGAGAGAAAGTTAGTTATACAATCACCTCAATTATTCAAGGATAGAATATTAGATTAAGAATATATTCATTCATGCCTTGGACAATAGAGAAGGATTTTTTAGTTGACATAACAAGATTGCAATAAGGGATTATGAGTGATCTGGAATCACCTGAAAAATGATGTGTGTCTTTGAAAGGTGGCCATGTTTTAGGAAATTTAAAGATTATCTAGTCCATTGTCTTCATTTTAAAGATGAGGAAACTGAGGTCCTCTAAGATAAAATTATTTGCTCAAGTTAACTACTACACAGGACAGAGCTCTAATTAGAATACAGTTTTTTCTTTTAGCTGAGAGAGAATTCATTTTAGAGTTAATGTTAGGCAATTCGAATATAAACAGCAGAACATCTACTGATGTCATTTAAAAAGTCTACTCTTATTTAAGTAAATTGGATTGTTCAGTTGACTTTCAAAACTAGAGTCTGGAAAAGAGATGGAGTTCTTCTTACAGAAGTTTCCTCTCCTCTGGTGTCTGGCTTGAGTGTTGATGTAGACTTGGGATAGTGAGTGAGTGAAACCATGAGGAGAGAAAATAGAAAACTATTTTCCCTGGTGGTCCAGTGGCTAAGACTCTGTGCTCCCAACATAGAGGGTGCCAATTTGATCCCTGATCAGGGAACTAGCTCCCACATACCACAATTAAAGATCCCGCACGCTGCAGTGACGATCTTCAATCCCATGTGCCACAACTAAGGCCTGGAACAGCCAAATAAGTAAATATTTTAAATAATTCCTCTTAAAAAAGCAAACAAACAAAACCTAATAGCAGAGGGAATCAATCTGAGCTCTTTTGAAAAATTCTACCCCTTCCTCCCAATTCATATCTTGGCTTTTTGTGTTATTGTTTTTGAGTCATTTCTGCAAGAGGCATAGGAATACAGGTGATAACTAACTACCAGTTGGCATAACTTCAAAAGGAGGGTAGGATGTGAGAAAAAAATGAATGGAGATATTTAACATAAAATCTGTTTCGGTTCTATTGCCATCTAACATATCACCTGAATATATCAAGCCTTAACCAGAGAACGATGTTATTCCTGATGGTTCTGCAGGTGGATTGAGCTCAGCTACAAGGTTCTTCTGCTCCTATGGTGAAGCTTCAGTCAGTTATGTCTTGGACTAGAACATCCAAAATGGTCTCTTCTAAGACCACTCTCAAGTTATCGCTCGTCATTCTAACCTGAACTTTTTAGTGCCTGGCAACACTTAAGAGAGCACAAATGTGGTAGCTTCTTGGCCTTCTCAAAGCTCATACCAGAATCTTGCAAGTGTCACTTCTGCTAAGTTCTATTGAGCAAAAGCAACTCAAAAGTCCAGCTCAGATTCACAGCTAGAGGAAATACATTCCATTTACTGAGAAGACAAATGGCAAAGAATTTCATGACCGTCTTTAATCCATTATAATCTCGTGTCTAGATCTTGGTTTTTGTTTCTCAATCAATCTTATATCTTAACGTTTTTACCACTTAATGTCCGTATCAAACACTCAACAAGTGCCAGTATTTCCTTCAGTTCAGTTCAGTCGCTCAGTCGTGTCCGACTCTTTGCGACCCCATGAATCACAGCACGCTAGGCCTCCCTGTCCATCACCAACTCCCGGAGTTCACTCAGACTCATGTCCATCGAGTTGGTGATGCCATCCAGCCATCTCATTCTCTGTCGTCCCCTTCTCCTCCTGCCCCCAATCCCTCCCAGCATCAGAGTCTTTTCCAGTGAGTCAACTCTTCGCATGAGGTGGCCAAAGTATTGGAGTTTCAGCTTTAGCATCAGTCCTTCCAATGAACACCCAGGATTGATCTCCTTTAGAATGGACTGGTTGGATCTCCTTGCAGTCCAAGGGACTCTCAAGAGTCTTCTCCAACACCACAGTTCAAAAGCATCAATTCTTCGGTGCTCAGCTTTCTTCACAGTCCAACTCTCACATCCATACATGACCACTGGAAAAACCACCACAGTCTTGACTAGATGGAACTTTGTTGGCAAAGTAATGTCTCTGCTTTTTAATATGCTGTCTAGGTTGGTCATAACTTTCCTGCCAAGGAGTAAGCATCTTTTAATTTCATGGCTGCAGTCACCACCTGCAGTGATTTTGGACCCCCAAAAGATAAAGTCAGCCACTGTTTCCACTGTTGCCCCATCTATTTGCCATGAAGTGATGGGACCAGATGCCATAATCTTAGTTTTCTGAATGTTGAGCTTTAAGCCAACTTTTTCACTCTCTGTATGTTTCCTCGGTTTCCCCCAAAGACAAAGAAATTCACAGATGTACACGACTTAGGAAAAATGCTAGGATTATGATGTGAAAGCCTAGATTTCAGAGATTACAAAAAGATCCCTAATGATCTGCATGAGAATGGAAGTGAATTTTCCAGCCCCCTGTACTCTCTAGGGGTATAAAAACAAGGCCTCAAATCCTAGGAAAGTTAAGTTTTGGAATGAAAAGAAATATGAACATGTAAGAGTGAGCCAGAGAGAGAATTTTGGCTGGGAATTTAGATGTGTAATTTGGTTCAGCAAGAAGACCCAATCCATTTTCCCTTTGGCTGCTGCATTGTGGTTTCTCTAATAGAGTCTGAATTTAGAGAATCATCTCTTCTGACCAGGTACTCCTCTGCCAGAACAATGGAAAGTGCCAAACTACCGCGGTGGTGATGGCCAACCTGACATAGAGACATTGGAAAAATAGGAATAAGGGATTGGCTTTGATTTCCCTGAACTTTATTAAAAAAAAAAAAACAAAAAAACTTACAAAGGCACTACACACAAGCACTCAGTCTGCTTTTCTGCTGAAAAGCCAGTGATTGCACTGCAGCAGGACCCTCTTAGTGAGGCATGTAGACAATGGTGGGAATGGGTGTTATGGAGTGGATTACACTGCAAAGACAGCAATGTGATTTTGAATCCTTTTTTCCCTGAAGGTACCAGCAGACTCACCAAGAGGTCACCTCTTCCCGCTCAAATTTGATACAGCAGTTTATCATGTCAGATTACGCTATGGAGGGTTAAAGCCTATAGGGCTTCTGGCTGGCAGGATTTCATATTGGGGCCCCTCAGGCCATATGGAGGAAGACTAAGAAATTCATTCTCCTTTTCCCATTGTCTATCATTTTGTCTCCTTTTCCCATCCCAGTCTCCTCTTGACCAACCTTATAGCCCAAGTCCAAGTCATGTCTTTGAAATAAGCATTGTAAGATTTTTCCTCTTATCCATTAAGAGAAGTTTCCCAATCGTGTCTGAATAAATTTAGTAAAAAGAAATATAAAGGAATGGGTTTTTAATCTTAATTTATAAATTTTCATAAGTTTCCACAAACTTAGGAAACTGTCTTTTAACATTTGGAACAATTCTGTGAAAAGAATTTCAAATTACTTCTGCCTAATAAAGAATAATCTATAGAGGCAGCATCATGAGAGAAAAATATACCTAAGGAATTCTTTTGTAAGCTACTATATTAAGATTCCCTTCACCGCTCCTATTGGAGTTCCATCACCACCTATTTCAGATTTTGCTCATAGTAATTATTTCATTGTAAAAATCTTTTGTATCTATTTTCTGAATTGCTATGTTGTCTATAAATATTTAGTGATAATTCATGATTGGGTTGTATTTACCCCTGTAGTTATGTATTACAAATGAAAAGGCAGCATCTGCTGAGATTAAAAGTGGCCGCATTTTCACTGGAGCTTAATTAAATGCCAAAATTTATCTACATTAACAACAAAGTAGTGAAATTTATTGATCAATTCACATGATATAAGTTGACAAATGGCTTAAGCAATTTCCATAATTTTCTACACGTGTTAAAATTTGTAATGAAAAAGAACACTATATTAACATTAAATGAGAAATGAAAGGGAGGTTTTGTACTGGGGCCAGTGCCCTAGAGCAGTGTACTTTGTTTTCCGGGCCCTGTCCAGGCTTGCTGTTTGAGCTGTGTACAGATGGGTCTCTGACAGTCCTACAGCTGTTCTCCTAATTGTCCATTAAGTGTTCTATTGATTCTCTGATTCAAAGTACATGTCTTTCAGCTCAAGCTATCGTGTGAAGTGGCAGACACATTCCTTGTAGAATGACAGAGCTGCTTAAAACCTAAAAATGTGGTCTGCCAGTTTCAATTGAGGATCCTGCTTTCAAAGGAGAAGGCTTGGTTAAAGGCCCTTTGTAATAGCTGGTTAGGTTTTATTTTCTAAACTTTTAGCATCAATCAATTAAAGCAGCAGCAGCACGAAGAGTTTTAATTCCTGGTTAAGCATGTACAGATTGCACCTGGCTGGTTCAGGGTAGTGTGAGGGGATCAGGATTGGTAATAGGAGATCAGCCTTCTTTAACTGTATGTAGATTTTTTTCCCCTTGTACACCTGACATACGCAAAGTCATTTTCATTTGACTTACAAGTTCACTTTTAGCATTTTTTAAAAAATTGAGATCATCTGCAATTCTAGATTATGCCAGTCAGAAGCCTGTTTAAAATCACCTTTCTTTAATCTGGAAAGTGAAAGATAAGATGCATATCTGTTGCGAGGACCATAAATCTTCAGAGAAACAAATAACCATAGATAAAACTGTAAAAGTTATTTAGTTCTTCACTGGAAGAGGTTTATTAATCTAAAATTTCCAGTCCACTGTGTCATGATTTGGTTAGCACTCTATCTCATTTTGTGCTATGGTACCTCAAGCAAAGAGCTGATCGCTTCAGAGTTTGAACATGATCAGTTGTGTAGTTAAGTGCAAGGACTAAAACAAATGCCGCTCTCCAAAAAAAGTTCCAAACTCGTTTAGTTTGCCTCCAATACTATTCGCTTTCTTTTCTTAATGAGATGATACATTCTAATGTTTTTACCACTTCCATTTAGCTGTTAATTGCTTTCTAATATAATATTTCAATAGGAAGCAGTCTTATTATCTAGTAATCTTCCCGTATAAATGAAATGAACAAATAATGTTTGTGGCCTCCTGTGTATCAATTTAATTAGGAGCAACCCTAATGGCCCTAATTAACAATTGAAGTTCTCTAGTGTGATTTTAGATATTAAGTCTTGAGATTCATCTAGATTTTTAAAGGGGAAAAAGACTGTCATACACACTTATTTAAACATGTTTAATGTATTAAATATACATGTCTAAATGTGTAAAAATGAAAAATATAGATTAAGAAAAATCACTTTAAAGGAATGATTAATTAAAAACTGCTCGGTTTCTCACCATTAGCTGTTCATTCTTTTTTTTTGTCTCCTTTGTATCTTCCCACAAGAGCCCCTTTTGAAGAATACTCTTCTTTTCCTCTCATTATTGTTGGTAAGGGAGCATGGCCACTAAACTAGTGTTCGCCTTGTCAAAAGCAAGTGATTTGTATCCTGATGCTTTGTCTGAAGGTGGACTCTTTGCTCTGACCCTCCCAGCCCATAAGCCTCCACACTGTAGTGTCTTAAGTAGGGAGTGAGTGACCCACAGTAAAATTACTGAAACAAGGAGACAGAATTTATGTACTTAAAATGTTTTTCCAGTGTAATGAGTTTGGGATTTGGAAGCATTAGGAGTTGCATAGTCTATTTACTTTTAAAAATATTTTGAAATTACCTAAAATAGGTAAATGGGCGGAATATAGGGTACATGTTCCAAATCAAATCTGAATTTAAGCATTTGTATTTTTTCAGAATATGGAAACTTCAAGCAAAATGTCCCTTTACCAAAGGATGATAAATCCCCCACATGTGCTTTTTCTTGGGAAACAAGTGAAAAATCTATTTCTAACATAGTAATACAGTATATATTGATACCTGCAAAACATTATGTGAATCTAGTTAGACACCAGCACTTTCAATTACACTGTTAGCCAGTTTTTAAAAAAGATTTTTAGAAGCTTTCAACGGTAGACTTTTGTCTTGTTGAATGAACTTCAGCTACACTAAATTTTAAGTAAATTTGTGATGACTGAGCAATATACATTGGCTGAGCTAGAATCCAATAACCCACAGGACAAATTAATTTTCAACAAAAAGGGCAGAAACCTCAAGTGCCATGAGTATATGGAGTCTCATTCTATCTCTCTGGAGCCATTTTTGCAAATCACTACAGCTATTCATAATCTAAATCAGTCTCCTTTAGCAGCAGAAAGATCTTTTTTCATGACAAAACAGAAGATGACATTCATTAGTGCCTAACTTGCATAAGCTACCTTAAATTTATTGGTGCTCTTCTACTTATCTGAGTAAGAATTCCTTTGTCTACAGCTATAGGAAAATTCCAGTTGTACTACTTAAAAAATAAATTGTCACTTTTATCAGAACTTTTGGCAGTTTACTTTATTTTAGAAGTAAAACTGGTGGTTAAGGTTTTAAGACTTCCAATGGGCGTTGCTTCAATCATATTTAATAGGTGCCTAGGATAGTAACAGGATTATGTATCAGCTTCTCGGCTGCAAAAAAATAAAAAGCCACATTTTCATCCATGCACTGCTAGAGAGGTGTATGGGGGAACCAACCTTTGTGGTGGTGGATATGGCTAAATACATCATCTTTCCTGCCAGTTATGGACACACGTAAAACCAACCAACCTGTTTGCTCATGTATTCAAGGGCTATGTGGGATTTTAAAAGGGTCAAAATGCTTATAAAATATTATTTTGAAAAGTTCCATAAACTGTTCTAAGCCTTTTTACTTAAGAAAAGGCCCAGTCAAGGGGAAGCTTAGTCTTATATTCACAATCTTCTGATTAGAACCCCTTTTTTTTGCTGTTCAAATTTCCCTTTCAGTTTATAAGAACCAGGCTTGGATCTGTGTGGAAAAATTATGTGGTAGCTATATCATTAGGACTTTTTTTTTTTTTTGCTTTCTGTCCACTCCTGCCTCCATCCATGCTGGTTAAAAAGAAATAACGAACAATTGCGTATACTTAAATTTTGCAATGATAGAATGATAGGTTTTGTTTTCTCCTGAAAATCAGATGTTTGGCCTGGTGAGACAGTGAGGAGAATTATCCAGCAAGAGTTATTTTGGCAGGGCAAAATGGCACCTTGGTGCGTCTGTGCAGAGCAGGAGAACATGGGAATGTGCCTTGACCGAAGCTGGCTTGGCTATGGGTTCATGGTGTATAAGATAGCCAGATCCTAACACTTCTTTTGTTCTGAGTCTACACAGCATCTCTAATGCCTGAATTCACATCTCAATCTGTTGCTAGTCATCATTTAACTCAGACGGCGACACTGAGGCAGGACTTGGCTGTGACCTGGAGTGAAGGCAGAACTGAATATTACTCCAAGTGGTGTGGTCCATCAGTTGCAAGATGTCTTCTATTTTGATTACAACAACAACAAAACAGTTACTTTAACTGGGAATTGTGGGGAATTTGGGGTTTAAGGGAGATGAGAAAAGGGTGCTTAGGGATAATTTCTGATTACATATTTGCGTGAGGCTTTCAGAGGCTGACCTCTGTCGTATTGGTTTTCCTCCTCCTTCACTGCTCCTTCTAAAGTCCGTCCTCCTCTTTAATCTGTAAGTGTTGGGGTGCCCTAGAACTCAGTCCTTAGTCTTTGTTTCTTCTCTCCGTGATTATTTCCTCCAGGTTCGTGACTCTAAATAATTATATGGTGGCTATTCCCAAATGTATAACTCCAGCTTGAGCCTCTCCCCTTCACAAGTTGTCTTACATTCTCCAGCTGCATATCTAGTGGGCATCTCAAATATATCAGTAATATACGTTTGACCTGATCTGATCTTTCCTTCCCACCCCCAGGCTCCCCACATCCCCGACCAAACAAGCTGTGTTCTTCACAGTCTTCTGTCTCAATAAACAGCAGTTCGAGCTGCTCACTTGCTCAGGCCAAAACCCAGGAAGTTATCCTTGACTCCTCTCTTTCACTTTCTCATGCCTTGTGTCAATTCCATCAACAAATCCTGCCATCTCCAGGGTTGGGAAGATCCCCTGGAGAAGGGAATGGCTCCCCACTCCAGTATTCTTGCCTGGAGAATTCCATAGACAGAGGAGCTTGGCAGGCTACAGTCTGTGGGGTCGCGAAGAGTTGGACACGACTGAGAAAATTTCACATGCATATAAACTTGTTGCCAGTATCTTCTCTGATCACCTCATTGAAGACTGACACCCTCCTATCCCCACATCCACATCAAGCTCTTCCTATTTCTGTTCTCTGTTTTATCTTTCTCCACAGCACTTATCATTAGCTGTCATTCCATATATTTTATTTGTCTGTCTATTGTGTCTTTCCTTATAGAATGGCAATTCCTAGAGAGCATGTTTTGTTTACTGTTGGATTCCTAGTACCTAGAACAGTGCCTCTAACATATTAGACCTCAACAGATATTTGTTGAATGAGTGAACAAAGTGCTTAGAGTAGTTCCTAGCACATAATGAGCACTCAGTACATATTAACTATTATTTTAAAAGTTGTCATGGTGCATAGTATAGGATAACTATAAGCAAGGAAGCTACTTATAC
The DNA here is from genome assembly GCF_049115385.1 of Moschus berezovskii. NCBI lineage: Eukaryota > Metazoa > Chordata > Mammalia > Artiodactyla > Moschidae > Moschus > Moschus berezovskii. The sequence continues at coordinate 38,717,524 of NC_142463.1, forward strand.
ATATTAATGATTCTAAAACTCTGTACAATATGCTCTTTTATTATTTCCCTTTAGCGTTAAAATATCCCTTTTGAAATATCCCAGTGCTTAGCATCCTGCTTTGTATACCCTTGGTATAGTTTAATTAAATGAGTGGTTCAGCTTCGAATTGAGAATATCCTCTTTAGAAGGCCAGGACTAGAAATTCAGTGTTCTTTGGGACCAGTTTCCTAATTAAATCTTTTCAAGACAAAAGCAATAAGGATACCAGAAATTTACAGGTTAGAATTTCCCCTTCTTTCATTCTAAGGCTTTGTTCTTAGTCCTGGGTCTTTTTCATTTAATTTAAAATTACAGGGCAATTTCAATAGTTTCACTTTGTTTTTCATTGTAGAACTTGGTGCCCATGTGTATGATAATACAAAGCCCAATATCATAGCAAATGATACACATGTTCATGAAGATCCCTTTGCCATGTCAGTTCAACACATACGGAGATTTGCTTACTGTGCTAAGTTTTAGGGATTTGTAGATGAGTATTACTTGGTTCTGCCTTTGAGGAACCCAAGAACAATAGAGAAGACAAACACATAAATAATTATATTTCAACACAGTGTAATAAATGCTGTAAGAAAACCATATGCAGAGGTGCAGAGGTAGCAAATAGGAAGGGATGATTAACTTTGGGAGATGGTGAGAGTTGGAGAGAAGATTGAAAGAAGGCTTCTTAACGGTTGTGCCTAAGCAAAGCTTTTATGTACAAAACAATGTAAACATGAATTATTATAGTCAGAGAGGTGGGGGCTGGAGAGGAAGGAGGCATTTCAGAGAGAGGGAACAGCACGCCAAGGCACAAAGATATGTAACAGCCTTAGGTACCAGAAAATCACAATCTGTTTGGCATCACTGAAGCACAAGGGGTGTGTGTGTGTGTGGTGTGTAGGGGGTGCTGCCATGTGTGGGAAGTCACAGAACATGAGGCTGCAGGGCCTTCCATTGCAACATTAAGAGCTCCCATGTGGTCAGTGGGGGAGCTATTCAAAAGAGAAGCCAAGTTCTAAAAGCTACTCTGCTTGCTCTACAGATGGTGTACCGAAGAAGATAAGAGTGGAGGGAAGGAGTCTACTTAGGAAGCTATTGAAAAAGCCCTAGGGTAAGCTGATGATGGCCTGAACTAAAGCAGTGTTACTGGGGAATGGAGAAGAAGAAAGGGCTTTTGAGACTTAGGAAAAACAAATCTGATTGATCACACTTAGGGGACATGAGGATGAAAAACATCTATGTGCTTCATAAAAATACATTTCTTATCCCCAGATTCTAAATATTTTTATTTTTAACTGAAGTATATTTTATTTACAATGTTGTTTCAATCTCTGCTGTATAGCAAAGTGACCCAGTTATACATATCTGTACATTCTTTTTTATATTCTTTTCCAATATGGTTTATCACAGGATGTTGAATATAGTTCCCTGTGCTATACAGTAGAACCTCATTGCTTATTCATTCTATATATAATAGTTTGTATCTACCCCAAACTCTCAGTCCATCTGTCTTACTTCCCCCATTGCCCTTGGCAACCACAAGTCTGTTCTCTATGTCTGAGTCTGTTCCTGGTTTTATAGATAGGTTCATTTGTGCCGTATTTTAGATTCCACATATAAGTGATATCATGTGGTATTTGTCTTTATCTTTTTGATTTACTTAATATGATAATCTCTAATTACATCCATGTTGCTGCAAATGGCATTATTTTGTGCTTTTCATGGCTGAGTAGTATTCCATTATATATATATTTATTTTTATATAAACACACACACACACATATACATACCACAACTTCTTTATCCACTCCTCTGTCAGTGGACATTTAGATTGTTTTCATCTCTTGGCTATTGTGAATACTGCTGCAATGAACATAGAGGTGCATGTATCTTTTTAAATTATAGTTTTGTTTATTCCCAGAAGTGGGATTGCTGGACTGATTCTAAATAAGCTACAGCCTCACCATTTGCTGAGAAGGTGCATTCTGAGGATGAAGCTATGGCAGGCCTCTGCACCCCACAGATCCATGGAAGAGCTGGGTTCCTCTGGGGTTTCATACCCAGAACTGAATGGTAGGTTTCCAAGGCCAAGGACCCTAACCTGGTCTCTGAAAGCTACGGGGAGTCTCATTTAGTTGAAGCTTCTACTTAATGCAAGAACAGTTTCTTGCATTAAGGATCCTGGACACAAGATTATCCAGCCTCAGTTTGAAATCCACTTTGAGAGATGAGGATTTTGCTACTCCTTAAGGCAGCACTTTTTATCTTTGAACAGTTCTATTAGAAAGTTTCTGTTATGATGTTGTTTTTAAATGCCATGTACTCAGTGAGTGATATAAACACATGGTAAATTTCAGTTTTCTAATAAAATTTACCAAATAAATAAAAGTATTTTTTTTTAAAAAAAAGTAAGTTCTGTTTATACTGAGCTGAAAGTGTGTTAGTTGCTCAGTCGTGTCTGACTCTTTGTGACCCCGTGGATGGTAGCTCACCAGGCTCCTCTGTCCATGGAATTCTCCAGGCAAGAATACTGGAATGGATTGCCATTTCCTTCTCCAGGGTAGCTTCCTGACCCAGGGATGAAACCCAGGTCTTCTGCACTGCAGGCAGATTCTTTACTGTCTGAGTCACCAGCTGGCCCTCTAATCTTTGGGTCTGATTATATAATGCCACACAAGTGTGTTTCTTTTTCAAGAAGAAGTCTTACTCAGAAATTAAACATGACTTTAATTTCTTTGTGGGACATGGTTTCTGGACTCCTTTTATCTTGTTTGTGTGTCTGGAAACAAGTGTGAAATATCAGTGCTCCTATCAGAAGCAGCACCAACAACCTGTCTTCATTCAGGGCGCCTATTCCTACAAAGTGGAGGGCCAACTGTACCACACTATTTTATATGAGGGATTTGAGCATGAACAGATTATAGTATCCGTGAGGGTTTCTAGAGTCAACCCCCTGCATATACCAAGGGCTACTATACTATCCATAAGAGCCCGGTGGTCTGGACATGTATTTTCATTAGGTAGCCTGAGGTTCACAGGTGTTTTAGCAGCCAAATCATTAGCACCTGCTGAGTTTCTGGCCACCCAAACCCCCAAGGTAAGTCTTTCTTACCCTGTCAATCCTATTCAGTTCAACTGATTTTTTTTTTTCATTTTAACAGTTTTTAATGAAAGCTGTAGACAAGATGACTTTATTCTTGCATCTTCTCAATTGTTTCTTCCTTATATTTGCCCTTTTCCTTTCCTACTTGGCGAGATTTGGCTTTACGTTCGAGGATCTTTTTGCGGTCTTTGTCCAGTTTTAGTCTGGTGATAACCACCTTGCTGGGGTGAATGCCCACATGGACAGTTGTACCATTAGCCTTCTCCGGCTGCACTGGTTCAATGTAGATGACGTATTTCTTCCTGTAAACCTGGACTACTTTGCCAATTTGCTGCCCTTTGTAGTGCCCTCATACAACCTGAACTTCATCATCCTTTCGGATGGGCATGGATCGAACGTTGTACTTCTGTCTTAGCTCTTTAGAAAGAGGAGAAGACATAATTTTCCTGCGAATGTGGGAAGGCGCATTGAAATGCCTTTTTCGATTCTTGCTTCGGTCAGAAGTCACAAAGGGATTGAACTTCATTTTGGCCGCCGGCGCTTCAGCGATGGCCACAGAAGGGAAGAGATCAGCAGGCTGCTTCCGGTTCTGATTTTTTTTTTTTTAATATTTCTTTTTATTTATTTGTTGCAGCACACAGGATCTTTGTTGCAGCATGTGAGATCTAGTTCCCTGACCAGGGATTGAACCCAGGCTCCCTAAATTGGGAGTGCAAAGTCTTAGCCACTGGACCATCAGGGAATTCCCAGTTCAAATGATTTTGAGAACTTATATGCCGGACTTTTGAGAATACATTCCTGTGAAATTTCTCCTTCTTGGGTTTGTAGCCCCAGAGTTTGTCTGTGATGGATGTTTACTGGTTCAAGACTCAAGACAATCTATTAACCATGCTTTTAGTTTGACAAGTGTTCCTGGAGGTTAATCTCTTAACTCCATCCTCTCCTCATCTTCAAGGGTTTATATTCCTTTCTTGTCTCGACCTTTTCCTGATTCCAGATCAGCTCTGCAACTTTAATTGATGGTTTGTTCTGCTGCAGCAGCTGATGAGACCCCCACCTGTTGCCCCTGAGCCTCTGTTGTTGCGCCACTACCCTGCTGTCACTCCTGGTGAGAATAGCCGACTTGGGTGTGTCTTTGGAGTTTGTCACTCCCCTGTGCACTGCTCACCCCCACATTGTTGGTGACACTGTTATCATTCCTTTTGCTTCTAGTCATCCTAGTCCTTCCCCTGTTCCAGCAGGCCCTGCAATCAGACTGGGAAGACCCCCAAGGATCGCACTCCTTTAATTATATGCCACAGAGGAAGGCATACCTTGTGTACGTGTGTGTACATGTTCTAATACCCCATCTGTGTTACAGACCTTATTTATTTTGCCCTACATTTATGTTCTTTTACAGACTCCCTAACTCACCCCTTTGGCCACCTGATGCAAAGAACTGACTAATTTGAAAAGACCCTGATGCTGAGAAAGATTGAAGGCGGGAGAAGAAGGGGATGACAGAGGATGAGATGGTGGGATGGCATCACCGACTCAAAGGACATGAGTTTGAGTAAACTCCAGCAGTTGGTGATGGAAAGGGAGGCCTGGCGTGCTGCAGTCCATGGGACCACAAAGAGTCGGACACGACTGAGCAACTGAACTGAACCAACTCACCCCAAGATTCTTTCCAGGCTGAGACAAAAGACAATACAGGTGGAGAGAAACAGTCATCAGCTCTGATGAGGGCTTGGCACAGAATTGGAGCTCAGTGCCCAGAGCATATCATCCAAAATTGTCACTTGCCCCCAGTCCTGCACCAGGGCCTCTACCTCTAGCTACAGAAAACAAATTCCGCACACCCCTCCTCGGTTCTCCCCTTTCAAAGTCCTGCATAAGGAGCTGAAGAACAACCTTTGTCGCCTAGAGTTAGGCCAAGAGTCTGTCCTGGAAGTGAAGACCAGCTCTAACCTCTGTACTCTTTTTGGAGTTTTGCCTCTTCACACAGGTGGGGTTTGCCCTGATGGCTCTCATTGGCCAAATTCTGAGGCAGATTCCCAGAATTACTACTCCCTTTTGTGAGACTTCTCCCATGTCTTTTATTGAATACGTGTGCTTCATTGGACCTAAGGAACTTGCATTTGGATGTTTGGCCCTGTCTGTAGAACCTTTTACACCTCAGCAGTTGTGACTTAACCTCCTTTAGCATAGCCTCCCCTCTCTACAAAATGAGGAGGATAATACCCTTTATTCCCTCAAAGGATTTCTTAAGGACCAAATGGAACATTCTATGTATTTTACAAGTTTTAAGGAATTATGCAGGTACTATTATTACACTAGAATTGTCCATGGTTCAAACAAGCTATAAGGTTCTAACTCAGGCTGCTGGAAAATATGTTACCAGTGGGAGGAAAGGGGGCTTCCCTGGTGGCTCAGGCGGTAAAGTGCCTGCAATTCAGGAGACCTGGGTTCTATCCCCGGGTTGGGAAGACCCCCTGGAAAAGGAAATGGCAACCCACTCCAGTACTCTTGCCTGGAAAATTCCATGGATAGAGGAGCCTGATAGGCTACAGTCCATGGGATCACAAAGAGTCGGACACGACTGAGCAACTTCAGTGGCACTGGGAGGAAGGGGGCTTCCCAGGGGGCACTAGTGGTAAAGAATCTGCTTGCCAATGCAGGAGACATAAGAGATGTGGGTTCAGTCCCTGGGTCAGGAAGATCCCCTGGAGAAGGACGTGACAACTCACTCCAGTATGCTTGCCTGGGGAATCTCATGGACAGAGGAGACTGCCTGGCTACGGTCCACAGTGTCTCAAAGAGTCAGACGCGACTGAAGTGACTTAGGAAGGCAGCTAGTCCCTTGGGAGCTACAAAACTGTCACAGGATCAGAACCTTCAAACTTTAGAGTAGATGGGGTCTCAGAGATCACTTGGTCCAACCTCCTCACTTTGCTGATGAAAAAGTCACAAGGGAGAGGAGCAGGGGACTTGCCTTGAGGTTTGTTTGGGTCAGAGGATCCGCAGAGAAATAATCCTCAAAGCTGAAGAAGGTGGGAGGTCAGCCAGCTAACCAGAAATGAGTCCAGCCTTTCCCCAGGTCAGGGACACTATCCATCTTTCTACCAAGTGGATGGTTTTTTAACCTCTTCCCTTACCTTTGAGAGCAATGTCAGGCTTCCTCTGTCTCAAAGGTTCCTCAATGACCCACCCGTGTCCATGTAGTGATTGACTTTCCCAAGAAAACATAACCATGTTGCTGTGTGTCTCTCAGTCGCTCTGCTGTGCAGGGAATGAGGGTTCCAGTCTTGATCAGCTGGGGACTCCAGTACCCAGCCTCTGATATATCGTGCAGGGACTTCAGGGCATCTGAGTTGTAACAAGAAGAAGATGAGCTTGTGGCCTCGGGCTTCTAACCTGCTCCTCAACCCACACTTCAAAGAAAGTTATTACACAAGAGTTAGACTAAATCAAACCAAACTGCAGTGTTTTAGTACTGTGGCCCATTTTCAGATCTCACTGTGTCTCACGACTAGTCCCTCAGAAACCCAGTTAGGAGCAGAACAATATGACCCAATGGTAATTTAGTTTGTAGGTTTTTAAAAATGAACCCTACTGATTTATTTTGAAATTTTAGTTAAGCACGATGTCAAGAAAATCTCTCTGGCTATTTATCATTTTTTTTCCTCTTGCATACTCTGAATAGGCCGAATAAAATTAGAAACTGGCTATTCACATGCTTCCAGTTTTTGTTGGAGGCAGATGTTGTTACTAGAATATCAGAATGTTAGGATGTTTGGATGATCATTTTCTACCAAAAGAACACTCATCATAGCAAGAAAGCTCTTTACTAGGCCATTTACTTTCTTTATTAGCGATGGTATACAAGCGTTATAGGAAAAGGTACAACAGATAACCTATTCCCATTTTTCCAAATCACCTCAATCTGAAAGCATGAAAAACTGCATTTTTCTTTTGTAGCTTTGAACAGTGGATATAAGAGCGATAAGTTTTTTGAATCATCAAAGAACTAAAGCTTATATTCATTGTTGTCTAGAGTTGAGCGTGTTCTATAGGATGCTACGGAAAACTTTGGATGGTTCATGTGGCAACTTTCACTTAATCTAGTAACTGAACCATTAAAACCTATCCTCTAGCCATGCTCCATGCATTGGTTGTGCCCAGTAGGAAAGCTTTTAGACAATTCTTTAGTCCCAACCATGAATCCTGGCAGTATCTTGGGATCGTGGTGGGCTGGGGCTGGGAGAGATGGCCCAAGGTGATGAAGAAGGAAACCAAGACCGCAAAGACAGGTAATTTACCCAAGGCCGCACAACCAGTCATTCAGAGCCGTGGCTGCGATTCAGGTCAGGCACTTTCTGCTTCTGCCCCATACGTGGCACTTCTTTTATCAGATCAAGGATGACAGACCGGAAAACCAAAATCAAACATTTTTACATGAGCAGAGACGAGCAAACTTTGTAATCAGAAACCCAAGGCCAATAACCAGGAAAAAAAAAAATGTCAGACCAAGCATCCAGCCCAAAAGGGGAAATGAGAGGCTGCAAAGCCCAGGGAAAAGTTATGACCTAGGTCTGAAAACAAGAGGAGACCAGGGACGGTTTTGGCTTCCGTGGCCTGGACACATCTATGGGGTAGGAATGGAATATTCTCATCGTTCCGTGCACATCTTTCTATTTACTGCTCCAAGGCTTGTGTATTATCCTTAGATTTCAAGTTGCTTTGCTTTGGAAAAGTTAGACTGAGATGCTGCACTCAAGACCACCCTCCTGCGCCCTCGTCAGTACCTGCCCATTTCCGGAAGGGTTTGCCACCACTTATCTTCTGAGCTAGAATATGAGTCAGTCCATCATCCAGTCTTTACTCAGACTCAGCCCCACATAAAAAGAGGGTCACACAGTCACTGCCCTCAGGAAGATCATAATCTGTTTCAGAGGTTTCAGGGGTTAATAGCACCTTGGAATTATCTGCAAACTTTCATGTTTTTTTTTTACTTTAAAATTACTTTAATATTCTCTTTTTGTCACAATACCATCTGTAGGGTTAACTTTACTGAGTAAGAAAATATTTTTTATATTTCAGAGAGCCAGTAAATAGGTATACATTCTGGATTATGCTCTAAACAATATAGGCACTGTCTATTTTTATATTTATGGAAAATATGTAGATGTTTCTGGTGTTCCGTGTCCCATTATTTATTTTTCGGCAGGGCTCACCGTGCTTGCTCCACCCCGTCTTCTCCTACATACCCAACTGTGTCCTCTTTGTTTACTCTTACTGTTGCACTCTAATCCTTGGAGAAAATTGAGGATCTTCCACATTAGGCACAAAATATTCAGTTCAGTTCAGTTCAGTCGCTCAGTCATGTCCAACTCTTTGCGACCCCATGAACCACAGTACACCAGGCCTCCCTGTCCATCACCAACTCCCGGAGTTCACTGAAACTCATGTCCATTGAGTCAGTGATGCCATCCAACCATCTCATCCTCTGTCATCCCCTTCTCCTCCTGCCCTCAATCTTTCCCAGCATCAGGGTCTTTTCAAATGAGTCAGCTCTTCACATGAAGTGGCCAAAGTATTGGAGTTTCAGCTTCAACATCAGTCCTTGCAATGAACAATCAGGACTGCTCTCCTTTAGGATGGACTGGTTGGATCTCTTTGCAGTCCAAGGGACTCTCAATAGTCTTCTCCAACACCACAGTTCAAAAGCATCAATTCTTCTATGCTCAGCTTTCTTCACAGTCCAACTCTCACATCCATATATGACCACTGGAAAAACCATAGCCTTGACTAGACAGATCTTTGTTGGCAAAGTAATGTCTCTGCTTTGTAATATGCTATCTAGATTGTTCATACCTTTCCTTCCAGGAAGCAAGCGTCTTTTAATTTCATGGGTGCAATCAGCATTCACAGTGATTTTGGAGCCCCCCAAAATAAAGGCTGACACTGTTTCCACTGTTTCTCCTTCTATTTCCCATGAAGTGACCAGATGCCATGATCTTAGTTTTCTGAATGTTGAGCTTTAAGCCAGATGCCATGATCTTAGTTTTCTGAATGTTGAGCTTTAAGCCAACTTTTTCACTCTCCTCTTTCACTTTCATCCAGAGGCTTTTTAGTGCCTCTTCACTTTCTGCCTTAGGGTGTGTCATCTGCATATCTGAAGTTATTGATATTTCTCCCGGCAATCTTGATTCCAGCTTGTGCTTCGGCCCAGCATTTCTCATAATGTGCTCTGCATGTAAGTTAAATAAGCAGGGTGAAAATATACAGCCTTGATGTACTCCTTTCCGGATTTGGAACCAGTCTGTTGTTCCATGTCCAGTTCTAACTGTTGCTTCCTGACCTGCATACAGTTTTCTCAAGAGGCAGGTCAGGTGGTCTGGGATTCCCATCTCTTTCAGAATTTTCCACAGTTTATTGTGATCCACACAGTCAAAGGCTTTGGCATAGTCAATGAAGCAGAAATAGATGTTTTTCTGGAACTCTCATGCTTTTTCGATGATCCAGAAGATGTTGGCAATTTGATCTCTGGTTCCTCTGCCTTTTCTAAAACCAGCTTGAACATCTGGAAGTTCACAGTTCACATATTGCTGAAACCTGGCTTGGAGAATTTTGAGCATGACTTTACTAGCGTGTGAGATGAGTGCAGTTGTGTGGTAGTTTGAGCATTCTTTTTGGCCAAAAAGTTTGTTCGGGTTTTATATATCATCTTATGGAAAAACCTGAACAAACTTTTTGGCCAACACAATATTGCTATTCTTCTGTTTTGGATGAAGGGCTTATCTCTTTTACTCTAAAACTGATGTCTAGTTATACTCCAAATTCTATCTATATTTTCTCCCTACTTCAATAATTGTGTATGCTTTCTCTTTATTCCCTTTCTATTCCATATATATGTGAATATCTTTGAGGGAAGAGTCAAAGAAATATCTGATTATCAGAGGGTTCTATGACTCAGTTTAATTGGTCCAGTTGGAGAGACAAGACTAGTTTACAGAATCAGCAAAATAAAAACAGTACATGAGACCTTTGTGAGATCAGGGTGGGTCAACATGAGAAGCTTCCAGAATGAGGTGGGGTTTGTAGGTGTGTCTTGAAGGGTACAAGATGCCTGGATAAGTAGAAAGAAAAGGGCAAGTGTGGCTGACTGGGAGAATACAGTGGATTGGAAACTAAAATTTATTCAAAAGAACACATATCCATCTGGCACCTAAATGCATCAGGTCTCATTTAATCTTCCCAACAAAACAGTAAAGTGAGGATTATTTCCATGTTACAGGTGAAAGCAGATTTAGGAAGGCTAGGTGCATTGTATACAATTGGGATATTGGCAAAGCCAAATTAAGATCCCCAGTCACTTAGTCTTGGGTATGAAGTGTATAGTGTGAGAAATATAGTCAGTAATTACACTGTATCTTTACATGGAAAGGGATGGTAACTAGATTGTGGTGATCGTTTTGAAATGTATAGAAATACTGAATCACTCTGTTGTGTAACATGAACTAAAATAGTGTTGTAGGTCAACTATACTTCAAAAACAAACAAACACACAGAGAAAGAGAGATCAGATTTGTGGTTCCCAGAGGCAGAGTATGGGGGTAGGAGAATTGGATGCAGCCAGTCAAAATGTACAAACTTCCAGATAAGCAGGTATTAGGAATGTAATGTACAATGGGATAAATAAAATTAGCACTGCTGTATGCTGTGTATGAAAGTTGTTAAGAGAGTAAATTCTCAGTTGTCACAAGGAACAAAATTATTTTTCTGTTTCTTTAATTTTGCATCTTTATGAGATTATAGATGTTCACCAAATGTCTGGTAGTCATTTCATGATGTGTGTAAGTAAAATTATGCTGCATGCCTTAAAACTTACACACTGCTGTATGTCAGTTATATCTCAACATAACTGGAAGCAGAAAAATAAAACCCAGGCCATTGGACCTCAAAACCTTCCTTGCTGAAGGTAGGGCTCCTGTGGTTACAGTAGAGTTAAATGCTGCTGGGCTAGGATTATTACGAATCTTTATTGAGCATTTACTATAGGCTTCCCTTGTGACTCAGCTGGTAAAGAATCCACCTGCAATGCGGGAGACCTGGGTTCAATTCCTGGGTTGGGAAGATCCCCTGGAGAAGGGAATGGCTAACAACTCCAGTATTCTGGCCTAAAGAATTCCATGGACTGTATAGTCCATGGGGTTGAAAAGAGACACGACTGAGTGACTTGCACTTCACTTCACATGCCAGTCAGGATGCAAGCTATTTATCTCATTTAATCCTCAAAAGGGAAACAGTCAGACACAACTGAGCGACTTCACTTCACTTCAATCCTCAAAATAACCCTCTGGCAGAATATTGTTACTATCCTCATTTTTCAGTTTGGGAACCTCAGGTTATAAGTAGTTTGTCAAGGGAATTCCCTGATGGTACACTGGTTAGGACTCTTTGCTCTCACTGCCAAGGACCTGGGTTCAATCCCGGGCTGGCGAACTAAGATCTCTAAGATCTCACAAGCTGTGTGGTGTGGCCAAAAAAGAAAAAAAGTAGTAGCTTGTCACAGTTCACACAGATAATGGGTGCCTGAATTGGAATGATTTGAAATTCAAATCTAATCTGTTTAATTCCAGAGTTGAAATCTTGAAAAATGCTAGACGATTAACATTTTGTGACTGCTCACAGTGTGCCAGGCACTGTGCTGGCATTTTATATGTATTATCTCATTCAATTCCACAGACACCCTGTGAAGGACATATAATACTATTTTCTATATTGTACAGATGGGCTTCCCGGGTGTCCCCGTGGTAAAGAATCTGCCTGCTAATACAGAAGACCCAAGAGATGCAGGTTTGCTTTCTGGGTTGGAAAGATTCCCTGGAGTAGGAAATGGCAACCTGCTCCAGCATTCTTGCCTAGAAAATTCCATGGACAGAGGAGCCTGGTGGGCTAAAGCCCCATGGAGTCGCAAAGAGGCAGACATGACTGAGCACACACACACACACACACACACACACACACATTGTACCAATGATAAGCAGAGTCACAGGTGAACTAAAACTCAGGTAAAGTTTAAGTAACAAGCCCAAGGTCATGGTTTGGCAGGTCTGAAATCTGGGCTCAGAACTCCTGTGGCACAGTTTGCCCAAACCAGGGATTCAGGGAGTGGAGGACTCAACACACTTCTCTTCACTATGCCCTCTCCTCCCACTATATTTCTTATCTTCTCTTTGGTGATCATTTTTTCAGGCCTCTTATTACTTCTTATTAGAAGCAGTGGCTCTCTTATCACTTCAGATTCTCATATACGTTGGACCCAAATCACTATTAAAAGAAATCTTGGGATAAATGTTTTTCTGTAATGTTATAAATGGAGGTAATGTGATTAAGATCTTATTTTTTCATTGAACATTTATTGAACTCCTACTGAGGGTTGCTCAGGGTACAGGGATATAAAGACACAAAGAAAAAGTCCTTCTCTTCAAGGACTGCACAGTCTTTTAAACACCAGGCACATAGGATGTTCATAGGATGAACACCAGGCACATAGACCAGTAACTGAAATGCAGTGTGATAACTGGTGTGAAAGAGGTAGGGATGAATAACCTCAGAACACGAGGAAGGAACACCGAACTCGGGATGGGATGCTGTGGGAGTTGGGGAAGGCATCCCAAAGCCAGTGATGCTTCAATACACTGTTTATGAGCTCAGATTTTCTTTCATGTTTTCTTTATGTATGGTATTTTGAAGCTGTTAGTTCAAGACGGATAATACAATGTCACTTAACTGTATTTTCTCTCTTTTACATACACACAGACACACACGCAAGGCTCTCTCTTACACTATTTTTTCTAACTAATCGCACCATATCTTTCTTTCTTAATTGAAGCATAGTTGATTTACAATGTTGTGTTAGTTTCTGGTGTATAGCAGAGTGATTCAGTTATATGTATATATAAATATATACATACATATATATATTCTTTTTCATATTCTTTTCCATTATAGTTTATCACATGATATTGAATATAGTTCCCTATGCTAACAGTAGGACCTCATTGTTGATCTATTTTATATATAGTAGTTTGTATCTGCTAATCCCAAACTCCTAATTAATCCCTTCCCCACCACTCTTTCCTTTTTGGTAAACATGTTTGTTTTCTATGTATGTGAGTCTATTTCTCACAATTACCTTCTATCAATATGCCAGCAAATTCAGAGAATTCAACAATGTTCCTAGGACAGGAAAAGGTCAATTTTCATTTCAATCCCAAAGAAAGGCAATACCAAAGAATGTTCAAACTACTGCACAACTATACTCATTTCACATGCTAGTAAGGTAATGCTCAAAATCCTTCAAGCTAGGATTCAACAGTAAAATTCAATTTTAAGGTTATACCTTGATGAGTTTTGACAAATGTATAGAGTTGTGTAATTATCATTACAATCAGGATACAGAATATTTCCAAAACCTGAAAACATCTCCTTGTGCCCTGAATTCAGTCACTGGGTTCAGTCCTAGTGAGACATGCAGTAGGTAACTACCGAAAAAATTAAATGACTGGAGAGCATGACCAGTCTAAGGAACTAACATTTATTGAGCACTTTCTGGACGCTTTACCTAAGTACATGTGGAGATTGATTTATTACCCCCCCCCCCCCACAGAACCACATGGAGGTTTTATCTCCATTCTACAGAAGAGGAAACTAAGGCCCAGAAAATTTAAATAACTTGCTCAAGGTCATTGAGCTAGACATGGTGAGGCCAGGATTCAACTTACATTTCCTGCATTAGCTTCTCACTGCTCCCAGATGGCGCTAGTGGTAAAGAACCCGCCTGCCAATGCAAGAGATGGGGGGTCAATCCCTGGATTGGGAAGATCCCCTGGAGGAGGAAATGGCAACCCACTCCAGTATTCTTGCCTGGAGACTCTCATGGACAGAGGAGCCTAGCGGACTGTAATTTATAGGGTCATACAGAGTTGGACACGACTGAATTGACTTAGCACAGAATATACAGAGGAAAAAGAAAAAAGAAATATTGGAAGCCAAACATTAAAGATGAGATACCACTTGATTCTATTTGTATGAAATTCTAGAAAAGGTAAGACTAGGGATCAAAGCGGATCATTGCTTACCAGGGATGTGGGAAGAAGATTGACCGCAAAGGGACACAAGGGAGCATTTTCAGGTTATGGAAACATTCTGTATCTTCATTGCACTGAGAATCACACAACTGTATACATTTGTTAAAATGTATACAAATATATACATTTGTATAAATTCAACTTAGGGTTGAATTTAATATATGTGAATTATACCTCAGTAAATTAATTTTAAAAATCTATAAAGAAAAAGTATAGAAAGACCTTGGAAATATCCTTTGGTTTTAAAATAACAACATCGTCACCTTTAAAAATGTAACTTTTGCCATATAAAATAATAAAAGCATAGAAATAATTTTTATGAAAAGTTGCTAAAATTTTAAAAGGCTAGCAAAATAAATCAGTGTTCATTGTGACTGAAATTAAATCAGCAAACTCAATTGTCTTGCATGAAATGAACAATCCAATATATACATTTCTGAATCTGTTGTAAACGTCTGGTGTCCGAAGGTCTGATTAAGCATGATCCAAAAAGAGCTTGCAAGTAGGACTGTTTACTAACATTTCAATTTCTATGCCTCATTTATTAGACTTAGAATAAAAAGGTGAGAGGGCTGTTTGGGATTGTCTTTAACCTTGATGATATTTCCACTGAAGCAGCATAATGGCTCTTAATTGCTTAAGTGAAGAGAACATGTTGACTCGTCCTTCTTTGGACTAAGAGCTCAGAGCCTAAACCATTATGCTAATTCAAGCATTATATACACCAAAGTATTTATGGGACTGACACAAGTGATGTTGCAGGTAAAGGGCTGTGAAATGGTCTGTAAACAGAGAGAATTGATTTGAGGCCCAAAAGCAGTGCTGTTAAAAGTCACAGCCATTGAACAGCCAACCCTACAATTTCTATCCAGATTGTCAAACTGGGTCAGACAGTGTTAGCAGGGTTGCCATTAGAGATCAGATGGGTGGTTTAATAATATGTAAACCAACCACATAAACAGGCAATTCTTATGGTAGAGGTCCATACCCACCTGGTGTATGGGTGTATGTGTGTGTGTTAATTCTCATTATGAAAAGTTCACAGTGCCATATTCAGTTAAATATCAATGAATTGGTTTTTGATAAAAGAGAAAGTTCCAGCAAGTGTAAGTTAGACAAGAAAGCAGTATGGCAAAAACCACTACCATATTGTAAAGTAATTAGCCTCCAATTAAAAAAAAAAATCCAGGGAGTGAATCTGCAATTATACAGGGAAGCAAGGACAATCAGACCTGTGTATTTGACCTTCCAGACTTTACCATCAGTTGTTTTTAATGTGGTTCTTTCTGCAATATGACTGAACATTTTTTAAACCAGCCTTAAAATAATTTCATAAGGCTCCTCATCACCTGCATTACCAGCATGCCTTACTTTGGATGTTAAACAAACAGAATCGATTGTTTTAAAAACTGGGTTCTACTTATACAATCTCCAAAATGACATCTGGGTGGCTTAGTTTCAGCTTTGATTTAAACTTGTGAAAACCAAAATTGTCCAGTTATTTAGTATGATTTTAGAAGCTTGTTATGAATAATTTCCTTCCATCCCAGCCAGCTTAAAGGCAGAGGAAAATATCATGGCTCCCCTCCTCTTCTTTCTAAAATAGGACAAAACAAAAACCTAGAACTGTATTAAGAGGAGTGGAGCATGATGATGAAGACTGTGGACTTGAGTTCAGATCCCTACTCTGCCGCTTACTGACGTGGGGCAAGTTATATAACCTCTCTGCACCTCAGTTTCTTCCTCTGTAAAATGGGACATGGATCTCACAGGATTATTATGGGGCTGAATACATATAAAAGTGCCCAGCACAAGGTAAGCACTCAAAGACTATTACTGATACATATTTGGCCTCACAAACTTCTACACCAGGGCCACATCTTTCTCATTTAGTTTCAACGTTGGTGCAGCTTACAGTGGCATTCTCTACGAGTGGAATCATTCTGATATCCTATGCTGACTTCTGTGGGTCAGTTAATTCTTCAGGCCCTTTTTTGGACAAGAACCTCTACAATGCTTTGCCTTTTATTAGATTGATATGTTTATTTTGCTGCCCTTCCAAGTCAAGCTTTTAGTGTATAGTTCAGCATACATTGGTTAACAGTTTTAATTAAAGTATTATTTTCTAGGTATACAACTGCTCAGGAAATGTTTATGAATTTCAGAATTGTGAGTGATTGTATTTAAAATGGCACAGTGTGAAATCAAGACATGGTTTAACCATCCTATGATTTTACTGTTGTTTTAACGGTCTTCCTTGAGAATGTGCATGGATGAGAAAGTAAGACTTTGATTTAATTTTAATCAGTTAGCTCATCAGTTCTAGGGGTAAATTGTATGATGGCATTTTCTGAGAACTTAACATTTGGGATCATGTCAAAGGTAATACAATTGTGGTTTAAAAAGGTTCTGTTTCAAAATTTCCAATATGCTACAAATGGATATTTTAGGAAATACACATTAAAAAAAAATCACTCATTAGTGTCCAACTCTTTGAGATCCCATGGACTGTAGCCCACCTGGCTCCTCTGTCCATGGAATTCTCCAGGCAAGAATATTGAAGTGGGTTGCCAGTTCCTTCTCCAAAATGCACACAAACTATCCCTTCATCTTAGATGAAAGAATTTTTCTAATTTCTTTCACAATATTTTTGAGCTAGAGGTTTCTTTGAACATTTGAACATATGTGAATTGTTTCAGAGATGCTGTAATTAACAGCTGTGGGGTGGAATCCAAAAAAGAGATGATTTCTGAGGTTATTCTGGACTAATAGGGTTCTAGCTTATTTACAAGGGTATGTTAGAATTTTCACAGCCTCACATAGTGACACATTCAGAGATTCTATAAACCAGGCCAACAATTCTTCCATAAAGTTTAAACTAAATCAGAATGGTCCCAAAGTACAGCTTTAAAGATTGGACTTCTCCTATCCTCTAAAGAAAGTCAAGAGATGTGCAAACAACTTGAATTGGTTCTCTGGTCCCCTTAACAGAAAAAAAGCCTTCAAGTCTCCCAGAGATGACAAATAGATTTCAGCATGAATGTCAATTCTAATGGATCAGTTGCCTGGAACAAGGTGTTGGAAGACTTGAGGCTCTGTCCAGGATCAGCAGGAAATTGTGCCATAATCTATTAGCAATGCCTGCCATGGTGAAGAGGTAAAAGACTGGAACAACTTTTTGCTGCTGCTGCTGCTAAGTCACTTCAGTCGTGTCCGACTCTGCGACCCATAGACGGCAGCCCACCAGCCTCCTCCATCCATGGAATTTTCCAGGCAAGAGTACTGGAGTGGGGTGCCATCTGAAATTGTATGTTGTATGTTCTTCTCTGTTGCCCATCTTTCTCAGTTAAAATTATTGGTACTTTGTTAGCAAATAAGTAGCAGTCTAGGTTCCTACAAAGCAGATGCTTTCCTACTCCTGCATCACATTTAAAAATTTTTGTATTGATTTGGAAAACATCCTGGATACTCCTCCCCGCCACCCCCCCCCAAAAAAAAGAAATGATAAAGAAAAGTTTCTTCTGAAAGCCAGAAACTTCTAGTTCACCGAAAAAAATATATTGAGTACCTACTATGCGCTAGGCATGTACCAGGCAGGTATGGTTAAGCATTAATGGCCTATTTTATTTCTTCAAAGTATCTTTACTAAATAAGTTGAAACATACGAATCCTCCCTAAAATCCCTAGAAATGTTTTGTGTTCAATACATCTGAATTATCTTCTTCAGATTTGTCTAAACATGCTCGGCCTATCAGCATCCCGTTTCCACTTCCCCAAAAAGAAATGTGGTAACACCCTGACTTGGGATTTGAGAGATCTGGTCTCTGATCCTGGTTTCATCACTAACAAGCAGTGGGACCTTGAACAAGTCCCTTCACTGGCCTGTGCCCCCATTCCCCATCTGTAATGGGAAACACTACTGACGCCCCTGGAATGCTGTGTGGCTGGTCATGTGGCAAAGGAAAGCACCTGGAGCAAAAAACGTCTATGCCATTGCTTTCTGTAACATCAGCATGGAGTATTGTTTAAAATGAACAAAGGAGAAACTCAGGGGCCAAGAGAGATCACATCAAATATGATCTAAAAGCATGTAAACATTACATCTTCAAGTCTTGCAAATACTGGGAGATAGGAGACAAGGATTTGACCCAAGTCTGGTTATGTCAAGAGTTAAATAGGCTTGCCTTCTAATGTGGCTTCTGGCACTTTCCAAAGTTCTTTGGAAAGTTGCATAACCTCTGTTTCCTTATCTATACAATGGGGATAACGGTAGCACCTAGCTCAGGGGTTGTCTGTTGGATTCAATGATGATGAAAAAAGGTTAGTATGCTGTCTGGAATATAATAATATTTAAATGCATTTTAGTAGGATCATATTGCTTGGCAATGCTATTTGGGTAACACACAGGAATATGGTGTTTTCTCTTTTATGGTTATAATAATCCCTTCCATTTGTTAATGATTACCAAGTGCCTTTACATAGCTTCCTAGTGCCTTGCACAGCCAACATTTTGGAGATTCCTGGAAAATAATATTTGTTGAATTACTTTTCTTACTGAATCCTCACAGAGGCCTGGTGAGATGTGTGTATCTGTCACAGGAGAGAATTCCATGAGACTCAGAGAGGTAAGTGGGCTGCCCAAGGTTACAAAGCTAAGAAGTGGCCAGCCTGGATCTGAACCTGAGGGCAGAGCT